>NC_064457.1:0-300000 GCF_023343835.1 Lagopus muta
CCTAACCCCTTAAGTCTAACCCCTTAAGTCTAACCCCTTAAGTCTAACCCTAACCCCTTAAGTCTAACCCCTTAAGTCTAACCCCTTAAGTCTAACCCTAACCCCTTAAGTCTAACCCCTTAAGTCTAACCCTTAAGTCTAACCCTAACCCCTTAAGTCTAACCCCTTAAGTCTAACCCCTTAAGTCTAACCCTAACCCCTTAAGTCTAACCCCTTAAGTCTAACCCCTTAAGTCTAACCCTAACCCCTTAAGTCTAACCCCTTAAGTCTAACCCCTTAAGTCTAACCCCAACCCCTTAAGTCTAACCCCTTAAGTCTAACCCCTTAAGTCTAACCCTAACCCCTTAAGTCTAACCCCTTAAGTCTAACCCCTTAAGTCTAACCCTAACCCCTTAAGTCTAACCCCTTAAGTCTAACCCTAACCCCTTAAGTCTAACCCCTTAAGTCTAACCCCTTAAGTCTAACCCTAACCCCTTAAGTCTAACCCCTTAAGTCTAACCCCTTAAGTCTAACCCTAACCCCTTAAGTCTAACCCCTTAAGTCTAACCCCTTAAGTCTAACCCTAACCCCTTAAGTCTAACCCCTTAAGTCTAACCCCTTAAGTCTAACCCTAACCCCTTAAGTCTAACCCCTTAAGTCTAACCCCTTAAGTCTAACCCTAACCCCTTAAGTCTAACCCCTTAAGTCTAACCCTAACCCTTAAGTCTAACCCCTTAAGTCTAACCCTAACCCCTTAAGTCTAACCCCTTAAGTCTAACCCCTTAAGTCTAACCCCTTAAGTCTAACCCTAACCCCTTAAGTCTAACCCCTTAAGTCTAACCCCTTAAGTCTAACCCCTTAAGTCTAACCCCTTAAGTCTAACCCTAACCCCTTAAGTCTAACCCCTTAAGTCTAACCCTAACCCCTTAAGTCTAACCCCTTAAGTCTAACCCCTTAAGTCTAACCCTAACCCCTTAAGTCTAACCCCTTAAGTCTAACCCCTTAAGTCTAACCCTAACCCCTTAAGTCTAACCCCTTAAGTCTAACCCCTTAAGTCTAACCCTAACCCCTTAAGTCTAACCCCTTAAGTCTAACCCCTTAAGTCTAACCCTAACCCCTTAAGTCTAACCCCTTAAGTCTAACCCTAACCCCTTAAGTCTAACCCCTTAAGTCTAACCCCTTAAGTCTAACCCTAACCCCTTAAGTCTAACCCCTTAAGTCTAACCCCTTAAGTCTAACCCTAACCCCTTAAGTCTAACCCCTTAAGTCTAACCCCTTAAGTCTAACCCTAACCCCTTAAGTCTAACCCCTTAAGTCTAACCCTAACCCCTTAAGTCTAACCCCTTAAGTCTAACCCTAACCCCTTAAGTCTAACCCCTTAAGTCTAACCCCTTAAGTCTAACCCCTTAAGTCTAACCCCTTAAGTCTAACCCTAACCCCTTAAGTCTAACCCCTTAAGTCTAACCCCTTAAGTCTAACCCTAACCCCTTAAGTCTAACCCCTTAAGTCTAACCCCTTAAGTCTAACCCTAACCCCTTAAGTCTAACCCCTTAAGTCTAACCCCTTAAGTCTAACCCCTTAAGTCTAACCCCTTAAGTCTAACCCCTTAAGTCTAACCCTAACCCCTTAAGTCTAACCCCTTAAGTCTAACCCCTTAAGTCTAACCCTAACCCCTTAAGTCTAACCCCTTAAGTCTAACCCCTTAAGTCTAACCCTAACCCCTTAAGTCTAACCCCTTAAGTCTAACCCCTTAAGTCTAACCCTAACCCCTTAAGTCTAACCCCTTAAGTCTAACCCCTTAAGTCTAACCCTAACCCCTTAAGTCTAACCCCTTAAGTCTAACCCTAACCCCTTAAGTCTAACCCCTTAAGTCTAACCCCTTAAGTCTAACCCTAACCCCTTAAGTCTAACCCCTTAAGTCTAACCCCTTAAGTCTAACCCCTTAAGTCTAACCCCTTAAGTCTAACCCCTTAAGTCTAACCCCTTAAGTCTAACCCCTTAAGTCTAACCCCTTAAGTCTAACCCTAACCCCTTAAGTCTAACCCCTTAAGTCTAACCCCTTAAGTCTAACCCTAACCCCTTAAGTCTAACCCCTTAAGTCTAACCCCTTAAGTCTAACCCTAACCCCTTAAGTCTAACCCCTTAAGTCTAACCCCTTAAGTCTAACCCCTTAAGTCTAACCCTAACCCCTTAAGTCTAACCCCTTAAGTCTAACCCCTTAAGTCTAACCCTAACCCCTTAAGTCTAACCCCTTAAGTCTAACCCTAACCCCTTAAGTCTAACCCCTTAAGTCTAACCCCTTAAGTCTAACCCTAACCCCTTAAGTCTAACCCCTTAAGTCTAACCCCTTAAGTCTAACCCTAACCCCTTAAGTCTAACCCCTTAAGTCTAACCCCTTAAGTCTAACCCTAACCCCTTAAGTCTAACCCCTTAAGTCTAACCCCTTAAGTCTAACCCTAACCCCTTAAGTCTAACCCCTTAAGTCTAACCCTAACCCCTTAAGTCTAACCCTAACCCTAACCCCTTAAGTCTAACCCCCATCTAAGTCTAACCCCCATCTAAGTCTAACCCCCATCTAAGTCTAACCCCCATCTAAGTCTAACCCCCATCTAAGTCTAACCCCCATCTAAGTCTAACCCCCATCTAAGTCTAACCCCCATCTAAGTCTAACCCCCATCTAAGTCTAACCCCCATCTAAGTCTAAGTCTAACCCCATGTCTAAGTCTAAGTCTAACCCCATGTCTAAGTCTAAGTCTAACCCCATGTCTAACTCTAAGTCTAACCCCATGTCTAAGTCTAACCCCCGTCTAAGTCTACCACCCTCCGCACCTACCTTTCTCACCTACCTTCCAGTGTCCTTGAAGTCCTTGTTGTGACAAAGCAAGACACACAACGTACGTGCATTGTTTAACTATTTGTTTATTACAGCACTTTTTCCACAAGGCAGGACTCATACAATCATATACATACACACTATACCAGCAACTACGCATTGAGAAGCAGAACATGTAATGAATATGCGTCTCTGATTCCAAGACTTAGTTTATAGGCACGGCCTCCACACATTCTGTACATGGCATAGCACAGTTCATAGGCGCAACATAACACATATTGTGTACATGGCACGACGCAATTTACAGGCGCAGCACACACATATGCAGTACAGCTGTAACACATGGTTCGCATAGACGTCAGACCAACCAGAGAAAGAGTACAAAGCCTCCATACCCCATTAGTGACACCGCATTTGTGAGAATGTTGTGTACTGCAACCCACCTGAAAAGCAGTGCAGCTCTCAGCCCATCCAAAGACATTGCAATTCTCAGAATGGCCACAAAGGGGCGCAAGTCTCAGACTGGCCGGGAGGAACAAAATCGCCTCCACCGGCCCTTGGTTACGGGGTTGGGTTAGCCCTGCCTAGGAACAAACAAAGCAAAGCTAACCCAACCCCGTAAGCAAGGCAACGCTAAAGCCAATTTGGTTTACATTAATTGGATGTAAAACTAAAGCCAATTTGATTGAAGTCAATTGAATGTAAAACTAAAGCCAATTTGGTTGAAATAAGTTGAATGCAAAGCCAAAGCCAATTTGATTTGATGCAAAATGACTGCAAGGCTAAAGCCAATTTGGTTGAGATTAATTGAATGCAGACGCTGAAATCAGCGCAACTCTTCAAATGGCCACAAGGGGGCACGAGTCTCAGACTGGCCGGGAAGGAACAAAATCGCCTCCACCGGCCCTTGGTTACGGGGTTGGGTTAGCCCTGCGCTAGAACAAACAAAGCAAAGCTAACCCAACCCCGTAAGCAAGGCAAACTTAAAGCCAATTTGGTTTACATTAATCGAATGTAAAACTAAAGCCAATTTGGTTTACAATAATTGAATGTAAAGCTAAAGCCAATTTGGTTGATGCAAAATGACTGCAAGGCTAAAGCCAATTTGGTTGAGATCAATTGAATGCAGACGCTGAAATCAGCGCAACTCTTCAAATGGCCACAAGAGGGCGCGAGTCTCAGACTGGCCGGGAGGAACAAAATCGCCTCCGCCGGCCCTTGGTTACGGGGTTGGGTTAGCCCTGCGCTAGAACAAACAAAGCAAAGCTAACCCAACCCCGTAAGCAAGGCAACGCTAAAGCCAATTTGGTTTACATTAATTGGATGTAAAACTAAAGCCAATTTGATTGAAGTCAATTGAATGTAAAACTAAAGCCAATTTGGTTGAAATAAGTTGAATGCAAAGCCAAAGCCAATTTGGTTGATGCAAAATGACTGCAAGGCTAAAGCCAATTTGGTTGAGATCAATTGAATGCAGACGCTGAAATCAGCACAGATCATCAAACGGCCACAAGGGGGCACGAGTCTCAGACTGGCCGGGAAGGAACAAAATCGCCTCCGCCGGCCCTTGGTTACGGGGTTGGGTTAGCCCTGCGCTAGAACAAACAAAGCAAAGCTAACCCAACCCCGTAAGCAAGGCAAACTTAAAGCCAATTTGGTTTACATAATTTGGATGTAAAACTAAAGCCAATTTGGTTTACAATAATTGAGTGTAAAGCTAAAGCCAATTTGATTGAAGTCAAGTGAATATAAAACTAAAGCCAATTTGGTTGATGCAAAATGACTGCAAGGCTAAAGCCAATTTGGTTGAGATTAATTGAATGCAGACGCTGAAATCAGCACAGATCATCAAACGGCCACAAGGGGGCACGAGTCTCAGACTGGCCGGGAAGGAACAAAATCGCCTCCGCCGGCCCTTGGTTACGGGGTTGGGTTAGCCCTGCGCTAGAACAAACAAAGCAAAGCTAACCCAACCCCGTAAGCAAGGCAAACTTAAAGCCAATTTGGTTTACATTTAATTGGATGTAAAACTAAAGCCAATTTGGTTTACATTTAATTGGATGTAAAACTAAAGCCAATTTGGTTTACAATAATTGAGTGTAAAACTAAAGCCAATTTGGTTGAAGTCAATTGAATGCAAATCCAAAGCCAATTTGGTTGAGATCAATTGAATGCAGACGCTGAAATCAGCGCAACTCTTCAAATGGCCACAAGGGGGCACGAGTCTCAGACTGGCCGGGAAGGAACAAAATCGCCTCCACCGGCCCTTGGTTACGGGGTTGGGTTAGCCCTGCGCTAGAACAAACAAAGCAAAGCTAACCCAACCCCGTAAGCAAGGCAAACTTAAAGCCAATTTGGTTTACATTAATCGAATGTAAAACTAAAGCCAATTTGGTTTACATTAATCGAATGTAAAACTAAAGCCAATTTGGTTTACAATAATTGAATGTAAAGCTAAAGCCAATTTGGTTGAAGTCAATTGAATGCAGACGCTGAAATCAGCGCAACTCTCAAAATGGCCACAAAGTGGCACGAGTCTGAAAGTGGGCAGGAAGGAACGCAGATGGCATCAGAAGGAAGCGTTGATTGGCCTGGGAGCAGAAGGGCCCTCAGGAAGGGTGCGGGTGGGTTGGATCGCTGGGCTGAAGCTGATGGGATGAACTGTAATGAGACCGAGTGCTGCATCCCACACGTTGCCTGCGATGACCTTGGTGGGGGCTTGTGGCAGAGTGACAGGAAGATCATGGAAAGGGAACGGAGTGGGGATTCGGGGTAACGGCTCAAATGAACTGAGCTGGCGGTGACTGTGGGAGGCCAGGAAAGCCAATGGCATCGTGGGGGGAAGTCATCGACTGGAAGCATCGAAGGCATCTTCACCTGTAATACAGAGACATGCTTTAGAAGGAGGAACGCTGAGACCCAAACTGTGCTCACCGTCAGCCCACCCCCACAAAATGTGGAAGCCAAACACCGCTCCAAGAAATGGCTTCAGAGTAAGGTTAGGAGTATTTAACAGGAAAGGTGTTAGGGTTAGGTACATCAGGATTCGGGTTAGAGTGACCGTTAGGGAAGGCCAAGGCAAAGGCAGGAGCAAAAGGCAAGGAGAACAGCTGAGGGAACGCCAAAACAGAGGGCAAAGGCAAAGGGATGGGAAAGGCTTGGAGAATGCCAAAAGCCACGTCAGAGGTCAGGCCCAAGGAGAAGGCCGCAGAGAACACCAGAACAGAGACCAAAGAGATCAACGCAGAAGGCCAAAATGGAGAGCGAGGTCTATGAGAACGCTGCAGGGAAGGCCGATGCAGAAGGTCAAGGGCAATGGCCAAAGAGAATGCGGCACTAAAGGCCAAAACCAAAGGCAAAGAGAATGCTGTAGGAGAAGACAAAACAAGAGGCCAAAGGGAATGTGGCAAAGAAGGCCGGGAGCAATGGCCAAAGAGAACATGGAAGGGGATGCCAAAACCAAAGGCCAAAGAGAACGCCGCAGGGAACGCCAGAACAGGAGGCCAAAGGGAATGTGGCAAAGATGGCCGAGAGCAATGGCCAAAGAGAACGCAGCCAGGAGCGCCAAAACTGAAGGCCAAAATAACGTTGCAGGGAATGCCAGAACGGGAGGCAAAGGGAACGTGGCAAAGAAGGCCAAGGACAAAGGCCAAGGGAATGTGGCACAGATGGTCAAAACCAAAGGCCAAAGAGAACACAGTGAAGGTGGCCAAGGGCAGATGGCCAAGAGAATGCCACAGGGAACGCCAAAACAGGAGGGCAAGAGAACGCAGTAGGGAACAGCAAGAGCAAGGAGAACACAGCAGGGAAAGGCTGGAGGTGAGGAGAACACGGAAAGAAAAGGACAGGCAGCATTCAGGACACCATGAAGTGCAGAAATGAGCTCTGGGAACCCTACCTTGTGTCTCAGTAAGTAATGAGTAAACACTGGTGGGTGAGCATTGCCCTTACCTGCTGGGCAGACAATTACCGGCCAGCAAAGCGAGGTTCTGGGGCGTTCCAGGAAATGCAGATTTCAGTTTCTGCTGCTGCCGTGAAGAGCCGCGCATCTCCGTGCTGTCCTTAAAGTGCTCAGGAGCAACGCAGCTCTGCTGCCACCTGTGGGACACAACGCAGTAATGAAGGCGCTGCCCCACATGTGTGGGGCTGCACCCTGAGCACATTGCTGTAATGATGACACAAGGGTTGTAATTAATTATAATTATAATTAACATTAGGGATATAATTAATGTTATTCATAGGGTTGAAGTTACAGTTGGTCTAACATCAGTATTCTGCACTACAATCACAATTAAGGTTATTTGACAAAAAACATGAGGCATTATTTCTAAGGCAGCATTCAGGTTAAGAGACATTTTCAACACTGCGTTAAGGGTTTGGTTTACAGATACACTGCAGGTTAACACAATTATCGTTAGAACTCCCATTCAGCTACGGGTTCAGGTCAAGGTTAACTTTAATGTTGCCTCCCAGCTAATCCCAGAGTGCCAAAGGCAAGCAGAACTCCCAGGGCAGGCAAAGGGAAGGAGAACTCCCATGGAAAACCAAGGTAAATGCGAAGAAAACAGCCAAGCTAAGGCAAGGGCAAAAGCAAAGAGAGCACCAATGGAAAGCCAAGGTGAGGGCAAGGAGAATGCAACAGGAAAGGTCAGAATACAGCCAAAGAGACCACAGCAGGAAAGGCCAAGGGCAAAGGCCAAGAGAATGCAGCACAAAATGCCAAAACAAAAGGACAAGGGAACACAACATGGAATGCCCAGGCAAGGGCTAAGAAAACATGGCAGGAAAAGCCAAAATAGGAGGCCAAAAAGAACGCGGCAAAGAAGGCCAATGCAGAATGTGGCTGGAACAGCAAGTTAGGAGGTCAAAGAGAACGCTGCAGGGAATGCCCAGGCAAGGGCTAAGACAATGTGGCAGGAAATGCCAAAACAGGAGGCCAAAGAGAATGCTGCCGGGAACGCCAAAACTGAATGCTGAAGAGGTTGTGGCAACAGAAAGCCAAGGGCAATGGCCAAGAGATGTGGCATAGAACACAAAAACAGGAGGGCAAGGGCCAAGAGAACATGGAAGGAAATGCCAAGGATGATGGCCAAGAGAACACGGCAAGAAACGCCAAAACAGGAGGGCAGGAGAACGCAGCAGGGAACACCAAAACTGAATGGCGAAGTGAATGTGGTAAAGAAAGCCAAGGGCAACGGCCAAGAGAACCCAGCATGGAACACAAAAACAGGAGGGCAAGAGAATGCCCAGCCAATGGCAACGGCTAAGAGAACATGGAAGGAAATGCCAAAACAGGAGGGCGAGAGAACACAGTACGGAACGCCAAAACCAAATGCTGAAGTGAATGCGGTAAAGAAAGCCAAGGGCAATGGCCAAATGAACGTGGCATGGAACACAAAAACAGGAGGGCAAGACAACGCAGTAGGGAACAGCAAGGGCAAAGGGAAGGAAAACACTGCAGTGAAAGGCCAGAGACAAAGAGAACACAGAAAGAAAAGGACAGGCAACATCCAGGGCACCATAAAGTGCAATGAAGAGCTCTGGGAGCACCGTGTTGTGCCGTGCTATGGAGTGGGTAAACACTGATGGCTGAGCATTGCCCTTACCTGCTGGGCAGACAATTACCAGCCAGCAAAGCGAGGTTCCGGGGCATTCCAGGAAATGCAGATTCTGGTTCCTTGCTGTTCCCACGAAGAGCCACGCATCTCCATGCAGTCGTTACGGCACTCGGGAGCGCTGCAACTCCGCAGCCACCTGTGGGACACAAAACAGTAATGAAGTCACTGCCCTGCAGATGTGCCTCTTTCACAAACCTGCACTCCTTTCCCTGATCAATGTGGCTGCACTCCGTGCGTGATGCTGCTTACCAGCAGCACTGCAGCTGGGAACAACAGACAAGGAGAAGGCTCAGGTACCCAACAACATCCATCTTCCATCTTCTCTGATAACTGCTCATTATACACTGCTCTCACCTTCGGTTTGGTAGGTGGGGATTGAGGAAGCAATGCCAGTCCCACAGACCCCTCCCTATCCCACACTGTGATGGGAGATCAGGATCTGGACCACCTGAGAACCTGACATCCAGGAGTCTTTGGGTCCTGATGAGACGAGTCCCAGAGCCCTGAGGGAATTCACCGCTGCAGTCACCGAGCCACTCTCAGTGGTATTTGAGAAGTCGAGGCAGTCAGGTGAAGTCCCTGGTGAGCAGAAAAAAGGCAACAGCACAGCTGTTACTGCAGATATAAAGTGTGACCCTGGGAACCACCAACGTGTCAGTCTCACCTCTGTGCTGCAAAGAATCGAGGAGCAGATCCTCCTGGAAGTGACTCTGAAGCACACGTTCCAGTGCGTCACCACCCTCTGTGTGAAAAGCTTCCTCCTAATAACCAACCTAAACCTCCCCTGTTTCAGTTTAAAATCATTTCCCCTTGTCCTATCACGATCCACCCTCATAAACAGCCGTTCCCCTTCCTGCTGTTCCCCCTTCAAGTACTGGAAGGCTGCAATGAGGTCCCCCCAAGCCTTCTCTTCTCCAGGCTGAACAACCCCACTTCCCTCAACCTTTCCTTGTAGGAGAGCTGCTCCAACCATCTGCTCATCTCAGTGCCTCCTCTGGACCCGCTCCATGAGCTCCACGTCCTTCCTGTGCTGGGGGCCCCAGGCCTGGACGCAGCACTGCAGATGAAGCCTCACAAGAGCCGAGCAGATGGGGACGATCACCTCCCTCTCCCTGCTGGCCGCTCCTCTTTTAACGCAGCCCAGAACACAGCTGGCCTTCCAGGCTGCAAGCACACTCTGCTGGCTGATGTCCACTCATAGATCCCAGCTCATCCACCGGGAGCCACAAGTCCTTTTCTGTGGGGCTGCTCTCAAGGTGTTCTTTGCTGAGTTTGTACAAACACCTGGGATTGCCCCTTCATCAGTGACACTGACAGTGGGGCTGAGTGCACCCTAATGACACCGAGCTGTGGGGTGCAGTGACACACTAGAGGGACAACGCCATCCAGAGGGACCTCAACAGGCTGAGTAGTGGCACTCAGCGATGTACCTTCCTGGCCCAGAAAGCCAACCGTACGCTGGGCTCCATCCAAAGATGTGTGGTCAGCAGGCGAAGGGAGCTGGTCCTGCCCCTCTGCTCTACGCTGTGAGGCCTCACCTGGAGGTGCTGCGTCTAGATGTGGATGTCCGCAGCGCAGGACAGACGTGGAGCTGTTGGAGAACATCCAGAGAACAGCCACAAATATGAACTGAGGGATGGAACGCCTTTCCTATAAAGAGGGAGAGCTGGAGCTGTTCAGCCTGGAGAAGTGAAGGCTCTGAGGTGATCTGGTAACAGCCTTTCAACACCTGAAGGGAAGAACAAGGAAAGATTTAGCCTAGATATAAAGAAAATCTTGTACAGTGAGGGTGGTGACACAGCAGAACAGGTTACCCAGACATGTGATGGATGCCCTGTCCCTTCCAAGGTGAGGCTGGGTCAGCCTCTGGGCAGCCTGATCTGGCTGGAGATGTTCCTGTTCGTTGTGTGGCAGTTGGACGAGATCACCACCAATGGTACCAAGTACTCTGGCTAGGATAATCCACATCCATCAGAGCCTCTCTGGGCCAGTCCCAGTATTCAGCAGAGCAGGGGCTTCACTTCATCATGCTGGGGTGATGCTGAGTACAGCAGTCCAGAAGAGGACAACCCTTAGCTTTCTATAAAGACGAAGATTTATTACACCTAAGGGTGCACAGAACGCCCTTAAACAACTCTGCATGGTTGGAAGCAGTGCATAACAGCCCTGAAATAAAGGAAGAATAAGTTATCCCATTCCAAAGATGAACACTCAGCCCACACTGCCAAGGAAGCAGTCTCCAGGTAGAGATGCTGCCCTTACGGCTTCCACCCCTTAAAAGTGGTCAGGATAAAAAAAAAAAAAAAAAAAAAAAAAAAAAAAAAAAAAAAAAAAAAAAAAAGGGAGAATGCAGCCCTGAAATAAAGAAAAAACAAAGAAACCACTTACACCCTTCTCAAAGGCCAAAACTCACCCCTGCTCCACAGGAGACAGTCTCCAGAGATCAATGCTGCCCTTACATCTGCCAGCACTTCAATGTGGTCAGGATGCCCCAAAAACAGGAAAGGTCACAGTCCTAAAACAAGAAGGAATGAATCACCCTTTCTCAAGGACCAGAGCTCATCCCACACTCCCAAGGAGACGGTCTCTAAAGACAGATACCACCTTAAAGGCTGCCAGCCCTTAAGTGGGGTCAGGATCCCCCCAACAACAAGATATTGCAACCCTGGAATAAAGAATCACTCACCCAGTTTCAAGGGTTCACCCCACGCTCTAAAGGAAGCAATCTCCAGGTGCAGTTGCTGCTCCTTCTGCTGACAGATCTTAAATGTGGTCAGGAGCCCCCAGAAAGTGAAATTACAATCCAGCAGTAAAGAAGAAATCAATGACCCCATTCCAAAAACAAACAGCCCACATCCCAAAGGAAGGAGCCTCCATGCAGAGATGCTGTCCTCACAGCCTCCAGCCCTTAAAAGTGGTCAGGATCCCCCAAAAGGGAAAGACCAGAGCCCCGCAATAAAGCAGCAGTCACTCACCCCATTCCAAAGGGCAGAACTCACTCCCAATACTTCCAAGGAGGCAGCTCCCAAGCAGAATGCTGCTCTGTCTGTTCCCAGCCCTTAAATATGGGCAGGGAGGGGGTGGAGCCAAGCTCAGCCCTATCCGGTCCCACAGGTAAATTGCTTCCACCTGTGCTGGCAGGGCTGGCCACACCCCTCACCAGGTGCTCAATCACTGCTTCAGACCGTAAACAACAACAAAAAAAGACTAATTACAAGCAGGTGATTGGATCTGCCTGTCCGGCAAGGGAGTTTGATCAAAGGATGAGAAACAATGGCATGCATATTTTGATTGAAGTCTGTCCTCAAAAGCATTCAGTAAAATTTCTAATAGATAGGGGAGCACAAATTTCAGTATGATACAGCACACAAATTTCAGTACTGATACAGCAAGATGCTGAAAAGCTGTGTGTGCAGCCTGGATGGCAGAGTTGAGATTACCGGTGTGATCGGAGCGAGCTCTGTTTGCCAAACTAGTGGGGACAGCTTGTGGCTCTCCAGTGAGAAACGTGTCGCCTACTTTCTTTGCAATTAAAGCCCATTGTGAAAACAATTCAGGATTTGACATAATCAGTGGGTGAACCTGGCACCTGCCTCTACGGCAGTGTGTGGCCTTTTGGGTCAAGTTTCAATCCCAGACTCCAAAGAAATAGGCAGGCTGCAGCGTGTGCACTTTACGCAGCCCCTGTGCTCCCTGAAGCAGGGGCCGCTAACATACCACTGTACCCCATTTCTGCTGCAGCATGATGTGGGATTTCTGAACTCATAGCAGGTTTGGAAAAAAGACAAATCGTTTCCAGAACAGACTCCCCACATAACTCGTTGTCATCTGGTTTGGAAACCAGATGGAAGGTGGTGATTAATAATCGATTATCGGTGTCTGAAAGCTTATACAGCCCCGCTAGGAGCTGCTGTCCCAAACCTTGCTTACTTGGCAAGCAAGTTGGGGTGATGCCATGGAGTGATGCTGGGATGACACGGGGGTGAAGTTGTGGACTGAGCCTGGAGAGTGACGCTGAGGGGTGATGCTGGGGTATCGCGGGGGGTGGGGGGTGGGGGGTGGGGGAATCAGAGAGAGAGAGAGATACTCGATGGAGACAGTGGGGTGACTTAGTGTGATGTTGGGGGGTGACATTGTTGGCACGACTCTGGGAGTGACATTGGGGTGACACTGGAGAGTGATTCTGAAGTGTCATCGTAGTGGCATGGGTGATGTTGGGGCTTTTTGGGGAGGAAGAGTGGGTGACATCAGGGAGTGAACACTGGGCAGTGACATTGTTGGGGTGTTATACTGGGAACCTAACGGCCCCTGACTGAAGAAATATCCTGGAATTGAATAAGGTATTTTGGCAGTTTTAAGGGAGTTGATATTTGTGGCTGTGGCTGCAAATGTTTTGTAGAGAGAGCTATCCATGGTATTTGGTCTTGTTCTTGCGAAGACTTGTTTTGCAAGCCGATGTTCCAGCTGGGCTCTTGTATGGGAACTGCTGAGTCATGGTGTGAACCTCTGATTGATCACCTGAGGCGAGCAATGAGCCAGCCAGAGGAGCACAGGTGAAGGCAATTCACCTGTGCTGCCGGAAGGGGTGGAGCCTGGCCTCCCTAATGTACTTTAAGGCACGCTAATGAAATCCCAGAGTTTATCTATGTTCTCTAAGCTGCCCTAGAAACTTCTTAGTTTGTTCTAGAGGCTTCCACGAATTCCTAAGTGGACTCTGGGGCATCCTACAATATTCCCAGAATTCTTTGGGATGCTCAAGGGTTCACTAAAGGCTTTCCAGTATACTCTACTGTAGTACAAGTATGTCCCAGTAAATTCTGGGCCACACCAGATAACTCCCTGAGCTCTATGGGCCACAATATGGCACTCCAGGGTGCACTAAGAACCTCTGAGAGCGCTTTGTGGTGCCATCACATACAGTGGGTGTATATGTGGATGTGTGTGATGGGCAACCAGCAGCTGGTAACTAAGGCTGGACTCCCATGTGCTGAGGGAAATGTGATTTTTCCATGGCTGCACAGCGTGTGGGTAGGTTAAGTGGATAGCGGAGATCATGAAATAAAAAAAAAAATTATCCAATTCTAATGCGGAAACAACATTTGATTCCCACACTATGAAGCCAGTTACACCATCCCCCTTTTCCCGTGGTGCACGGTCGCACCACACAAGAGCCTCTACATGACCATGCATGCGTGGAGCAGAGCTTGCAGTATGTTTTGTTCAGCAGGCGGCAGCTGGGAAAACTGGTGCTGGGGATACCGATGCTGGGATATCGTGTGGGGTGACACATCGTTTTGCTTCTAGGCTAGAGAATGGGTGGGGTGTAGGGGAGAGTGGGGGGGAGGCTCTCGTGTGTGGGCACATGTGGGTAGAGCATTTGCACGTGAACGTGTGTGTGCATAACGTTTAAGTGTGCCTGTCCCTGCCTCAGTGAGCTCCGGGCGTGAACAGACAGCATTTCACCGTGCGTGCATAAGGGAGGATACCACATCCATGTGAGGGGCTCGAGGTGGGAGAGGGGGAAGTTGGGCACTGTGCGGCCCCTTTAAATCCGTGCCCCCTTCACCAGTAAGGAGCTCTTGGCCCGTCCCCCGGCTGCCATGGCAACGTCACCTGCCCCCCTTAAAGGGGACACGCCGTCCTCCCCCACCCGAATCCCCGGGAAGGTACGTGGCAGTGAGCGGGGGGCTCCTACGGGTGAGCACGTGGGGGGAGAGTGTGAGTGTGCAAGGGCATGTGCAAGCAGGGGAGGCATGCACAGGGTACGAACATGCAGATCTGCACGTGAACATGCATGGCGTGTGTGGACACAAGTGTGAGGGCACAAAGGGAGGCATGTGTCTGCATGTGCACGAGTTTACATTCATGTGAGCATGCACTGGTGGGGGCATGGGTACGCACATGCGTGTGAGCGTCTCAGGTTTGCGGGCTTGTAGCTGACCAGGACTGTGCACACGTGTGTGCATATCAGGGGCATATTAGATGTGCTTTTGAATGCACACAGCTGTTCACATTGTGCGCAAGTGTATGAGTACACACAGGTCTTGTGCTTGAACACTGATGCTCACATGGTTGCACACATAGATGTGCATGTGTGAGCATGCAGAGGGAGGTGTGGACAGCAACATGATTATACTTGTACAGAGACAATCACACAGGTGTATGAGAATACACACATCTCCATTAATGTGTATGCTGTGTACAGGGACACGTGTGCAAGCATGCACTCTGCATGCATATGTGGGCTTTCCACATGCCATGATTGAGGCAGTGAGCACGTAGCAGAGGATTCATGCTCCTTTTGCACATCCATGCAACTTCTGCACGCCCGTGCTCCCTTTGCATGTCCATGCTCCTGTTGCACACCCGTTGTGCTGCGGCCAAGGCTCGGGGTGCAGCAGGCACAGGCGGGGGCCGCGGTACCCGGATCTGGGCAGGAGGCGGGCAGGAGGCCGGGCTCTGCTGCCTGTAGCCATGAACAGCGGCCCCAAACCTGGGGCTTCGCCATCTGGCCCCGGCACCCCGTTGGGTCCCCAAGGTAGGGCGAATCCCCGGGCGCGGAGGTTGGGTCAGAATGTGACGCTGTGCGGGGGCTGGTGGCTGTGGGATGCACTAGGGGTAAGCTGGGGGCAGGGGTAGGGGGGGTGGAGCGGGGCAAAGGAAGGTGATCTCCTGGGTCATGCTGTGATTCCCCCTAGGTGTGGAGTGAGGGATATTTGGGAGCAACACCTCCCCTCTTTCCCTCTTTTTCATCTGCTTTTCAAGCCTCGCCCGCCATTGCATGCAGCCTCTCCTTCCATTGCAAGCGCTCCCTGCTGAATCGCAAGCCCTTGTTTGCATTGCAGCCCCCTCACTGATTGCATCACACCATCTGGTTAAATTGTACTCCTCAGATGTATTACATTCCCGTGTTTGCATTGCAGCCTCCTCATTTGCAGTGCTGTGTCGTCCCCCATCCCCAACCAACCCCCCAACCTGCCCCCTGCCCCTCACCCATTTACACTGCCATCTCTTGTTTGCGTTGCACTGCCTGGTTGTCTTGCAAACCTCCTCCCCTCCGGGCTTTACTGCATCCTGCCAGTTGCACTGCAGACCTGCCTGCTGCTGCATGAACTGCGTGTGGGGAATACGCCTCCAGGGGGTTTTGAGGAGTTCCCTCCTTTCCCAATGTAACACCCCCCCCCCCCCCCCCTTCCCCCGGGTGATGTTTTTTGGTGTCTTTTGGAGGCAGGTTCTCCTTGTTGCCCCCACTGAGGGGTTTGGAGGGACCGTTCAGCCTCCTGCAACAATAGGTGGGAAATTGGGGAGGCAGCCCTTTGCAAAGAGATGCTGTGCTAATTGCAGGGGGGCAATGAGGCATGGGTGGGAGGGGGGACATGGCGTAGAGCCACTAGCCCCCACTGAAGCAGGGTATCCCATCACACCACACCATCAAGTACCCTGGGGTGAGGTGAGGGGGATATGGAGACCCTAAATCTGTCCCTGTTCCGCTCCCTTGACTGTTCCTGAGTCCCTGTATCCCTGTGTTCCCACATCCCCATGTCCCCAGCCATGCAGCAAGTCCTCGACAACCTCCTGGGCCTCCCCAGTGCCCCAGGTGCTGCTGACCTTGATCTCATCTTCCTCCGCGGCATCATGGAGAGCCCAATAGTAAGGTCCTTGGCAAAGGTACAGTGGTGCAGGGCACTGGTAGCACTATGTTCCTCCTGTCACCTTGAAGCATGGGGAAAGGAGGGGATGTGGGAGAATGGAGGTGTATGGATGGGTGAGTGTGAATGGGCACAAGTGTGTGTGTGTGTGTGTGTGTGTTGCACAGATGAAGATGCACATTTGTGTCTGCTTGCATATGTATGCACAAATGCATCTGTGTGATGAGAAGGTATGCACATCTGTGTGCATGCATGTGTGAGAAAGCACTTGTATGGGTGCATGCATATACGTGTACACATAGGGAGGTGTGTTTATGCTCACACATGTGTCTGTGTGCATGCATGGAAGTAAATGTGCATGCAGTGCGTGTACACAGATGTGTATGAGGGTCCTGTGCTGCAGCTGTATGTGGAGTTGGGGAGCAGCGAGAGGGGGCTGGGTATGAGTGGGGAGAGGTGGTGTACAAGGTGGAGTATTCACACGTGTGCCAATTGCTGGCTGTGCTTATGGGGTGCATGTGATTGACCATGTCCTGCATGTTCAGCACAATGTGTTTGTATTTGTATATGCATGTGTGCACTGCCACATGCATGCACAGGTTGGTGTGGTAGTGTGCATGAAAGGCTGGGTGCAGATGTGCATCCAAACAGGTGAATTTACACATGTGAATGCAGGGCTCTGTGCCCGTGCAGAGGGTGCATGTGGACGTAAGTGTATGTGCACAATAGTACATGCATGCGTGTGTGTGCACCATGTGGATACAAATGTGGGCACCAGTGGCAGCAGGAGTCCCTTGCCCCCACCCTAGGCCCATGAGCGACTGGAGGAGACAAAACTGGAGGCAGTGCGGGATAACAACGTGGAGCTGGTGCAGGAGATCCTGCATGACATTGGGCACCTGGTGCAGCAGGACAGCGCAGCAGCCGAGCTGGCCCGCATCCTGCGTGAGCCCCACTTCCAGGTGTGGCAGGAGGCATGCAAGCCTTGTGCATGCAAGGTGCTTGTGCAAACCCCATACATGTGCAAGGTGCGTGTGTACAATGTGTGACAGCTGTGCACCTTGCAGTCCCTGCTGGAGACCCATGACTCAGTGGCCTCCAAGAGCTATGAGACACCTCCGCCCAGCCCTGTTCTGGATACAACCTTCAGCAACCAGCCTGTGCCCCCCGACGCTGTGCGTATGGTGGGCATTCGCAAGACAGCTGGAGAGAACCTGGTAAGCTGGATCAGGACAATGCTGGGGGCAATATAAGGTGCAAGGTGCATTGCCGGATGCTGGAAGCATTGCAAGGGCATTACACAGTGCTGGGGACATCGCATAATTTCAGAGAATCACAAGGTTTGGGGAAATTGCATGATGCTGAGGACTTCACTGAGTGCTGGGGGCAATTAAAGTTGCAGGGGGGCATTAATGGGTGTTGACGGCATTGCTTGGGGAATTTTCGGATACTGGGGGCATTGCACAGTGCTGATGACACTGCAGGGTACTGGGGAAATTGCTGGGTGCTGGAGACACTGCAGGATGTCAGGATATTACTGAGAGCATTGCACGGATACCTTGGATGGTTCTGAAGATATTGCATGGTAGTGGGAACACTGCAGGATACTGGGGAAATCACCGGTGCTGGGGCAGTAACGCGATGTGACTGCTGTCAGAGCTGATGTGGGACTGTTCCACCCAGGGAGTGACGTTCCGGGTGGAGCGGGGGGAGCTGGTGATTGCCCGCATCCTGCATGGGGGCATGGTGGCCCAGCAGGGGCTGCTGCACGTAGGGGATGTCATCCGAGAGGTGAATGGGCAGGAGGTGGGCAGCGACCCACGGGTGCTGCAGGACAGCCTGCGCCATGCCAGTGGTAGCGTCGTCCTCAAGATCCTGCCCAGCTACCAGGAGCCACACCCACCCCGGCAGGTACTCACATTTACATCCTATATCCGTACTCTGCATGTTGCACCTTGCACCAGTTCCCTTGCCTATGGCTCATGAGCCTCCATGCCTATGAGTCCCACTGCATTATGCCGACATTGTTTCCACCTCTGTGCTGTCCCCATGCTTCCATTTTCACTGTGCTCATGCCCTATACCCAAGCGTCACCTGTTCCTTTGCCATGTACCCTGTGTCCCATCTACTCATGCTTTTGTGTCCTATGTCTCCAGCTCCCTGAGCTTCACGTCCCCTGCGAACCAGCTGGGAGTGTCTCATAGTTTGAGGTCCCACTGCCTCTTTGTGTCCCGCACTCTGGGCACCCACAAGGGCACCCCCCTCCTACCCGTAGTGGCTGCAGTGTCGCTCATCTGACTCCATTCCCCTCCCCACAGCGGAACTTGGCTGCTGTGTTCCCTACCCTGTACCACGTCAGCTGCATGCTGTCACCCAGAGAGGAACAAAGAAGCACTGTCAGCAGGTCCTTTGGGACTGCACCGCCTGGCACTGTGTGTCCCCAAGCATCACGCTGCTGCCTGTGTGCACACTTCCTGCCCAGCCAGGGATTGGACACTGCTGTTGCACACGCATGCACAAATGTGTGCCACTGTGGCTGCACTGTGCCTGGGTGCAGGGCTGTGTGTAGGTGCAGGGCTGTGTGCAGGCACTGCCCTAGGACTGCTGTGGTGTCTGGGTGCTGCCCTGGGTGCTGCCTGTGTGTGCATGGCTGCCCTGCACGCCTGCCTGCACCAAGTGGCAGGGAGGACATGTGTGTATGTGCATGTGTGAGTGTGTATAGTGCTAGGAAAACTGAGGCACAGTGCTGCAGGAAGCCAGGAGCATGACACCCATGTATGTCTCCCGTGTTTCTGGTGACCCCTGTTCTCCCCAGGTCTTTGTGAAGTGCCACTTTGACTATGACCCAGCTTCCGACAGCCTCATTCCCTGCAAGGAGGCTGGGCTACGCTTTGCTGCTGGAGACCTTCTGCAGATTGTCAACCAGGATGATCCCAACTGGTGGCAGGTAAGAGTTGAGCATTGTTGTCCCTTGCCTCCCAGTCCAGTTTCTCCCAGCAGCCTAGGGGCTGCTGAGGGGGGTGTTGTTGCTGCTTTTTTTGGGGGGGGCGGGGGAGCTTGAGGAGGAATACCTCAATGTGCCATACTGTGCTTCCCCCAGCAGTGCAGTATGGGGACGGTTTGTGGGGACATGGGATCCCCACGTACCACACTGTCCCCCTCAGGCATGCCATGTGGAAGGAGGCAGTGCGGGACTTATCCCTAGCCAGCTGCTGGAGGAGAAGCGAAAAGCCTTCGTGAAGCGAGACTTGGAGGTGGCCCCCACATCTGGTATGAAGCTCCCTGCCCCACTGCGGGTCCCCAGCTCCCATAGCAATGTCCTTGTGCCCTGGTGCTGTCCCTAGCCTTGGTTGGCATAGCCAGCCTCATGCCCTCAGCAGGGGCCCTGTGCAGCAGCCTCAGTGGGAGAAGAAAGAAGAGGATGATGTACCTGACCACAAAGAACGCAGGTGAGGATCCCTAAGGAACAGTCCCTAGACTAGTCCCTTGTGCTGGGATCCCCATGGCACACAGTTAGTGTCTGTCCCTTGCACAGAGTTTGACCGCCATGAGCTGCTGATCTATGAGGAGGTGGCCCGCATGCCACCTTTCCGAAGGAAAACCCTAGTGCTTATCGGTGCCCAGGGCGTGGGGCGACGCAGCCTCAAGAACAAGCTCATCATGTTCGACCAAGCGCGCTACGGCACCACCATCCCCTGTGAGTGTCCCCATGTCATCCACAAGTGTCACCTTCCTCCAATGACTATTATGGTCCCCTAAAAAACTGCCACCTCCCTAAAGGCATTATTGTCTTCTCAATACTCTGCTGTCCCCCGTGAGCATGGTCACCTTCAGGTATAATCACTGTTCTCTTCGAATATCACTAGCCTATAAAAGCATTACTGCCTCCCCATGTACATTACCATCCCCTAAGAGCAGCACTGTCCCCCATGAGTAGCACTATAACCCAGCCCCATGCAGTTGTGTCACAGCCCCATTACCATCACCATGTACTGAATGGGACCTCCCAGGGTGGGCTGGCATTGGGTGCTCAGGGTGACATTGCGGGCAGACACATCACGGAAGCCCAAGGACAGCGAGAAAGATGGGCATGGGTACCACTTCGTATCACGGGGTGAGATGGAGGCAGACATCAAGGCAGGTCACTATCTGGAGCACGGCGAGTATGAGGGAAACCTCTACGGCACCAAGATTGACTCCATTCGTGCTGTGGTGAACGCTGGCAAGATGTGCATCCTGGATGTCAACCCACAGGTAGGCAGCACCTGAACGAGGAGGACTAAGGGGAGGTCTGCAGAGTTCAGCCCCACCCCATTTCCCTACAGGCAGTGAAGGTGCTCAGGACAGCAGAATTTGTGCCCTATGTGGTCTTCATCGAAGCTCCCAGTGCTGAAACCCTGCGGGCCATGAACCGTGCAGCACTGGAGAGTGGCGTGGCTATCAAGCAGCTCTCGGTGGGTGCTTGGGACAAGGGGCACAGTGGGAGTGGGGAGGTGGAATCAGTGAGGAAACTGAGGCAGCACTGGTGTGGGCAGGAGGCTGATGCCCGGCGGACAGTAGAGGAGAGCAGTCGCATACAGCATGGCTACAGCCATTACTTTGACCTGAGTCTGACCAACGACAACCTGGAGCACACCTTTGGGCAGCTGCGAGAAGCCATGGAGCACCTGCGGGCTGAGCCCCAGTGGGTGCCTGTCACCTGGGTCTATTAGCATGTGTGTACATCCGAGCACACACATCCCTCTACTTCTGTCTTGAGGCCCACCGTGATGAGCATGCCCTGCTCAGCACCACCACTGTAGGGTACAGCTCCTCCCTCCCTCCCACCATGATTATTTTCTTATTTTTTTTTTTTTTTGGGGGGGGGGGGGGGGGAGGGGCAGGGGGAAAAGAGATATGGGACAGCTCCCCTGCCCCGTGCTGACACAGCTAACTCACTGCCAAAAGCTGCCCTCCCTTTAGCCCAGGAGACGGTGCCACCGTGTGGTCTTGTCCTTGCCTCAGTTTCTCCATGCAGGAGCCTCCCCTAGGATAGAGTGTCTATATTCCGGTGACACCCAGAAGATCCCTACCCTGTAAGTGGCCCGCAATTAACTCTGTAATTAATGATCTCCACAGGGGAGTTGCCCTCGGGTGAACTCAGGGGACAGGGTGAATGCACACATGTGAATAGATGGGCAGGCATAGCCTGGTGGCTCTGTATTGCTTCCTCCTTGTCCCCCCGCCCAAGCCTGCAGGGACACACTGAGGTCCCTGTGTCCCCTGTCCCAGATTGTTCCTTTGTGGTACTTTGCTGTAATTTTATTATTAAAGAGAAATTAGAGAAAAAGAGTAATTTTGTGTCATTATGGCCAAGCACAGAGAAATGGGGAAGCAACTGCAACTAGGGAGTACAGGGGACAAGTACCATGCTTAACCCCCAGGACCTTCCTTGCTGCCACCAGGAGAGGTAAGCAGAGCTGCAGGCATGCATGCATACAAGGGTGTCCAGGCACGTGTCTGCAGGTACATATGCAGAGAGCTAAGCAGATGTTGCACAACTGCAGGCCTAGCTGTATACTTGTCACCTTACAGAGCTATGCATGCATTGTGCTCAGACATGTGCCCCCAGCATGCTAGAATCTAACTTACATCCCAGTAGGTGGTGGGGGACACCTAGCTAAACAGCACAGTACCTTTAAACTCCTACAGGACAAGTACTGCCTCTGGGAGCACTGAAGAGCTCCTCAGTTTGCTGTTAGTGTTTCTCAGTGTGACTGACAGGGCCAAGGACGCCCCTGCACCCTACAGTACCTCCACAGCTCCTCAGGGTGCTCTCAGATGCCTTAGATTCTTCTCAGTATGCTCTATTGTAATTCAAGGACTGCCCAGTGCTCACAGGTCTCTTTCCAGAGCAACACTGAAAACTCACAAGAACCACAGTGTAGCTTTAAGATAAAATACATAACTCCCAGAGCTCAGCTGCATCTGCTGAAGTGCTTTATACTCCTCCTAGTATCCTAGAGGCCTCCAAAGGCCTGTCCTCTACTCTAAGGTACATTAGAGTACTCCTAGAACTTCTGAGTGCGCAAGACAGTCTGACCCAAGTCAGTCTGATGCAGTTAACTTAGTATTCTCCCCCCTCTTGCAGCATGCAAGGGAAGTAGAAGGGAAAGACGAGTGCCTGAGTGATTTGGGCTTCTCTAACACAGGAAGGGTCCCATTACTACTGTAGCATAGTCACCATAACTACAGTCTCTTGCAAGCCACAGGTAGTGAAGCTGCAGCTTCTCACACTTAAAAAGCTAATGTTTACTAGCCCCTTCCCACCTCCTCCTCCAGGCCTCAGCTCTATCAAGGAAACCAAAAGCAATTAATAATGCAAGCTCTGAAACCTCACAACCTCAAAACAGTACAGGGGCACAATGAACTTCTGCAGGTCTGACTGCTCCTGCAGTGGCCAGGTTAGACTCAGCCCCTGTTGAAAGCAGGCTTCTCTAGGCCCAGTCCAGTACTGCCCCAGAAGCCCCATGCCTGCAGCCCCAACAGGGCACAGCATCCCCGCAGTTGGCACTGCCTGAGTCACTCCAGTCCACCCCCTCACCTCCCCCTGCTTATCCATCACCCACCACTGCCACAGGGCAGGCATATGTTCCTCCTTAGAAGCAGGGCACCCACCTCGCCAGGGTCCTAATGCTATGGCAGGGCAGTGAGCTGCCAGGGCAGAGGGGAGCAGCCACAGCTGAGCACTCCAGCTACAGCAGCCGCCTGTAAAGAGGCCAATGAGAGCGAGCCAGATAAAGAGATTTATTGTAAGGTCAGAGGAAAACGTGGTCTTCTACCCTTCTCTCCCCTACATCACAGTTGAATTTAAAGAGCTTATCCTAAACAAGGTACAGGTCATATTTGTACTATAGAATATATTATAAATTATACCATGCATTAACAAAATATACAAAGCCAACAGAAATACATCTTAAGCCTGAGCATACACTATCTAGCCTCTAGTAAAAGGTAACCTAAAGAAAACATTATTTCACACTTCACAATTCAATCTGCAATTAAGTGCTTTTCCTCAAACATTTTATAGTGTTTTGTTTATTTATAGAACACATTAAAATCTTAAGTATGAGGGTATACACAGAAAGAGCAAGTGCTGCTGGACATTACAGATCAAAGCAGACAACCAGATTAAGTTTAATAACTTCACCAGCTACTACATTTATCCATGTCCTCTCCTCCTCCTCAGTAAGCACAAGCCAAAAGATATTCAAATCAGTATGTGTAAGTTATAGTGAGAAATACCATGATTTCAATTTACAGAAAAGTCTATCTGGTCCACAGTAGATAGCTGTACTGGGGTACAGACAGATGGGATACACCGCAAAATAGTCCTACTGTATTCCAAAATAAGCATTTAAGAGTTTACCTTCCACAATCTATAAAAATAGGTTTAAAACAGAAACAGTATGATACATATTTTTCTTCACTTATTTTAATGGTATCTTACCATGGAGAGTATTAGGTCTTTAAAAAACTAATACCGATCATTTGATCAGTCTGAGTACTGATAGCTGCTTCAGCTATGTTGTGTCAAAATAACAACACCTTACTTTGAAGCAGCAGTAGTATTCATATCTCAGGATCACTGGTCTCCTACTGCAGCAACTAAGGAAGCTTACTCAAAAGAAAGAATGTAGTCAACATTGCTGTCACTTTCAGAGCAATTACCTATAGATACACCACTGCACAGCAGCGTATGGAAACTGGTTTCTTGCGATTCTTCAGAATCAAATCACCTCTCAGGATGTTTGGGAGGGAATTCTTAAACTTCGAAATAAGCATGTGTATGTAAGGAAAAATTGTGAGAAAAAGCAAATTCTATAGATGTGTTTACAGAAACACAAAAGCAGCTAGAACCACTGCCAGAGACTACATATTTAACACTGCTTAAGTTATATTTTTCAAATTAAGGTAGGTTGCACAACCCCTACCTCAGGTGGTGGTGGGGTTTGTTTCCCAAATGTGACCAGAATTCAAACTCCAGTTCAAGTTTGGCTTTTTATGCACTCTAACTCTTTATGTAGTATTAAGATGTCTGGACAACACAGAAAAAACATAGGGGTTCAGTTTTTACACCTTTCTTTTTTTTTTTTCCCCCCTAAAGAACCTTCTCAAAAGTTCTTCGAAAGGTTTTTCCTACAGTAGAACTCAATTTTTAACAAAATATTTTATGTAGGCTATATTTTTTGTTAGACATAAGTTTACTGTTATAATTACTACAAATGGTTACAGTTAATAGCTGCTGGTAAATTAACTCTTACACTTTATTCTGCTACAAGAAACGGTGATTTTCCTGGTATACATCCGTTCAAATTAACTTCAGGCTTTTCAGAAGTCATTTGATGGTTCAAGACTAATTTTAACATATGAGCAACGTCCTTCTCCCCTCCCCCCTCCCAATACACCCTCCCCCCACACACCCCCAAGAATGATTCGTAAGGTTTAAATCTGTTACACTGCTATCATGAACTGGACAAAAATTGATAACTATATCATATCAGAAGAAACAGCCTCCAAGTAGCAGGTATCTCTTGTAAATTAGACAAGACCACATTTTACAGAAGCAGTTTAAACTTTGTAATGGGAAACAATGTGTTAGAAATCAACAAAACGAGCTCCCAGCTGCCTAAAAGTATTTTACATATAATAAAAGGGGAAGTGTGCAGGCTGAAGTCATTCTATAACATTTCCAGGTAAAAAGGATTCAGTATAAAGTTGCCAACTTCAATACATCTGATTTCAGCAAAAGTAAAGGTGAAATTCTGTCTCCGATTTGTAAAATGTTCTGACAAGCATTGTTTGACATTTCCATGAGAGGAAAAAGTCAAAAGCTCAAAGAGAAGTCAAAGTTTTATCTATATCTCCAAAGTAGTTGAAGGTCAGCCTGCTAATGTAGTGTTTAGTGAGAATTTGCTCAACTAAGGCGATTCATCCCTCCACCAGGAAGGTTCAGCATCTGTTGCTATACCAGTCACCATTACTAATTTGAAGCAATTCAGTTACCACCTGAACCATATTATTGTTGTGCTTCTTCAGCAGTCGCAGGTTTAACTGGCTGTCACAGAATCCCATCTCACACAGACTGGATAGAAGAGCAGCAGTGCGCTCTTCTGTGGCTGCAGGCTGATAGAAACAAAACAAGAGAGGGAAGATTGTTTATCTTATTTTTGCCATCTTGAGCAGTGGTCCTGCATTATACTGGAATGCAGTGATGACGCTGAGGCCTTTTATCCACAAGGAAGCAATGTGCACCTACTTTCCATTATGCTCAAAGAGACATGCTTATATCTCCACAGCATGGACTTCTCTATCGTCTTGTGGGAGTGCCATGCTTCCAAGGGATGTCACCAAGCATAACATTTTACTGTTGCAGCAATGTGTCGTGAAACATCAATACAGAGAATGTATGTTTTATTAAGGTACCGACACCTACAATTTTAATACTGGAATTCTGTAAAACTCATACAGAACATGGGAAAAAGACATTTACCTGTTCTGTAATGGGTGGTCCAGCGAATAATGCTTTGTAGGCAGAGGCAGCAACTGACAAAGCTCCTTTAACTAGATCTCCTGCAATACTGCCTCCTTGTGGGTGCCTGTAGAAAGATCAGATATTACATTTGGTCAGCAAAAGCCGTATTTCTTTCACCTGATATGTAAATCTTTCCCAGGAATGGCTCAATTGAGACTTAATTCTTGTGGGATAGAATAACCCATTATCCAAAAGAATCACTGCTGCTCAGGAATCAAGCTTTCCAACCCTTCTGCTAATTTGTACTTACTTTCTTAATGCTAAAATACATTAGCTTACTGTACATAAAATGAAAGTTTGAAAGGATTAAACAGTCTATGTACACAGAAGCTGTGATACATCCATCCAGATCAGAGTAACTTCTGTCTGGTTTCCACTAATTCTTAGTTACTCAATCTTCAAAGAAAGGCCATGGAACAAACAGAATTTGTGAAGCTTCTGTTTCATTACCTTGCATGTTCTGAGCCCTTCCGGATACTAGTTAGAAATACAGAAGATTCTGATTCATGCCTGTCTTCACCACTAGGTTCTGAAAGAAGAAAAAAATACCATAAGAACACATACACTTAACTAAAAGCTGAAGAGATTCAACATGCACATAAACATCAAGTGAGATTCAGTCTAGATTAAAACTTTTAAAGCTTGGTGACCCAGATGCAAGCTCGGCATGCAAAATTCTCACTGCAGTTAATTAAAAGAATTCTAGGACTCATTTTTGACTGATAAGTCAGTGGGTACCTGCTTCCCGACAATATGAACTGCTGTCTGAGCTCCAAATAACCGCAACAATGGCTTTAGCACACTAATTCCAAAACAAGATAAACTTCTACATGTATACAGGCACTTCTGAGTGCTCTTCTACCATTTCTAATCAATAAACACTATTCTAACCCGATTCACAAAGTTGATTATTGCTTTATTCAAGTCTTCTGTATGATAAAATTTTAAACGCCCCGAGAGAAACAGATTGTTATTACTTGGGTAGGTTTATGCTCCCCTCAATAATGAGACACAAAATTCAACTGCAGATGTAAAGAATAGAATGCAACTAATGTATGCACCCTTCAGTAAGTACAGTCAATACCTTCTCTTATTTGATTATAAGGAGTGGAAGAGACGTTCTCTGAAGGTGGTATGTTTGGCTCTTGGAAGATATGATTCTGAAGAGATGCAAGATTTCTGAAAACATAAAGCAAAACAATTACTTCTTCCTTTCCATTCGATGTGCCCACATATAGGTAAGTCTAGGTGAACAGGCAAAAGAAATCTTCACGTACTCCCTTATTTCCTTCTCTACTCAGTGATTAGCTAAGCACAAATGGCTTTATAAAAAAAAGTTACAGGATATAGGGCACACAAGCACATGCAAAATTGATTTCTTCTTTTTTTTGCAACAACTTCTGTTTGGACACTGAACTTGACTGCAACATCCTGTAAAGCCTGCAGCAACTCTTGTCCTAGAAGCATACCTTTCTGTCTGGGGTAAGGTGTCCACAACTTCCGAGGCCAACGGTACTACAGCCAGTGTTTGTGAAGTTGTCAAAACTTCACCGATGCTGTGCATCTGTGGGTGCCTTTCCCCTTCTGAATTCCCTGCCCCTGTTTCAGATTCTCCTGTCTTTTCCAGGCTGGGCTGAGAAAGAGCTGAACTATACATGGACTCCCCTAAAGGACGGCTGGTATCAAAGCACTCAGGGAGAATAATGATATAATCCTCTGATGAAGATGACGAGCCTTGACTTTGAACATCATCTTTATCATCACCTTCATCTTCGTCAAATCTGACAGTAATGCAGTCTGTTCTCTCATCAGATAGTAGAAGCTCATCTAAGAGAAAGAGAAAAAAAGGTATTAAAAATTGTCTGTTTTGCCTGGATAAGACCAAAGGCAGTACTGTTCCAGACATAAAGGCCAATTATTCAGAAATAACTTTAAGCCTTTGCTACCAACGTTAACAATATAAGAGCTTTTTTATTAATATTATTTCATGACAGGAGGAGGTAGGTATCGATCTTATATTAAATTTAGGGGGAATATAACAGAAGTAACAGCTACACTGAGAACAGAAGTTTTCAGCTCCTAAATTATATGTATTGGGTGTAAGCACAGGCTTCAAACTACGCAAACTATGAAAGTGGCAGCCATGAATAATCTGTGAGCACTTATCTGAATGACTGGAGTAATGAACGGAAAACTGACTGGAACTACTATCTCAATTTCACTTTTTATTTTTCTTCCTTTAATTAAAGCAAAGCTCTCAAAATAGCTGTTTTTTCAAAGCACTGACACCAATTTTCTGATGCAACACTGATTCCTGCTACATCAAGAGAGCCAGAGTCCTACAACACCAGAGACCTTTTTGTAACTGATTTTTTTTCCTGCAGTCCCTATTATAACTTCACCTTCAATTCAGACTTATTTTACTTACCACTGCCATTTTCTGCCATTGCCTCTGACTGATGGATCTTTGATTCCTTTTTAGAAACAGACTGAGTTTTTATCTTAGAAGTTTCTTCATTTATCACATTACAACTGAAAGCGTCTTGGAATGTTTGCAAAGAATCTAATACAACAATCAGTAAAAACAATTTGAAAATTTATCATTAGCTGCAGTATAAATCAATTTGTAGCCAACATCCGCAAGGAAAGTAAAACCACAGAAGTCAGCTAAATACAGTACTTACTCTTCAGGGATTTATTTTTTTGTGGGGGCTTATGGTCAGGTGCAGCATCCAGAGTCAGAGAGCGAATTACAGTTTCGCAGACAAACTGAGTCCCGCTCATATCTTCTTCCCCTTCTTCTTGGTTCAGTGGATGTTCAGTTTTCATTTTCACCATACAAGTACCTGTAGAACAGCAGACTTAAATCATTCCTTTGAAAGGGAAACACAGTAGATTACTTCAATGTCACCACAAGAAAACACAAAACTATTTTTTTTTTTTAACCTAGCCAAGGCTAACAATACTGATTCTATGTACTGATTATTCTTCAGAAGTTGAAGATTTTGGAATTCATTTCCAGTTGAAATTGAATGTGAGGGTCTAATCTAGTCTTTAAAATCCAAATTCTTAGTTTTCTCTCCAATTCTAAAAAAACAAACAAACAAAAAACCTGTTGTTTTTCCACAGAAAGGCGAAAAACAGGAGTTCCAATTCTTTAGGTAAATAAAACACAACTTCTGTCCAGTTACCAGATTTGACAATATCCTCCCTCCCTCCCTCTTCTCAAGCTCCCCATCATTACTGCTTACCAGACATTGGTTTAAATCCACTCCCCTCATTTTCCTCCTCTATCTGACCTAAGCCAGGTTTCTCTAGCAAGAGGCTATCATGTGGCAAAGGGGACATGCATGGAGTCATGTCTGTAAAACAAAGATTATGAAGATGACCATCGTTAAAGAAATAGGAACCTTCCCTCAGGAAGTAGCTTTTTAAGATCCTTTCTTTAAAAAAAAAAAATAAAACAAAATCTTCCAAGACAGCACAGTTATCTTACAAGATACTTTGGCAAAATAGACAATTAACTTTGCAATTACTGGTACTTGTTGAGGAATGTAAAAGGCAACCTTCTAGAACGCCTAGAATTTTATGGTCTTGGGGATGTGAAAATGAACAAGAGACTAAAAGTGGCAAGTGACAACTAAATCTCCTCTAACGATGCACAAAAAAAAAAAAAAAACAAAAAGAAAACCGGTAGCTGGGAAGACACTTTAGCCCAAAGAACAAAAGCTTTTGCCCAGACAAGTTTTCATTGAGTAAACGGTAACTTAGAATTATAGCAACAGTTCAGCAGAACATCCTTACCAACAGGAGTATTGTGTGGCACTCGCTCCAATTCCTGTACAATATTGATGTCCAATAGCTCAAAGGACAGCAAATCCTAGAGAAAGAAATCCCACAGTTTTCATCAATAAGCAATGAACTGGAATCCTAACGTGGTACTTCCCAGCATCAGATCCCTGGAATTCATGATTGTTTAATCCACAGAAGATGAAGTTCAGGGCTGACCTTATCACTCTCTACAACTACCTGAAGGAAGGCTGTGGTGAGATGGGAGTTGGCCTCTTCTCCCATGTAACTAGTGATAGGACTTAAAAGAAATAGCCTCAAGCTGCGCCACGGGAGATTCAGGTTGGACATTAGGAAATACTTCTCAAAGACCAGTCAAGCACTGGAATGAGCTGCCCAGGGAGGTGGTGGAACCCTAGAGGTGTTCAGGAAATGTTTAGACGTTGTACTGAGGGACATGTTTTAGTGGAAAATATAGGTGATAGGTGGATGGTTGGACTGGATGGTCTTAGAGGACTTTTTCAAACTTGGTGATTCTGTAATTCCAGTATCTTTAAAATGGCCTACTCCATTCTGTTATTTACTTGGCATGGCCTCAGATGGAGGGCATTTTCCCATAGAGTCCACCCCTCACTAGAGAAAACAATACACAAATTAAGGCAATGAGGGGGAAAATTAAGTACTCCATTGTCAGAGGTCAAAGAAAGACCCTAAAGCACAATTCTTCAAGGAAAATCTTAGCAAATACCTTAATTGCACTGACAGCCCCCTGTAATAATTCAGAGAAATAGTTTTGCTATATAAAATGCAGTATACTCTTCCTGAAAACAGTGGTTCTTCTAAAACTTAAAAGCTACTTATTCTTATGGATGATGATATTATTTTTTTTAAAGCACTTTACCTGTGCAGTGAGAAGATCAACAGATGGGATATAGAATTCTCTCTCACTGGCTAGATTTTTCATCTTCAAAGGACAAGTTGGCAGAGATATCTCAGCCTGTTCCACAATTTCACCTGTAACGTGAGCATTTCTTTCTGTCTTCAAGTAAGCATCCTGCAAAAGACAAAAAAAAAAAGTCTCAGAAATACCTTAGGTAGCAAATCTAAGCCATAAAACATTGAGCCTGAATATTATTTAAGTTACAAGCAATTTGAAAAATATTAAACTCTGCTCATTTTAAAGCCAAAAGGACAAGACTTAACGTGAAGAAAATCCATGTCCCATCATGAAAAAAAAGAAGACAAATAGCTGAAACTGATCAGTAACTTACTGCATGTCTGTCCAAGAAGAATTACTATTTCAGAACTTAAAATGCAAAATAAGTTATTATTCTTAGTAGAGAAGAAAAACAACTTGGAAGAAAAAAAAAAAAAAAAAAAAAAAAATCAGAAGCAAACTACTAAAAGAATCCCCCAGAGATCAGTATAGCTAGGAATGCAGCACCACTGCAGAGAACAATGCATATTCTTCAAACTACCGTACAATTCACTAATGCCCCAAAACTGGATGAGTTACTTGCCTGTTTGTTACTGGATATATTATCTTTACCAAAATCCTTCCAACTGTTTTCTAAAGAGTCAGTAGCTGGGGAGGGATCCACAACAATACTGCACCAGATTCTAGGTCCAAACTGTTCCCCTCTGTGTGACAGCCTCCAGTGAGAGGTATAAGTTCCTTCTATAGTGGGAGCCACAAACTCAACTGAAACAGTCCCAACTTGTCCTGTTGATATGGATGGTACCAACACATCCTTTTTCTCAGAAGATGCCAAAGTGAGATTTCCCCACATAAGTTTCAGCTGAAATAGAAAAAGGCAAAAAAACTTTGCAAGTTTCTCTTTATAAGTAGCGAGGAAGAAATATTTTGAACTTCTCTGCTAAAGGCTTTATACAAGTGCTAGACAAAGAGCAGCTGCTAGTAAAGATTCACATTAGTCTCTATGATCACACAGTAAGAAGGTACTCATCTTTAAACAGGAATTCAGTAAACACAGCAGAAAATGTTCCAGAAATCAGAAGTGCAACATACTTGCTGTAACCAGACTGCACTACTACATTAGAATAACAACAGAAGACATTTTCATTGACATTTCGCTTGATTTAACCGGTCAAAATAAATCATAAACAGGTTCAAAGAGAGAATTCAGATTCTTAATCATATAAGCTTTATTTCTCTACAAATATTTTAGTGTGTAAGAGTTAACAAAGGAAAGATACCTTTGTGTCTGAGCTCCATTCCACATTGCCAGTATTTTTCATTCGCCAGTGCTTGATGAACTTTGTTCCTGGCTGCAAGCGAGTCCCATCTGGCAAATTCTCATCCACAAAAACTGCACTCAGTGTTGGGACAACTGCTTGGAAGTGTTGACTGAGACTCCTAGGAGGGTGAAGAAAAATAAACCAAAACACCAAAATTGAGGAAGTTACTCAGCTGTTATAGCTAAAACAGAATAACATACTTATGTTTTTTTCCCCGTCTCTAGACATTTTTCCTAATTGTAATGTAATGGTTTTAATCTCAAGCCTAAACACCACACAGCAGTTAGTTTTGCTTAACTAGAAAGGAAGCACACAAAAATAAGATCTGCTCATTTGGGAAGAATCTCTATTATGATTACAACATCAAGATTTAAAAGAGAAGTTCACTGCTCTTCAGTTGATTTTTAATTTAATTATAAAACACTTTGGGCAATGCTAGTACGCTGTTACAGAAGAAAGTCATTATCTTTCTGATTTTGAATCAATGACTTATAGTTCAGTGATATCTTCTTATTTGGCCTTACAAACAATATTGTTTTTTCAGTAAGTACCACAGATTTGTCTGAAAGGAAAATAAATAAATAAAATCAAAAGCTCTACTGATAGTTTAGTGCACTGACAGAGGATTGGTGAAGCAATTCACCACCAATATCAACTTCAAAAGATTCCAACTAGCAGCACTCAGTTTCCTTTAATATTTCTGTTCAGTCAGGAGGATGCCGCAATTATTTTAAGCTCCTCACAAACAGAAGTTATTAATCAACCCTTAAATGCCCAGTGCATTCATAAAACCTAAAGGAACTCAAAAATGCAAAGTAGTCTGCCTTGTCTGAAAGGCTGTTACCTAACATGCCTCATCCTAAATTCATTCCGAAGAAAAAAAGGAAAACACTGAATGCGTGTACACAAAATATATGTAACAATAAGGAGACTATTAAAACAGGAAAACATGGAATTTCAAAAAAAGCTAGCAGCAACATTAATTTATATTGCATGTACACACATGTAATCCTAGGCATTCTCCTTCCCTCATCACCCCACATAATCATTAGTTGCTTTTTTTTTTTTTTCTGCTACTCTCTTTAGAAGGAACACTCCACCTTGCAGATTCTATTTAGACAAAATTTTCACAGGATTCAATCACAAATGATACTCTGAATGAGTGACTGACTTCACAGCCTTCCTCGTTACTTTAACTCTGTGTCATCACAGACAGCCAGACAGTGCAACTAAGAATTGATCAGCTAATAACAACCCTTACGGTATGGTACTGTGTTGGAGATTTTCTGGCTTCAGAGTTGGCGAGCCACTGGTTTCCAATACAGGGACAGAGTTCCACAGATGAATTTTCCTGTGCAACTTTAGCTGCTTTTTGAGCTCTCGGACCTCTGCCTTTCGCTGTTTCTTCTCTGCTCGTAACCTCTGCTTTTCTGCCTTCAGAAATCTTTTGTCTATCTGCTTCTGGAGCCTGCAGAGAGAGTCACTTTGTTAAGCATACTAAATTGATTAAAATTTATCTTTAGTCAGTACAGTCTCAGAACACCTCAGGTAATGCCACCTGTTTCTAGACAGGATACCAGATGATTCTCAAAGAACAACTTCATAGCTGCTGACAAAGGTATTTAGAAAAGCCTTGGTCAAAGCGAAGACAGATCCAAACATGCTCAAAGAGCAAGCAAGCACTCAAAGTCTACTACCCACCTATCATCTTTTCTATTTTGCTATTAAAAGCTCTGTATACTTCCTGACTAAAGCCATTTTGCAAGTATAGAGCTATTTTGAAATGCTTGCACTGCAGAGTACCATCTCCTGTTTTGAATAAATCTAAATTCATAAAAGCAGAATACCAACCGCAAGACAGGTTTTTCTACTTTACTGCCAGGACAATCTTATCAGGTACTGACAGGTGCCATCATTTACCTAACTTGCTCCAGAGTAGTGGGCTGGCAAGGAGAAAACTGTGCAACATCATAGTTTTCAGCAATACATAGCATAGGTCTTCGTAGCTTTAGCAATATATGATTAGGATCGTGCGCATACATTCCTGCTTCACACTGCTCACAAATATTGTAGGCTGGACAGAGACTGCAAAGTAGTAAAGGCAGAAGGTTACCAGGAGGTAGACAAAGAATTAATACACTAGAAAATAACAATTAATCCTTCCGTTTATTAAAAAAAAGAGAAAAAAAAAGAGAGGAAAGAGAGGAAAGAGAGGAAAGAGAGGAAAGAGAGGAAAGAGAGGAAAGAGAGGAAAGAGAGGAAAGAGAGGAAAGAGAGGAAAGAGAGGAAAGAGAGGAAAGAGAGGAAAGAGAGGAAAGAGAGGAAAGAGAGGAAAGAGAGGAAAGAGAGGAAAGAGAGGAAAGAGAGGAAAGAGAGGAAAGAGAGGAAAGAGAGGAAAGAGAGGAAAGAGAGGAAAGAGAGGAAAGAGAGGAAAGAGAGGAAAGAGAGGAAAGAGAGGAAAGAGAGGAAAGAGAGGAAAGAGAGGAAAGAGAGGAAAGAGAGGAAAGAGAGGAAAGAGAGGAAAGAGAGGAAAGAGAGGAAAGAGAGGAAAGAGAGGAAAGAGAGGAAAGAGAGGAAAGAGAGGAAAGAGAGGAAAGAGAGGAAAGAGAGGAAAGAGAGGAAAGAGAGGAAAGAGAGGAAAGAGAGGAAAGAGAGGAAAGAGAGGAAAGAGAGGAAAGAGAGGAAAGAGAGGAAAGAGAGGAAAGAGAGGAAAGAGAAGTCAGTATCAAGCTATCACTGTAAGCAGTATCTGAGTGAAAGAAGTTCATCCGTCCCCTCATACATCAGTATCTGGAACATCTAGATCAAATATCTCCTCTTCCCACTTCCTTCTCCAATACACAAGGACTTAACACTTTGTTTAGCATAAGTTACTGACAATTGTTATTCTACAGAATAAAATGTGACAATGAAATCCAACACCGGAAACAGTATTACACTTTATACAAGGAGATATAAAGAAAAAGCCAATTTAAGTTTTCAGAATGTAAATGGAATTGCTCTTACAGGAACAGTATTGGTTAAAAACAAGAGTCACCTCAGCCCAGAGAAATACAAAGGAAGAAAAGTAAATACCCCAAAGAAAACCCCTACTGACATTCCACTGCTACTGTCGAATCCTAGAATACTTGCCTTTACAGCAAGTGCCTCATTTAAATAAAAAACCTCACGTTCTATACCTCACTTAAGTGTCTCAAAACATATTATTAACAAACTAATGACAGGAAGCTCATTTAAAGTAAAAGAAAAAAAATACAAACATTATATCCGTTAAACTCACCGACCTTAAAAAAAAAAAAAAAAAAATCCTCCTTTTAGTTCTGAATGACTGGTACCTATAGTTCTCATGTTTTTGTTAACTTATAAAGAAAAGTTATGGTAGCTTAACTATTGCACATCGTATGTTAGAAAAAGTTTCGAAGTGCTTGAGAACAACAGGAATCCGAAAATTCTCTTATATTCTTTTAAGAAATGTTTTTTCAAAACATTATTAATCTCGGTCTTATGCAGATAAGGACTGTTTGCAACAGCAGAGTACATAAACTCTTTATGAGATACACACTAGAGGTTCTGGAGCCTATACCATCCATCAGACTAGAAACATGGAAGATGGCTTCTCAAACTCTCATTCACATGCTTAACCTGTTAAGTTTCCCATACAGTCATTGCTCATCAGGTTCTACCTGCACTGGTAGCGAACTCCAACAATTCGAGCCTGGCAGTTGCAGCAGGAGATTAGCCAGTCAGGTTGACTACCATTCCTTGTTTGGGTCTCTGAACTGGGAGGTGCTGTTGTAATACAGCTCTCGGAGAATTCTGAAGACTGATTGTGCTGAATAAGCTTCTCATATAGTTTCTGCTCTAGTTTTTCAACAGTTTCCTTCACCACTTGTTCCCTGAACTGAAGAGGAAAGAAGTCATCACTGAGATGCAGCTTCACGATGCTAGTTTTACAAGATAAATTTTAAAAAAAGCAACTACAAATTCAAAGTTATATTACAAATTGTAAAGTTATTCCATAGCCTTGTACCAAGTGAAGGAAACAAATCTAAGGCAATTAACTCCCAATACACTGTCCAGAAGTCTCTGTACATCTTTAAGTCCCAATTTTATCCACCAGAAGCTTTATAAATGCAGTTCCTTAGTATTCCAAGATCTTCAGTTTGTACAAGTAGTTACAAAAGAAGGGAAAATTGAAAAAGTTTAAAGATATCACTGCACCACCATATCTACATTCACAAAGACACTGGCTGATAAATTCTTACCACCCTCAGCTAGATGCTTCTCAGTTATGTTATTACCTGCCTAAAACAATTTAACATGCCTCATTAATCCATAGGGTTATATTCATTGGACTCTTGAACTCATTTTCTTAAACTGGACTACCAAGAAAAACAAGGCCATCAAAAGTTGTGCTTCAGTTCTCTGGAAACTATTACCCCTCCAAAACTGGTCAAATAAGACTCTCCAACAGCAATGCCACGTTTCATGCTCTGCGTCAAAATTCCTATTACCATCTGGAGTGCAACAAGGATTCTAGCACAGAAGGTCCAAAACACTGAAGGGACTCAATTATTCCAGCCTTTGTCAATAATAATGCTACCTACAACTACACTCAAACCAATCAAATGCATAAACCGAACAACCAAATTTTGACAAAAGTGGCAAGCATCAAAGTTTTTTTTGTTGTTGTTTTTTTAGAGCAAGACCAACACTGTAAAAACCAATCCAGACAGTCACTGTTAGACAATGAATTCCAATTTGCTTTGGCAATAGCAAAATGATTAGACATTTAAATACCATTTAAGATTCAGGTCACAAGTACTGAGAACAAATCCGATACACATCAGATACACAGACTTAGGCAACTGCAGGTATCAATTCCACCAAAACCTCTCAAATTTTAATACTCCTAAAGGATTGCACAAAAGAAAATACACATACTGTTTCCAAGTAGCTAGTAAACCATTCTGGAGGACTTTCATTTGTTCTTCCTGTTCTATTGTGATTTAACTTCTGCTGGTGAAAAGGAAAAAAAAAGTCAAACACATCAAGTACATGAAACAAACCAAGCAACCAAACCGCACTTTCAAATAGCTGTCTCCTCAAGTATCTTTTACAATAAAGATTTCAAGTTCTTTAGAAAACAAGCAGGAGAGTCAGACAAGGAAGCCACAAAAGTTTTCCTGAAGCATTTCTGCCTTATTTGCATTCACATGCAACTGAACATTGAAGCCAAAGCAATCAAGTCAACCAAAAGTTGCTAGAATGCAAATCAGGACTTCAGGAGTCCATTTTATCTACTAAAGTATTCAAAATGGTCAAAAAGAATGAATCCGTACTTTGAAACATAGCATCAAAACATCCTCTTACAGACATTCAAACAATGTTGTGACCTTCAATGGCCATATTCAGGTAGCTACAAAGCCCAAATTTGAGCTTACAGGTTTTTTAATGTATGGGTAAAAATGATAATCAGGCTATGAAATGAATAACATACCAATTATTTGTTTTAATGAGAATATAATCCAGCTCTGCATCCTACCTGAGCTGTCAGCTCATCTTTAAGAACCGCCAACTTCTCTGTGACTGTTTTTTCATGCAGTTGCCAAGAACAAGATGAAGTTTCTTTCAGAGGAGAGCTTTCTTTATACACATTCATCTGAAGTTGATTTCCTTGTTTAACTGCAATCTAAATAAACATTACACGATATACCAGATTTACTCCACTTAAAACCAACATACAAAATCCTGTAAAAATACAGCATTATACTGCACCAGAGAGGCAGGTGGTGGGGAGTGGAAGGGGGAGACAGGAAGGGAACAACAAAAAACTTGAAAAACTTTGTGATATACCCTGCTTTTTATATTCTGCTTTGTAACCAATACGCTTATTAGAAAGACCACTACAAACAAGAAGTTTATTAGGCAGACATTCTACAGGAGTTCTAAAATCTACAATAAAGCTGTTTACATCAAGCCAGTAAACAACAGAAAAATCTCATGAGGAAGCTGAAATAAGTTTTCATGCATTATATTCAGACTAGAAATTCAAGCCGGAAGTTCTAAAAGCACTAGTACTGTTCAATTCAAAGGAATGCAATCCTTATTTGGTCTAGAAAAAAAGAAAAAGCAACTGTAGATGAAGTAACTAAGCTCTTAACATGAAAGGAAGTTTTATTGCCAGAGAGTGTAACACTGGAGAACACATGGCAAGATTTTTAAACGGATCTCATAAGAGCCCAGTACCTCCAAACATGACATTACTGGTGTTTAATAACGCCAGTAATTGTTCACTGTGTGCTGAGAGCACTGAATCACAACTACATATTCAACTAATTAACACCAAATCAAAATTCACCTGGCTGGACTAAAGTATAGCAAAACATTCAAGCTATCATCCAAAGCAAGAAGAATGAGCTATTCTCATCTCCACAGGCTAGATAACGCTATTTTTTTTCAACTACAACAATCCTCATTAGAGAAAGCTGAATACACTGAAAAAATTCAGAGACCAATTACCTTCAGAGCTTCTTCGTATTCCTCTGAAGAGAAAAGAGAAATATGTGAATGCTTCCTACATCAAATACATGTGAATTTAACATAGAGTATTTAAGAACTCTTACATCTAGGAATGTCTTCCATACCTTCCATAAATTATTTTAAAGTAGTGCTACTGAGGAGGTTGTTGTACATGCAGCACCAAGGAAAGGCATGTAGCCTACAAACTTGAGACTTAACATTTGATTAACTCACTCATTAAAGAAAAAATACAGTTACAACGTACTATAAATTTTCTTCCACTGGGAAGAATTTGATACCCAGCCATATACAGAATTCCAACAAGCAAGGTTTCTCAGCTGTTTCTCCCTACGGTAACAGCTGAAATCTATCAACAAGCCTGATTTTAGTTCAGTAAAGTAGCAGCTTACCTTTGCTATTTACAGACACCTGCAAAGAGAAATAATAATGAGTAACAGCCTGTTATTTTTTGTAGTTTTAGAAATTAACATGCTTTCAAAGTAAATGCACTTTTATTCAGTTTCCCAAGTATCTATCGCTCCTTCAGATTTTTGTTATTGCTTCAATGTTTAATTATTAACCAATGCAAAGTGTTTTGGAGTCGACCATGTTCTTTATTAGGTCTGCACCATTAGCAAGGCCCCTGGCTCTGCTGGTACCCAGATTAAGCACAGTCTCATTGAGCAGAAGCCAATGCCGACATCACAAGGCTTGCTACACAGGTAAGCAGAGGTTGGACCCAGTTGCTGTTAATGCCAAGCATGCAGCACTTAAAGTGTTCTTGATCACGAACAAGGCAACACAATCTACCACACGTGCTCATTTTTTTAAAATCAAAATTTGCACAAAGAAGTTACTCATACAAGGAGTCATTTAATCACCACAGCATTACATAATTCTGATCATTATTTACTCTACTAGCACGTGAAAGATCTTGAACAGATACTCACATTAAACAGGTATACACATATGTGGACAAGGAGAGACATAATGGCTGGAAAATAAGGACAGAATCTTTCCCTGAAATGTTTCTGCAAACATCCTGACATTTCCTATTAGGATTTGTTTGTTTAGTTTAGTCCTCATCTCTGCAACTTAACTGAGTGGCAAATCAATCTGTGGAGCTCAGAGCGCTCAGCAATTGTGTTCTGTTTGACAGCTACATTCCAATCTAAATCTCTAGATAAGCAGAAGGAATGAGGTCAAAGTTATGCCAAGCAGGAAGTTACTCAACAAGGACAACTGGAAGTAATTTATTTGCCTTCTGAGTCAGTAATCTGCTTGCAGATTATAGCATTCACATTAAATAAGCAGGAGATTTAAGTACACCAGATCACTGAAGTAAACATATGCTAATGCCTGGGGATCCCAGAAGAATGAAGGCAGATTGAAGAGACACGGCTTTATCCTGGCTTCAGGCACAAGCAGTTACAAGTACCTTACTTTGACAAAAAAAAAAAAAAAAAAAAAAAAAAAAAAAAAAAAAAAAAAACTAAAATAATTAAAAATACATCAACAGAACTACCCATTCCTCAGAGCATAAAGAACTACTACCCGTTTCTGTTGAGTTATACTGGTGTGAAAAACAGAAGCAATAGCTTCTGTTTGAAATTAGGAATGCTACATTAAGAGTGAAACCAAGAGACTAAGGGCTTCTATTTTTTTCCTCAAAGGGACAAAGCTCACCACCTCTGAGCTGCAAAACATATGCTCCAGAAGTACTGACTGCAAGAGGCAGAAAGGTTCACAGCAGTTGTATTTCAGAGACGGGGGGGCAGTGTTATACCTCGTCATCATCCTCATCGATGTATTTTATCTGAATGTCATCCAGGTCAAATGAAACTTTAACCTGTAAGCAAAAGGAGAAAAACAAAAACAAACACAATGAGACAGGCCTCCAGCAGATTTCAGTTAATCATGGTTATTAACAGGAAAAAAAAGGGTTTCTTTTCACCCTTCCCTCTCAGTTTCTCAACGGAAATAAATAGTTTTGCAAGGTCTGTTTTTCTGAAGTACTCTTCCCAGTGCCTTCCCTGCACCCCACCTTTTACGAACTTGCCATAACGAAAAGCAGAAAGTCAATTACTTACTGTTCCAACTTATCTAGTTAACATTTACCCAGCAAATCAAGACCACAAAATAGTCTCTTCATGATAAGGGGACTTGCTAAGGGTTAATGAACTCAGTCATGGAAAACACTGCAATTTACAGAGGCTAAAGCCAACAATCTTTGAACACTATCTTGTGCATTAAACAACACGTGGTACTGGCAAGCAGCCTTTCCTTCCCCCAAAAGATTTGAGTTTTGAGAAACTAGAATAAATGCAAACTAAGATGGGCAAAATATTAAATGCTACTAGTCCCTGGCAGATTCACTGTATACCTGAACATATAAACGCAATACACGTTTCCAAATAAGAACAACAAATCTGAACAGCTACTATATTGTATTAACAGGGCAGAATCCACAGTATTAAATGAACTGTAAACAAAAACAATTGTTACGTTGAGTAAGACTTTGAGGCTCACATACATTTTTTTTCCATACAAACTGCACTTTTCCTCCAAGACTGCTCTACTTGAGACCTATTCTGCCTGTCTGGTTCTAACAAAAGAACCATCTTGGAAGACAATAGGTGGATCACAGGACAGCCTCACAAGAGCTACTTCTATTGCAGAATCTGTATGTGACTAGCATGTCCTTTCAGTGATACAGCCCAAATAAATTTTTGAAGTGCAACGAAAGAACAAACTGTGAAGCAAATGCTGATTTAAACATATCTCTATGCCACAAATTATTTCCCCAAAACTTCAAGCTACAGCCATAAGTCTGCCTGTCTTTTTTAAACACTAGACATATATAATAATACAGTAAAAACACAGTTGTCAGTTTAGCTAGTACTACCACAAAACACCGCAAAGTGGAGAAGCACCCTTGGTTAGAGAAGTAACCCTAATACAATAGAGGCTCATGCCTCAACTAAGCACACTCATTCTTTGAATGCTGAGGATTAAAAGCAATCCGCTTCCAGCTTTGATGCAAGTAGAAACAAACCCACTCGAGCATTCCTACGCAGTCTACCCATCAACAACTACTGTAAGATTGAACTAACACCTCTTCTTGAAGGCTGAAATACAACTAGGAAAGCATCATACAGCTTAAGTTTTGAATTTGAGTAAGTCCCTCATGAAAAAATATCCCACTGCATATATTACATTAGCTTAAAGAGAATTAAAGAGAGAAAATAAAACACTGGTAAGATGCAACTTGGAGAACAAACTAAAAGCAAACAAATAAGAAAAACAAAAGGATTGTGACAGAATAAATAAGTAATAACACTGCCACTACATCATAACCAACCGAATCTTTATTGCACTGATTAAAATTCATCTAATAGAAGAGACTGCAGTAACTAGAACCAGAAATAAACATACGGCATATTAGCAACTAGATAAACCAGAGAACAAAATCAGGAACACACTCTATTAGCAACAGGTGAGTATTACTGAACCTTGCCTACCTGAATGAACAAAACAATGGTTCATAAGCAAAACAAAGTGCGCTTTACAGCAGGATAGTAGTAAAACACAGTTTTATACATGTTACAGCTATACATGTTTTTCTACTCGATATTGTTATTTCCACACATCCACAATTGTGGATTACAACAACACGCACACACACAAAAAAAAAAACCACAACCCGTATGAAATTCTACCTAGAACAAGTGACTCCAGGTTATTTTAACTACAAAACAAAGAGTAAAAGTCACTATCAACACTCAAACGAACAAAAAAACAGAGGCCACAGCAGATTGAAAAAATACCCGTATTAATGCCCTATAAGATGAGCAAGTGCCGGAAACCCAGAGAGAAGTGGCGCAGTGCTCACCATGGCCTCCACGTCGGCCCACGTCGTGTGCGCTGTGTCTGACACCAGGAAGCTCTGGGTTTCCCCGCGGTAGTTGACGCGAAGGTTCACTTGCGGCTCCATGCTCCTCGGGAGGCAAGGGAAGCCCTGTCAGGCAACCCTACCAGGCAGCCCCAGCCCGCAGTCACCCACTGACCCAGATTTCGGGGGGGAAGGGGGGAGGGGACGGACGGACGGACAGGCAGTCGGGGCCCCCACTCACCGCCCGCCACGGCTCTAGCAAGTAGCTCACGTCGTAACAACCACCAGCGCAGCACTAGAACCCCCTCCTCACTAGTTGCAACGGCCCTAACATGGCGGACCGGCTTAGGCAGGCTCTTTGTACTTCGCGCTATGTTATTGGCTCCCCGGCCTGCCTCTCATCCGCCTCGCCGCCCTGATTGGACAGGTCGGGCGGAACCAGGGGCACTAGAACTACAACAATAAACACAGCCAGGGAGGCCGGAAGTAAGTAGGTGGGCACCGTGCCATCAGGCATGCATTTCCGGGACTCCTACCATGCCATTCCTCTTCCGGGAGCGGGGCCATCTAGTAGAACCAATCAAACATGTTCTTTTCTGTCCCGCCTCATTGTGGCCGGATAGGGAGCCGCACGCGCCAGAAAAGGAGCGAATAGGATGGTGCCTCTCGGGCCACGTGATATAAACTGGGCGCAGGATTGGCTTTTTAGTGCGCCGGTTTCTGCCTTGACGGAAAGGGCGCGAAGTGTGACATGGTAGAAGTGAGCGGATTAGTGGAGCTGGGCCTGTTTTGGTCTTTTCTGCTGTAGGGCCCTGAGATGCTGCTGCACGATGGCTGAAACGTTTGGTTTGTTTGTTTGTTTTTTTTCTTATAGGGTGGGCTGCACGGTGCGTGGTGGCCTCTTCTCTCCCGGTCGGTGTTGACGGTCCCCGGGGTCCCTTAGGTAAGTGCTCTTGCTGCCTCCTCTGTGTCTGCATCTGCCTTGAAAGCTCCTTCAGCTCGCAGACGTGCTTGTGGGCTCGCTTGCTGAATTTCTGCTGAATGCTGTTCCTGTCAGCCTGATTTGGCTAGCCTTGGGCTGTGAGGCAGAATGGATTTTAACTGATTGCGCAGAGTAAGCCTTGCTCAAAAAAGAATCGTGAAATGGTTGGGTTGAAAGGGACTTTGCAGCCCCTGCCAAACTTACCCCAAATCAGGCTGCTCAGGGTCCCATCCAGCCTGCCCTTGGACATCTCCAGGGACACCCACACTGCTCTGGACAGTAGTGCCAGGACCTCACCACCTCTGAGTAAAGAATTTCTTCCTTACATCTGACCTAAATCTTTCCTTTTAATATTAAATCATTCTGTCTTGTCCTTTCCTACCTCTCCACATAAGAAGTCTATCTCTTTCCTGTCTGTAAGCACCCTTAGAGTACTGGAAGGCCACAGTGAGGTTTCCTTGCAGCCTTCTCTTCAGGCTGACCAAGCCCAGCTCCTTTGGCACGTATTTGTAGGAGAGATGCTCAAGACTCCCGGTATCCTTATGGCCTTCTCTAGATCTGCTCCCCTCAAACCATGTCTTATTCTGGGATCCCCAAGCCTGGATACAGTGCTGCTGATGTGGCCTCACGAGGACAGCATAGAGGAGGACAGTCCCGTCCCTTCCCTTACCTACCCCTATGTTGATGCAGCCCAGGATACAGTTGGCCTATGTCATTTCATGTATCTTGGGAAAGCTACATGGAAGAAAGCATGATCATTGAATGCAACAGATCTGAAACAATACTTTCTGTTTGTCTGTAGAGTGTTTTGGTGTCTGAAGGATGGACTTGTCAGTGATTGCCATTGGAGATGTGCAAAATGTGCTTTCAGCCATGCAGAAGAACTTGGAGTGTCCAGTCTGGTAGACATTAAAATAATTAATATGCTCTTTATTTTTCTCTCTTCTGTTCAAACATTTTGTCAATACCATAGTCATGAGAAAACACAAATAATAGTGTTATTAAAACAAAATACATTGATAAGTAAGAGTAAATTTGTGACAGGAGGTACATTTTGTTCCTGTGTTCCAGTAAATATTTCTTATATATTGCAACCTAAAAGTATCAGTGCTCTAGCCAGGTGGGGGAAAAAATTAGCTGATTAAAGAAAGCATTGTTTGCATGCTAGCCTGGATATTTGTCATTTGTTTCTAAAAGTTAAACACAGTTCATAGTTTTTTAAGTGCAGAGAAATACTAAAATGGCACAGGTTTCAGTTCAAGCCTAGCTATTTAGGATGCATGATAGTCCTTTAAAAGACTTGCCTCTGTTGAACCAAAATGCTTAAGTTTATTTTGTCTGTGGTGGAAAATGTTTTTAAATCCTAATCATTCTAGATGCATTTAACATTTGCAGAAGCAATTTGGTTCTCAAATGGGAAATGATCAAATCTGGTATATTTCTCTTTACCATTGTGATTTTTTTTTTTTAAAGTCCTCAAAAATGATTGTATTTCTGAATTTTGTACTGTTGCTATTTTTAAGCAAGAACACAGAAGTTACGTTTTTCTTTTTCCTTTTTCTTTCTACAGTTTGGATGTAATAAAAGAGCCAGTCTCAACAAAATGTGATCACATATTCTGCAGGTAGGTTTGCAAACTTAAAATCACAATGCCTAGTGAACCTGTTCTTATTCTCTACGTATGCTTCTCTTCACTGCTATTGATGTATATTGTGTTTTGATTACCCGGTCTATAGCTTCTAAAGTGGAAAAGTCCATTCTGAAATAACTGCCGATGTACAGATATGTCAAAGTGGATCAATGAATTCATCTTAACATTAGAACAAGAATAGAGGAATTCATTGTAATAATGAAGAATATCTACTAAGTGGTACATTGTGATTATTCTTTTCTCTAGGTTTTGCATGTTTAAACTCCTCAGCAAAAAGAAAAAGGGTGTAATACAGTGTCCTCTGTGTAAGACTGAAGTTACCAAGAGGTAATGCATCTTTGCAAGTGCATTTGGGGATAAGAAGTTTTCTCTAAGGAAAAGATGAATTATTGCCTCGTAGCAGAAATGCTAAGTCACTGTTTGAGACAGTAAGTGCTACTAAGTATAGGTAGTATTATTCTTCAGTCATTATAACTAGTTTCTTTGTGCTAGGTGTATGTGAGGGACAGTACTATGACAATTTTCCTTTACGATAATGTTTTAATTCTGGCAGTGGGCTGCTTTAGGGAATTGTACTACTTGGCAGCAGTTATTTTGTTGTTTCATCTGCTAGTCTGCGGTTTTGCTCCTTCTTTGTTAACTCTAAATTCTAAGAGAGCTATTGTGAGCTGTCCCATACATTTTTCTTAGAAACATTTCATATGGTGGTGTTATTTCAGAAGTCTCAAAGAAAATTCCAGATTTAAGCAGCTGATTGAAGGATTGTTAGAAGCTATCAGTGCATTTGAGCTTGACACTGGAGTAAAATGTAAGTACTGTGATTATTTATGGGAATAAGTAATACGTATTGTCTTGCAAAGTGTGAGAAAATATTTTTGTATCTTCTTTGTCTTTTCAGTTTTAAGCAGTCATTTTCCTAAAACACCCACAGAAGCTGCTAGTGCCGAGCTCCTGGGTAATAACCGTTCTGTCATCCAGAGTAAGGGTTTCAGAAACAGGAAAATATCTGCTAAAGAAAATGGACAAGACAGCTATACCTTGGTGACTTTTTTTGTGCAATTTATTTTTTAATTGCTCTGCTGCTGTTTGTGGGTTTTTTAACTTGGAATGTGTGTATACGTAGATGAATGGAATGGTTTTTGGTTTGCTCTCAGATCCCTGTTTTGCTTGAATATTATTCTAGATAAGGACATCTAAATACTTCTGTCTCTGAAGTGCTGTTTATAGTAAATGAGTTGAGTTTGAGAAATATAATGTTACTGCAATAAATATATTGTCAAAACTAGGTTCAAAAGCTTTTTTTTTTTTTTTTTTCCTCCTCTACAACTTGTTTGATAAGGCTGACAAATGAGTATTCCTAAAGGCATTATTATTATTATTATTATTTATTTATTTATTTATTTATTTATTTATTTTTTTCAGCTTTGGGTGATTGCTATGTGTATAGAATCATAAAATCATACGATGGTTTGGGTTGGAAGGAACCTTTAAGATCATCTAGTCCTAACACCCATGCTATAGGCAAGGACAGCTCTGTCTAGACCATGTTGCTCAAAGTCCTGTCCAGCCTGGCCTTGAATGCTTTTAGGAAGAGGGTATTCACAACCTGGGTAACCTGTTTCAGTGTTTCATCATCCTCACAGTGAAGAATTTCTTCCTAATTTCTTCCTCTTCCAGTTTAAAACCATTTCCCTTTGTCCTGTTTCTACCTGCCCTTATAAAAAGTTCCTCCCCAACTTTTCAGTATGAGTCTGTTCATGATGCATTATTAATCTTTCTTACTTCATTTACCCGGTACCAGATAGGATATTAAGTATGATAAAATTGTTAATGATTGGAGCTTTGGAGGAGTTTGTAGTAAATTCCATTCCTGATTCGAGTATGATAAATTGGATATTTTAGAATTTTGTATTCAAAGAGGCTGTGCCCTATGCAGTTTAAGTAATTCCAATTTTAAGTAATTCCAATAACCTACTGTTATTAATAACTATTTCGTTCTAATCTCCTGTCAGCAGGAAGCTAATGTGGATCCACAGCTTACAGATAACAGAGTCGAAGAGCGTTACCTAACAAGCAAAAAACAGAAGCGTGGCATTGGAAGAGGTGTACTTATAGAGCTTGGTAAGAGCTGTAGCATGTACATACATACCTTTTGAGCTTGTGTCTAACACTTGCAAAGTAATGGAAGGTGTTGAAATTCAGTCTTTTTAAGCACTAATTTCTATTCAACACCTGAAGTGCAAACAAAGGAGATTACACAGACTAAACAGATTTACCAAAGGTGGTAAATAAAAGTACTTTTTATATGGTTTATTGCATTATAGGAAAAATCCAAGGCTCAGTGTACAAGATCCAGAGAAGACAACTGCAGAAGTAAAATGTTTTTTATTACTAATAATGATTACTGCTGTTGTCTACAGACTAAGACTTGTTTGTTAGTACTTAGGGCCGTATTTCTTAAATATATTTAAGAATGATATGTGAGAAAATATTTCTACTTGTTCTGGCTTTTCAGATCTCCATTTCTACCTGATGCTGAGTGCTTCAAGAAATGATGTGATGTAGTAAATAGTTGTTCTTGGTTTATTTTTTTCTGTTTCTTTCCCTGTTACTTCAACATAGCAAGTGTTCATTTTAATAGGTAGTATTCATTACCTCGGTTTTTGGGTTTGTTTTTTTTCCCCCTTTTTGTTCATGCTAATATTAAATAAAGAATCTGAGACACATTGCTCTGATTTCTGGTTTTAAATTCCAGATGATGGCAGCTGTTTCTGTACAAATTTGGAAATTAGAACTGTTGCTAACTCCTATTTTATCAGTATTTATTGTACTTAAAAACATCATATCATGGATGTGATAACACAACTTTATATCAGAGTTGTATTTGCACATAAGAACAGTAATAATTAAAGTCAAGTGAACTTGATCTCATCTGATAAAATTTGAAAACGTCTACCTCTATAAAGAACTAAAGCATGCACACTTCTGTGATGATAAAAACTGAATCTGACAAGAAATCTTCCTCTGAATCATTCCAAAGAAGAGTAACAGCTAACTTGTTTTTAGGCACTGATTCCTCTGAAGAGCTTTTTATGCCTGCAAGCAATACTGGGTAAGTAGATGTTATTGAAGATTTAGTATCTTTTTTTGAAAATAACAGTTCAGCATTCTTAACTGAGTTGTAGCAAGGGTTAATCATGCATGATTGTCTCTACTCAGCAGCCTGATTTCTCCAAAAGCTACTTCCAAGAACAAAAAGGAGAAAACTTAAATACAGGCTCCTGTTACAACATAATGGAAGTTACCTCTGTAATGAAAGTAGGGTGTTGGTTTTGTTTCCTCCTTAAACTTCTCAGCAGGTTAGAAGACAAAGAAGAGCTAGAAGAATTTAAGAGTGCTGAGAAGTATGGAAGTTCTTGCAATACACAGTCACTCAAGCTGGGTGCTGAAGAAATAACTTTACCGGATGTGATAGGTATGTTTGTTATTTTAGTGACAAAAATATCGAGAGGAAAGCTTGAAAGTGAAGCCACAAGTTAGTATTTTGCTTTCACATTATTAAATGTATACTCTTGCAGTACTGTATTCTGTAGTTCTATTGATGCCTACTGCTAGTAACATTATAATATAAGGCAATGCCTGTAGACTACTTGCTGGATGTGGATATTTTGTGTAGAGGAACAGAAGGATCGAAGTGCAAAGCTAATTCTGTTCTACATAAACCGTTATATTATCCCTCATAATGTAAGTTGAGATAAGTATCTAGTAATTCATGGAAGGAGTTGGATGAATGTATGTCATATGTAATTTGATTTTTTTTTTCTTTTTTTTTTTTAACCTTTCTCTTGAGAGTGGTTTGTTCAGTGTAATATTGTGTTTTGGAGGGAAACGAGCAGTTCTTAAAATCAAAAGTTATTAAGCTTGTCGTTCTCATGCATTTAAAATAGGGCTTAATAATTTATAACATTTATAAATCTTCAGGTGAAACTGATTTCTTGAAGGAAGCTTTGAGCAAGAAAAGCATGCTGAACATCACTGAACATGTCAAATCTAACCACGTAAATACAATTGAGGGTCAGAGTTCTCCTTCAAATGTTTTTGATGCAGACCTACTCACAGAGCAGTGTGATGAAATAGGTAATGCCAGTCCCTTAAAGAATAATTACACATCTTTCTCTAATAATGCAGAAGAAATGGATGCAGAGGAATCTCTGTGCAGTAGTAAAAACCAAGAGCTTGACTTTGAAGATGGCTCAGAAAGTACTCTGGATAAAATAAAAGAGCAGGATATTTGTGTGCCAAGTGTGGAAGATGTAGAAATGTATGAACCCGTGACTGATTCTTTACTTGAAAAAGAACTTCCTGTGGAGAAACTGCTTCAGCTGAAGATACCTCACTGTCCTACCCTGCATGAGGTCTCTAGAAAGAGACTGAAGCAAAGCATTCAGAAAGTCAATGAATGGTTTTCAAAAAGCAATGAGGTTCTATCTTCCAGTTCATTCCAGAATGATCCTTCTGAAGCAACTGATGCTTCAGGTGAAGGAGATATTTCTCTATCAGATAAAGATTCATGTATTTCAGAGAAGACCAACCCTATAGTAGATTCTGTGGAATTCGTACTGTTTGAAAGAAACAAGAGATGGCCAAAACAAACAACGTATAGCATCAAAGACAAAATATTTGGGAAAACATACGAGAGAGGGAGGAAATCAAATCCCTCTACTGTCTTGAGAGATGTTTTGCCTGCTACAAAAAAAGAAGATGCAGCTGTTGAAGAGGAGTGCTTGAATAATTCCAGAGAAGCCAGACTAAAACGAAAAAGGGAGCCTGCTCGTGTCCTTCAGCCTGAAGACTTCATTGAGAAGAAAGATCTAGAAGAGGCAGATAGATGCCCTCAGGGTATTAACTCCAGCCTTGAAGGTGCTGAGAAGAGAAAATGTGATGGAAATTCTGCTGTTAAAGAGAATCCCCTCCTTGAAAAAATAAAGGTTAGGATGCTAACAGAATTTGAGGAAGGAGGGTTACAGTGGAAAAATGCTATAGAAAAGGTGTCAGACATGCCCTTTGATGGACAGCTGGAACTGAGTAACTCTGATCAGAAGAGCACTAAGAATGCATGTTCTGCAGCAAAAGGATGCAGACGTTCAACTAGAACAAGGTGTGCTATACGTTTAGTAGTTGACAGAAATCCAGATTCCTTTGGTCCAGATGAGCCACTGATTGATAGCTATCCAAGCAGTGAAGAACCAAACAAAGTTGATTGTGAGCAAAGACAAGTCAGACGCAGCAGGAGGCTTCAGCTACTTTCTAAAGAGACAGGAAAAATGAGAATAACTAAGGAAGCAAGAAATTCTGACAATGGCCCAGAAGGGTCTGTCTTTGGAGTTGAAAGGAGTGTGTTAGTTCACAATTCCCAGTGCAAAGACTTGAGGAAGCAGCAGGATATACTGAATTGCACATCACTCACTGATCGGAATGGTGCTGATCTGGTAGCAAATGGAATACAGATTAGTCCGAAGAATTCAGCTGATATAACGAAAAACAGAAGTCTCTTCAATCCTACGTTTTCTTGTCAGCATTCAAATTTTAATTCCCCTTCACTCAAAGCAGGTTCTCAAGAAGGGGAAATGCTAGGTAGACTTTTCCTCCTACAGTCTCCTTCAAAGACTGTTCTGGACACTGCTTCCATCCTGACTGAAGAGAAGAGGTCTGGGTCAGGGACTGTTTTTCCCCAGGACAAAGGATGCTGTTCACAGAATGTTCCCAAGGACTTCAGAATTGAAAAGTCACCAATGGCTAAAAACGTTTCAGAATTGACCGTGGAAGCTGAAGACAGTGAGTTAGACATGCAACATCTGCGAAATACATTTAGGAGTTCAAAACGGCAGTCTTTTAGTCTTTATCCTGCTCCCATGAAGACATGTACCACAGATGATGTTGAATCTGAAAAATTGAATACTCTGTGTCCTGATCAAGTAGAAAAAAGGCATAGTAAATATTTTATGACAGAAAACTTACAAGAAAAGAAAAAAACTGCGGAAAATTTGAGTAGTGTTTGTGAGAAGTTTAAGACATGTGAATCTGCTTGTGTTAGTCCTGTGTCGTGCTCTGTCAGCAATGCTGAACGTGTGCATGCTGTGGAGCATCAAGAAGATATTTTAAATGTTGCAAATCATGGGAATCTGGCGACACTAGTAAGAGTGTGTGCTGCTAGGAATGAAGGCAGAAACAGACCACAAGAGGGAGAGCAGGAGAGTGAAAAGACATTGTCAGCTGACATAGGGGTAGAAAGCAAATTGAGACTGAGTCCAGTTGGAAGCAATAGAAATCTCAGTGATCGGAGTCATGCAGAAGAGCGTGCTTTCCAAAGAACAGACCTGAACACAGTCAGTGAAACATACTTCAGTTCAGAAAGCAATCAAGTGGAAAATGCTGAAGTTGTTGATGGCAAAGCACCAATGCAACGTTTTCAGCCCAGTCCAATGGTTTGCCCTACAGCTTGTCAACAAAATCCAGCTGAGTTCAACTGCAGAGTCACTGAAAAAAAAATTAGCAAAAAAGAGGAAAGTCTGATAAAGGGCAATGAAGAGCGAGTAATCCAAACTGTCAGCACAGGGTTGTCAGAGTATTTAGTTAGGGAGGCACTAGAAGAATCTCTTAAAGTCCGCAGTGATTTTACGGATCTGTCTGAAACTCCTGATGGCTTACTGTGTTCTGACAATGATACTGAAGATAGTGCCAGTTTTTATGTAACTAATAAGAAAGACACATCTGCTGTGTTTGTAAAAAGAAGCGGTGCTGCCCTGGTGAACATAGTAAATGATTCAGTTGTTAGCTGTAAGCCAAGATCTGAAGGTATTCAGAGGTCTCGGAGAAGAGCCCAGAAACTGCAATCTTCAGATGAAGAATCTAGTGAGGATGAAGATTTACCATGTTTTCAGGAATTAATGTTCGGCAAATCAGTAAGCACACCTTTGCAGATCAAAAAACAGGTGACATCTGTGGTACAGTCTTCAGCAAATCCCAGCATGTTGCCTCGCAGTGAATGTCTTAATGAAAATAATGAACAGAAAACACTTGAAGCTGCCCTAAGCAATGAGTGTGTTTCACCAAGCCAGGAGTCAGAATGCTCTGTGAAATTATTTTCTTCCCAGTCTAACATATCTGAAGAATCAGTTGATGGAGCACAGGAGCTGAGGAAGACTTTAACACAAATGAGCGCCAGAAATAAGAGTAAGGAAGCTCTTCAAAGTTGCAGTGGAGGGCTGAAGAGAAGAAAAAATGACTCCAACGATGAGTACCAAGAAGATCCAAATATGGGGGCAAACCTAGGTACAAACCAAGATTTTTATCTCTGCAGCTGTGTTAGTAATATCATTGGGTGCTTGATGTTTGCATGGGAACTTTGTGGGCTTGCTTTTGTAAAGTAATGTGTCAGCTATGGACAATCAAACAGAACAGGAAAAAAATCAGCCCTTGGTGACTGATTTCCTGACAATTAGTGTGGTAAAATTCTCTGTTCAGAGAAAAAAAATGAATAGACCAGGCCCCAGAGGACAGCTAGAATCTGTCTAGTGGGAGTTAATTTTTGACTGGAAATACTAGTGTTGCTATTGCAATGGCGAGGCTTGGATCTATCAGCAGAATTTCACAGAGTCTACCTAAGCTATTACTGCAGATGAAATGTTTGTTGAAATTGGCTGTAGAATTCTGAAGTAATTGTTTTGATATTTTTATGACTTAAGTATTTAGAACTCTCATTACTGTTAAAACCATTTACCTTGACTTCTGCTTATTTTGCCGTAACTGTGGCATGATATTCTTTGGAATGTTCACTTGAAGTAGATCTTTGCTTCTCACTTAAGTCTTTCCCAACCTTCTCATTTTATCTTTACAGTTAACAGTTGGCTAAGAGGTCTGTGTGATAAGGGGAACTGTGGATGGCTATTGTTAGATTTTCTTTTCTAATTAACTTGGGTTTTCTTTCCTCTCTTTCAAGGTGAAGCATCTGGATATGACAGTGAAACAAGTCGTGTAGAGGATTCACATGAACCATTTTCTCAGGGTGAAATTCTTTCTACACAGGTAGTTTTATGTTCAGCATTCCAGAAGTAGTTTATGTACGTTTCCAGTATAATTGACTAGTATGGATTCTAGGATATAAGCGAAAGCTGCAAAGTCAGTGCGGTGGGAGGCAGCTTTCAGTGTGATTCTTTGTGCAGCTGGGTTATATTCATAACCATAGTAAAGCATAATTAATCAAGAACTGTTGAACTGCTTCTATGCCATTATTTTTCCTACTGTTTTCCATGGTGACATTACATTCTAATGGATGCAACTTGTTATGTGGTATTGATTACAGTGCTTAATTGCAGGAGATGCTTGTTAAATCTCCGTACTTGACCAATGCTGGAAGCCTCAGATTTTCCTACATTTGTCTTTTTTTTGATGGTGACTTACAGTAATTGGTGATAATTTGAGAAAAGAAGACTGAGAGGGGACCTGATCCAGGTCTATAAGTATCTAAGGTGTGAGGGGCAGAATGGCAAGGCTGGACTCTTTTCAGTGGTGAGTGGAGACAGGACAAGGGGAAATAGCCGGAAACTGCAGCATAGGAAGTTCCACACCAATGTGTGCAAGAACTTCTTTACAGTGAAGGTGACGGAGCACTGGAACAGGCTGCCTAGGGAGGTCGTGGAGTCTCCTTCTCTGGAGATATCCAAGACCTGCCTGGATGCCTACCTGTGTGACCTGGTGTAGGGAACCTGCTTTGGCAGGGGGGTTGGACTCGATGATCTCCGGAGGTCCCTTCCAACCCCTACAATTCTGTGATTCTGTATAATATAGACCAGCAAATCAAGTCCTTATGTTTAGAGGCATAGAGTCTTTACCTTTTAAGGGTGAAGATTAAAAAAGCATTCAATATCAGAATATTATGGAATAGTACTTATGTAAAACTTAAAAAGCACTGTTCATTGTACATTGACGCTATGTCTTCTCAAATATTTTGTTTTGATATAGCACGTGTTCGCTATTTGTTACGCTAAAACCACTGTAGCTGCCTATTAAGCATGTAGTAACAAGTAATTCAAAATTATTCTGATACTTTACAAAGCACTTGAAAAATTTAATCATACTATTTAAAACTGGGTTTGCTAACACTGGCACAATTGTCTATCGCTTGCAGCAGAAGAATGCTATGCAGAATAACCTAAAAAAGCTACAAGAAGAAATGGCTGTGCTTGAAGCAGTGCTAAAGCAGCATGCAAGTCAGGACACTGAGGTATTGCCCTTATGTAGAGAACTGCCATATTCCAGTAGTGGAGGAACGCTTGGAATGGAGCAGATGAGACAAGAAACGGGTAAATAGCAAGGAAAACCTGGGATTCAAAGCTATTTAGTGACTTACATGCCTTTACTGTGTATGGTTTTTACTGTGGTTCTTTTGTATCTTGTTAATGTTTTAAGCTGAAAATAATCACAGTGTAATTAACACTGAGAGACTGGTTGGTTAGTCTTTAATCCACACTCAGTTAATAAGGCACATTGAATTGCATGAATTTACTGCAGTATGAGAATATTCTGTCAGTTCATAGAACAGATTTTGAAATGTGACATTGCTAAATCCAGTAAGCAAAACCGCTATAGTTAAATACAAATAAAATGTTGGAGAATTAATTCAGCAAACTAATGATTAGTTTACTTCAGAGCAGAAAATTAATACAATTTTTTGTTTATGCTAGAATACAGATTTCTGGCTCATAAAAGCCTAAACTGATTAGTTATTGACAGTTTGTTACAAATTATGGGCACCTTCCAGCTGTCAAATAAATGCCCTTCTACTGCTTGTGAACGCAGATATGGTAACGTATTCAATGTAATACACTAAATAGTGCAATTTTGCTATTGGCCTGTTTAATACTCTGCTCTAACCACATGATACATAAACTGAAATCTTACTTTTGTAAATGACAATATCTGAAATAGTGAAAAATAAGCAAACAAATAAGCACAGAAGATTACTCCCGCGTGTAAATTTAAAAGGTGACGCAACAGCTTTCCACTATGAATGAAAGAAATGTGAAATTATTTAAAGGTTTATTTCTCTTCTCTAGAAAATGCATCTGAGCATGACTCTGAGACCAAGCTAAGTAAGGCACCTGTTTTACCAGTTCTCTGCAGAAATGTGACCAGCAATCCAAATAGCTCTTCCTCCTCCGTAAAGCACCCTTGCCCTCAAACTGCACAAACAAATAATTCTGCTGTAGCTCAGTGTGATAACAAAAGCAGTGTTCGAGTACGTGAATCAAAGAGAAATGTATGTTTTCCTACATCTGTATTGCACAATGCAGCTGGGAAAGAAAATGCTGCAAGTTCAGGTACAACTTACAGGACAGAAATGTCAATTGTGGCATCCGGTCTGAACCAAAATGAACATGTGAGTATATTTTGGAATGTTTGGAGACTCACTGTTAATAAACCCGTTGATCGCTGTAGTCCTCAATATAGAGATTAGATCCTATAGAGGAAACTAATCTTACAGGAATTACTGTTTGTAACTACGGTAACCAAGTCAAACTTGGTTGGACACTCATAAAAAAAAAAAAATGTGAAGACTGAGGCCTAAAAACAGCACTATGAAGCTTAGAGAAGTCTGAACATTTTAGGAGACTTTGTACTGTTTAGGAGGAAAATGTTATTCCAAAACATGTTTTGGAATATTTAGAATGTCTTGGCAAACAAATGCTGCAGTGCCTGCTCTTCTAAAGATTTCTAAAGTAAGATGCATACAAAGATCATAAACATCGACTTGTCAGCTTCATAAATACCATATTGTTCTAATGCAATCATATTGCTCAATTCGGGCCCACTATTGTTTAAATTTACAGTTATAATTCAGTCAGCTTTTGGAATTAATTTTCAATTAGTAAAAAAAAGCAAACAGTGTTTTTGTGTTTGTTTTCCAAAACTTACCTGGCTTGAGACTGTAATTATAAGGAATGAAACAATCTGCTTTCCTCTCAGTATTTATTTATAGTGTTTGGTGGTCTGATGACAAAGTACAGTTGAGAACATTAGGGGAATTAGGGGAAAAAGGCTTTCCTACATCTTTATATTTGTTAGTAATCTTTTCAGAAATAAAATTGCAATTAGTAAGTACTAAAAATTTAGTTGTACTGATTTTTGTTCATTATTGTTTGCCTGTTATGTTCTAATTTATATGGGGGGGGGAAGGTAGCTGCTTTTGCAGGGTTTAAGCTAATAGTGTGCATAACAGCTTTATATAAGGAGAAGGTAACTTTGATGCTTTTTAAATGTGTATTAGAATGTATTTATATTTGTTAAATGTGTGCCAACACAAATAAAAAACATGAACTTAAAGTAGCTACTTTATTTTCCCTTGAACTGGAATTGTTTGTTTTTTGTTTGTTTTTTTTTAACATGTTTTGCTAGCTGTTCATTTTCTAATTACTTTTCAGTTGATGGTCCAGAAGTTTGCCAGAAAAACTCAGAGCACTTTCTCTAATCACATTACTGATGGAACGACCCATGTCATAATGAAAACAGGTTTGTTGGGAGTGATGTGAATAAACCCCATATTTACACAAGTAAAAAAGCTAGACTAACAACTAACCAACAAGAAGATGGTTTGGCAATAAATTTAAATAAGTTAAGGGAGATGATTTTTTGTGTATTTACTTTTGGGTATACAAATCTATAATTCACAGAATCAGTGAAGGAGTGGTTTGTTTCTTTGTGTGCTTTTAAAAACTTGCCAGAAAAAAATATTTTGAGCCCAATCTGAATGCGGGCATGCTATATTCTGTTATAGAAGCACTTCTGGATGGCTCATGTTTGGATGCAAACTCACTTGAGCGAGCCATTACTGCTCTTAAAAACTAACATAAGAAGGGAGCCAGAAAGTCCTGTTACTCTTCATAAATGGAATTATTTTTGTCTTTTCTCAATGTATCATAAATAGCATGACCACATGGTTTAGGAGAGCAACATTGTTCTGCCTTTGTACAAATACAGATGGGATGAACTGCCTTCTGAAAGTTGTACCAGTCTCAGTAGAGCAGAAGAGGAGCCTAAACAGCTAGTCATATAAATGTTTATTCTAATGTTAGGCACTGAATCCTCAGTTAGTATCATGTGTTGTGGCAGTATTTGTGCGTTTCTTTGCCTTTCATCTGTACTGATTAGCTGAAAAAGGTGCTAGAACTTCTGAGCCTTTCTGGTCTGTAGTCTTGCTACTTCCCTTGCCTTGCTTAGCAAGATTCTTTTGCTTTTAGGTACAAACTATCTGAAGTGCTTTTCACTAGTGGCAAAACTGAAAGATTGCTTTGCTCTTTTTTGCTCTGCAGATGAGGAGCTGGTATGTGAACGGACATTGAAGTACTTCCTGGGTATCGCAGGAAGAAAATGGGTAGTTAGTTACCAGTGTGAGTATAAGTTATTTTGAAGAAAAGTAGTCTCTGCCCTTCTACTGCAAATGTACTCTCCTGTTGTTCCAAGTAAAACATATGTATATCTTTTCCTATCTTAAATGTATTAGCATATGCAAAACAGCACAACAGTAAGATCAAGCTGCTTTCTCTTCTGAATGTTTCCTTTTCTTCTCTTAAATAGCCACTTTGGATTCTTCTTTTCCCTGCCAATGGCCTTTTCTCCCTTTGCTTGGTATCAAATTTTGCTGGATAAAATGATTCTGTTCTGATCTTTTTATTTAGGGATAATTCAGTCTTTTAAAGAAGGCAGGATACTGGATGAGGTAAGGTTTTTTTTTTGTTTGTTTTTAATTTGAGTGAAATGTCAGGTATGTAAATTATGTTTTTACATTGAAGGAATTGGTAATCTCAAATGTTGCCTAGGCATTTCATACATGAAAACTCAGCTGTGAAAACTGAAATTCTAGTTTTACCAGAAGTCATATTTTAATTTTAGGTATTCAGTGTTGCTGAATACATAATGGGTCTCTATTATTTTTGGAACAGCTTATAGGCACTTTTTTTAATAAGCGTTCCTATTGATGGATTACAGAATGGAGGAAAACATCTACTGTCTGCCCAAACTAATAGCTATACATAGCTATAGATGTGCCTTTATAAATCTTTCATTAAACTTTGTAGAAGGCGATTACTGAATACTTGTTCCGGTATTTAGTACATTTCCTAGAAGAAACTGCGTATTTGTTACGGTACCATTTAAGGGGATTTTTTTTGTGTGTGTGTTTCTGGGTAGTGATTGGATTTTTTTTTTTTTATTCTTCAAGTACAGATTTTTGGGGAATGTTGGATTAATGACACAATACAGATTTTATGTATATTTAACAAGCAGAAATGCCCCCTTTCTGAACTGAAATCCATACACTCAGAAATATCTCAGCCAAAAGGGATATCAAAATCCTTCTCTGCCTGGGAAGAAAGGGGAAGTTGCTGCATAAATGACTGAGCGCTGTTAACCTTGTCACAAATTTTCACGTTGCTTTGAGCAATGAGAAGACCCTCCAATTATAATGAAATCAATTGTGGGGTTTTTTGTTTGTTGTTTTCAAGTTAAAATAGACATCTATTCCTCAATCTGTTAGAATAGGCTACGCGGAAGTTCTGGAGAAGACTAGAGTGGAGAATAGTTTATTATAGAGTCAGGTATAGGCCTGAAATTATCAAATACTGCACTGTATTTGTTGTTAATCTATATGCTAAGTGAATGCCTTGAAATAAAATAGGTGTTGAAGTTTAAATATGTGCAGATAGCAATCAGTATAGATTTTTTTTTTTTTTTTTTTTTAATCAAATGAGACTTCCCTGATAAACTTTAGTTTTGGAATTTGTTGTTTCTATACTGTTTGCTGTATTTCTGTATCATTTGACTGATAACATATGTGATTCTTTAGTAATTGTAGGATGCTGCAGAAGTTCCATTACTGCTATCTATTATTCTTTCTTGAAAACACTTAGAATCAAGTATATGAAGAAAAGTAAAAATTTCCAGTTCTGCAATTTTAACTTTCTCCTGTTCTACCCAGAACTCTGACCAGGAAAGCGTTCTCAGTCTCTGACATAAGGTTGCTTGCTTATGTTATGTTCCAGGAGAACTTTGAAGTTAAAGGAGATGTAATCAATGGCAGAAACCACCAGGGTCCTAAGAGGGCTAGGCAATCTCTCGCTGAAAAGGTATGAGCATATCAGGAAAGAAAATCCTATCTGGCCATGACTGTTCAAGGTATGATGCAGCCTGCCTATCTGGAACATTTTCCAGTTCCTTATATATGGAGCTGTACAAGTAGAGTGTATTTTCAATACCACTGGTAGAGCTCACCTTTCATGTATGAAAGTGACCTTCTGCGCTTAGAGTGGATGATATCTTTTTATAAAATTAGTATACAACAGCACAAGCTTGACTTTTTTGGTTTTTTTTTTTTTGTTTGTTTGTTTTATAATGTGCAAAACAAAAGAATTTAACGAAAAAATCTTCAGTTAAGCTTTGTGAAGCAGTGCCTGGATCTTTAACCAGTTCTGGACATGCAGTGAAACAAGCATGGTATAAGTGTTGTCCTGTAAATATATTGTATGTGTATTCTATTAACACATTCCTTGTTTTTCAGATCTTTAAAGACTTCGAGATCTGCTGCTATGGACCTTTCACTGATATGACTGCAGGTATGTAGTTTTGGTGAAACTGAAAATCTCATTATTGAAATATTTATTTAAAATATAAAAATGTGAAGGAAGACTTTCTGCATTCACTGAGTTTTACATTTGACCTCTTGGATACTCTTGTTCTTCCTTTATCCTGATAATTCCAAAGTACTTACTCAGGATATAGATAGAACAGAAACAATATTCCCCTCATTTTGGGAGTCCCCAGCAGGTGCATCAGGAAAATGCTCAGGTGGTTCTCCTGTACTTCAAAACAGGCCTCTTATCTCGCTTTTAGTAGAGCACTGTATTGAGACAGTTTATCTATCTTTTGTTGTTTTGTTTTGCTTTGTTTTTCCTCCTCCAGGACATTTAGAGTGGATAGTGGAGCTTTGTGGTGCCTCTGTAGTGAAACAACTTCATCTGTTCACGCACAAAGTAGTAAGTGTTAAAGGAATGTTGTGCTTAGTTACAGACCATTCACCATGCTAATTAATGTACATTTTGAACGGTTAAGTGGCCTTCATGGGTTTGTCAAAGATGAATCCAAGTATTCTGTGCTGGCCAGATAACTAATCTCTATGGAAATCCACACTGAGGCTTCTTGCCCTGGAAAGTGAAACTTTAGTTCCTTAACCTTAGGCACAGCATTCTTGGAGAAAAATAATGGAGGGGAAAAAAAACTTATGTTCTCTTTCCACCACCTCTTGAAGTCCACTCAAGTGATGAAGCAGAGTCAGCCCAGTTATCACTCTGCCACTCACCGATGTCAGGTGAGAGAGTCATTTAAAAACAGATAGATAACAGTAGCATTTTTATTTTCTTATCTTGGAATCCTAGAATTCTACTGCTGTTGTTGTTGTGCAGCCAGATGCTTGGATGGAAGGCACAAGTTATGAAGGTAAAACTACTTGTCATGGATTCTTTCATGGTACATGTTGAGTGTCTCAGTATCACCTCAGTGTTTTTAATAGTTAAATATCAGAGAGGTTTGTAGAGGAATGGAAATAAAACACTACTACTTGTGAAGGCAGAGGTAAGCTATGTTATTTCAAGAATCAGTCTTATAAGGTGGTATGTCAGACAGTCTCATAGCTTGTTGTAACAATATGTAAATGTGATTCTGTTGTATGTATGCTGTAGGCTTGGTTGTCCTGCATGTTATTGACTTTACGGAAACCATTCTGACTGCTAAAAGCTCATGAAAGGTGGAAAAGCTTGTTATTAGAAGATTAGTAAGATCTAGTAGAAAGTCTTGGATGGGACAACATTCTCTTGGTCTGGAAAGAATATACAGTTACCAAGCACTAACTGATATCTGGAGTGAAGAGGCTTTTCCAAGAAGCAGCCATGAGATTTTTGAAAGTGCAAGTGTTTCAGACTTCACTTTTAAAATGGGATGGTGGGAGTTGTGGGACGAATGGAAGCTAGTGAGCAATAAAACAATGGAGCAGGAAAGTAATGTTGCAAATACAACAGCTGTTTCAATGGTACTGGGAAAAGAGAAAATCAAGACCCTGAAACAGTAACAGTATGGGAACACCTCATTAATTTTTCTGTTGCTTCTCTTACCGAGATCATGTGGTCCGTATACCTGAGTAGACAGGAATAGAGCCTCTGTCACTAGGTCCTAAATTCAAGGATAATGAGGACTGCAGTCTCTGATTTTTAATGTTTATCCTGTGTTGTTCCAAGCTTCCTGCCAGGCCACTTGCCGAGCTTCTATTCTGTATGGAGCAGCAATACAGCCTGCACTGTTAAAAGGAATAGTAGTGTCACATTGTTGTTTTTAGGATCTTATTTTTTATCAAGGCTCCTAAGGTGTCAAAGCATATAGTTCACTGTGGAAGATATCAGTAAGCTCGCTTTAAATTTGCATAATTTATAATTGTTTTATCCTTTGTTTTTATCTTGCAGCAATCCAGCAAAAGAACAATGTTGCCGTGGTGACTCGAGAGTGGGTGTTAGACAGTGTTGCTTGCTTTGAGTGTCAGGAGTTGGACGCTTACCTTGTGTCCTGAGACTGATCTGCAGTTCTTTTTCTGTTGCACAATTACTCAAGTATTAAGAACTATGGATTTCTAAGCAACAAGCAGAGATTATGTGCTTGTAGTAGTCTTTTTCAGAGTTAATAAGTACATATTTATTAACAATGAAAATACTTAAGTAACATCACTGTATAAATTACCACCTTTGTTGCCATCTTGTTCTTTAAAGATTAACATTTCTAATCTCAAAATAGTCCTTTAAAATTCATGTAAAGTAAATCAAAAAGGTTAGAACCTAAATAGAGGGGGGAAGGGGGGGGGGGGGGGGAATCTAGAATATGGCCTCCTCAGAGAAACAGCAATGCATTATTTACCATCCCAGCCAGTTCCTGTCTGTGTATTTAAGGACATCCTGAAGGCATACTTATTTACAAGAGTAATACTGGGCTCAGGGTGAGTTAAAATATACTTGCATTCCTGAATAATCTTCATATCTTCATTTTGCCTAAATACGTACCCTGAATAAGGATATGTGTATTTCAATATGAAGAAACACTATTTTGTGGTTACCAGTACATGAATAATCTTAGGCTGTGGACTACAGCCGTTTTGAAAACTACAAACAGCACTCCTGTTGTAGAACACTTTGATAACAGTTTAAACTATGTGATCACACAAGTGAGCTATACAACTTGTACTTGATTCCTAATACAAACCAATTCTTAAAACAGCAAGCCTATGCCATTGTTCTGTTGCTCTTCTGAGTGTATGTGGCAACAAGGAAGAAATGATAAATAGAGGCACTTTATCCTAGTGACTTACAATAAGCTCTGTAAGAATCTGTTTCTAGTAGTCCCTGTCTGCAGAATGAGACTGCAAAGAAGATATATTGCTTTTTATGGAAGAAAATATGTTGCTTCTTTGTTTCCAAGCAGTTCAACTTCATAAATAGTTCTGTACCTTCAGAACCTGTTTTCATGAAGTTGTTTTTTTTTAAAAAAAAAAAAAAAAAAAAAAAAAAAAAAAAACCACAACTTACAGATAAGTTAAGATCATCATTTGGTTCTTGAATAGTGTTAGATTATTTTTTAATCTTACATAAAATATGTTTATAAATGTTGCAGTGTTAAAATTGATTTTGACAAGTGTCTCCCTTATTCACATAAGAGCAGAACAAATCAGACATTTACAAAATGTCCGAAATCCAGCCTCATGCACAGGGACATGTAGAGGCAAAATCTGCGTTCTTGACATCAAGCTCAGGCTATGAATTGATAGGAGCCTAGGTGCATTGGAGTGATGGTTCACTGTGTGTGAGGTTTTCAAGACAACTTGAGGGTGAGACAATTGACTTAGTGTTTTATGACCAGGGTGAAAAAGGACTAACTACAAGCTGTGCTGGGGCTGTCTTGCTGCCTCTTCACCAGAACAAATGAGTTAAATATTGCTGTGCAGCTGCCCTACCTTACCAGAGAAACTGTCAACAAACTATGTGTGCAAAGAAAGCTGTCCAGAACTTACTTTCTAATACATGAGAATGGAATCATGGTTGAAATTCATGTATGTTAATAAAGTATGACTCTGTCTTGCATTGTTATTGGCCATGCTTATGTGAGAGGCAGCAGCGAGTAAGGAGCCTATTACTAATTCAGACTGTCCTTTACATTTTGCTGCTAGGCAGCAAGAATTTATGCAGTGACAGAATCCACTCAGGTTACATTAATGTGGCTGGAATAAATGTGTAATTGCTATTTGCTCCATAGCTGTTGTGGAGCCTGCAGACTGAAGCAATAGGGAGAGGGTCTGGGGCCTGTAGGGGGTAATTAAGCATCACAGTAAAAAAAATATATATTGCTCAGTAGTTGTTCAAAGCTCTTTGCATTTGGTAATGTTGAATTTTGATGCTGGATTCTAATGCTCTTCAAAGGGAGTTTCTGGCTGTTAAGAGAACAAAGCAGCAAATTTCTTCCTGAAATTTTGAATTTAAAATGCTTGTGCAGTGCCTCTAATGCTTTTCTCCTTACCGTACCAGGTGTTTTACATGGAGAGAGGTGAGACTCAGCCATATTGATGCTACTTTTATTTTTTTTTTTTTTCCTCTTTTCTTGCTCAGAACTCTAAAATGCTGGAGTCTAGGTTGTAGCTGCTGCTGCAGTGGGAAACACCTGTGTGGCTGGGCTTTTAAAGGCTGGTCTGTGGGGAGGGTCCATATGCTAGAAATGCTAGTTGGGTTTGTTTAACTTGAAGAAGACTACAGCAGCAGAGGATAGTGAATATAATTGAGAATCCCCACCGATACACCTCCAAGTTTATCTAAGTTTTTACTACAAGCTCAGTTTGCAAGAGGGGACTGGGATACTGCTTCCTCCACCTCTGGCTGTCAGCCTACAGGTACGCTGTCAGCAGTAAATGTTTGCTGGGGAGCACTGTTGTACTCACAGTATGTAGTGGACAGCTGTTTTTGTTTAAAAGAGAGGTGAATGAGGGACTTGCTTTCCCTGCTACAATATAGAGATTTATAAAAGTATTTACTAGCAGAGCGTTGAGGTCATTACAGATTGTAAATAAGATTCTTTAAGGTTTGCTCTGAAAAAAATATCAAAGTTGCAAGTTCGTTTACTGTATGTATGAGGCAAAAGAAGGTGAAATCAGTGGCTGGGATTCCCACAGCAGGCTCTGCTCAAGGCTTCCTGAAGCATCTTTCTTTCTCGCTTGAAGTTGTAAAGAAGAGGAGCTTTTTAGCTTGTGGTTCCTGCCTTGTAGCTTCACTTTGTGATTTTTGTTTGAAAGAGGGCTTTAATGCAAAAGCATGTCCTTAATGCATGGAGACTCTGTGTTAGCTACCTCCTCTCTTGGGATGGCTGCTTGCTGCTCCTGGCTCAGAACTGGAGAGGAGTTGTGTGACACAGGGCTTGCAGAAGGAAAGCTGGGTGGGCTCCAGCAGGGCTGCAGCACTGTCTGGATGGGATCCTGCTCTGTATAGCCCCACAGAGGAGCAACCATTCATGAGACTTCATTGATTTGTGGAGAGTCCCTGGGAATGCAGACTGGCTTGTTTTGAGGTAGATATTTGTCCAACAAGGGTATTTTTTTGCAACTTTGTTCAGCTGCTACAGGCAGTCTTCTGTGTCCATGCCTCTTATTTGGAAAAGTGTTCCTTCTGAATTCTGTGAAGTTACACATATTTGAGTACCTGACCTACTAATACTGTGGATGAGCAGTAATGACTACATGTACAACTTTTTGCTAAACTTGATTATTCTTAAAAAGCTTCTCTGTGCATTAGGATCCATACACAAAGGATTATTTCCTTGCAGATCTGGAGCCATTCTGAGCAGCTTATTCATGGATGCAATTAGAACGCTTGTCTGACTTGTCACTAGAGTTAATGGTAAATCAAATAAATATTCAGTGTCTTCCTATAGTTACTATTGGTGTTTTGTTGAATTATTTTCATCTTGGGTCTGACAGTTTTATTATGCTGATATTCTGAAAATTTTTGCATAATCATAATAATTTGTGTGGTGAATGCTTGTGAATTCACCAGGCTCACTGGATGCAAGCTGAAGTTGAGAAGGACAGGGTTCTGTCCTCTCCCTTCATTTTGCAAGGTGTGTGCTTTCTTTCCTTCAGATTCATATTGTGGTCCAGGGACTGCAAACGGGCTTTTCAGGGCTTGTGCAGCAGTAACTCTGTGTGAGTTGTATTACATGTCTGTCAAGGCTTATGATATAAATATTTGGCTTGTATCAAAATGGAATATGCTGCAGAAGAGTTTGCTGTAACGATTGTTTGGGGTCTTTACTATTGAGCAAGAAAAGAGTTTTCCTTTGCTCCATGTGGATTGTTCCTTGTGCTGCCCGTGCGATTCCAAGGCCACTACGATAGAAAATGCAGCCAATGTTTAAAGCCTGGTGGAGTCTCGGCTCCCTTTCCCAGAAGTAATGGGCTTGATTTTTTAGAAGTTACTTCAGACTATTCTACATGTTCCTTTTCTTGTGCTGCTGAGCACAGCCATACTAAGGTTTTTCTGTGAGGTCAGTGCATTACACTGAGGTTTGTGTGGTGTGTCCTGTGGTTAATACTGCTCTTGGAAGCTGAAAGGGAGGGGGAACGAAAGCTGATTTGTCTGTCTCTTTAGCCAGGCAACCATATGTGCATCTGTTCAAGTGTGTGCTGGCAATACTAATCAAAGTGCTGCTGGCACAGCACTGCTCAACAAGCCCTCCGTTTTCCTGTAGCAGCCAATTATTTTGCTGATTGCCACATAGTCTTCTACAGACCAGTGCCCTCTAAATATTTATTTGACTCTGGCAACCAGTGTGCAGGGGCTGCAGTTTGTCCTGTCTCAGTCCCACAGCAAGTCCAAAAGGCAACTAGTGAAAGAGTGAAGGGAACGCCTAGAGGGATGAGCAAATCTCATGCACGTGCTAACTTCTTTAACCGTATTAGTTCCACAAGTAGAGGATGTGTGAACTCCTTTGTCCTGGCTCCCCGTGGAGACTCCTTAGTGGGACGTAAGTGCTAGCTAGAGGGTGGGAACAGGTTGCACATCACCTTGCCCTTCAGGCAAAAGGAGCCTCATTAGCCTCAGCTCCAATGTCAAAGCCCCGTGCTGGGCTAGCCTGTGTGCTGTCCTCCTGTTCTACATATTAACACACTCAGAAGGAGGAAATTCTTGTCTGCATCTCTCATGTTATCTTTCTTGTCTGACTGCCTCTGTGCCTCTCCCTCCCCCCTTTCTGCAGAAATAAATCAAAGGCCAAGATGTCTTCATGCAGCACAGGCATCACAGCAAGGCTTGGTTTGTGCAGCCTCCCAGGGCCAGTGCCTGGCATGCTGCTGCTTGCCAGAATAAACGAATGTAATTACCTGTGTTAATATTCAGCCCATGAAGTCATCGGCATTTGTATTTATTCATTTATATAAATGAAACAAGCTTCCCAGGGCACTGCTGCCATTGTGTTCCTTCCTCAGATACCCATTTGCCATTTAGCATGCATACACTTCACTTAATTATGATAGGCTAATTGATTAAAGGAAATAACATGATTAATTGACAGTTGTAGATATCACTTGGATTCAGAGTATGCACATAAAAATGACAAGTGATTCACTTGTAATTCAATTTTTACCTCGGAAAAAGGGTTCATTTACTAAATGTGGGGGTTTTGAGTACTTTATTGGAACAGTTCAATGGAAAAACAAAACAACAAAAAAGAAACGGGGAAAGAGCTTCATAAATCAATGAGAGGCACTGAAAATCAAAGCAACAGCACTGACTGAACTACAGTATCTTCTGTGTGCACTTCTCTTGGCCTCTGATGCACACCCTGAACTAGGCAGTTCCTTCTCAACTGATCCGTTAGCTTTGACTGCAAAAGATTTATAGTTCTGGTCAGAGAGAGTTGAGAATACTATCAGATTCTTGCATCAGCTCTTCCCATCCATATACACACCCACATTGCAACCCTGTGCTGCAATGCTCAGGTTGCAGTAGTGCTCAGCAACCTGGAAAAAGGTGTAGGGCAAGAAAGCAGAGCACCAGGACTCCTGCAAGGTGCTAACAAACACCAGGTGATCCTTGAGCCACACAAGCTGTGAGTGAGGCAGGTAAAGTCCTTCCAGGGTGGACTCAACATTTAATGGGACCTGAGAGTTCAGACAGGGCTCTGAGTACTGTTAGGATGCAAGAAACATGAAGCTGTTCTTTCCCCTTCAGTCCCTGAAGCTATGCACTAGATTTGAAGGTCCTTCATGAGGAAATAATGACTCTTGGAAGACATTCATAGAAGATCTCAGAGGACTGGGTCACTGTGTTGAAACTCAAAAGCAGAATTTGGTTACTCTAGTGCCAGATGTTGTTGATCAGCCCTGCTGCAATGTCCAGTACTAAAAATATACAGTGCTTGATGCCCAGAGTTGACCTGAGTATGACCGTGTAGCTGAGTCTGCACAGCCAAAGCCAGGACTAGAAAACATGTTCAAGGAGCTACTTCGGTGGAAGGAGCAGCTAGAGCCACTATATTTCATGTTTTCCGTCTCCCAGAGGATCCATATCTTACTAGGTAAGTGGAACAAAACCCAAGCAAGTTAGAAGTCTTTGTATATAGAATTATATACATTTATTTTTCCATATTCCATTGGGAGCTTCCAGAGCAGCTAGCCATCTCACCTTCCACTCATGCAACCATGGTGACACCAATGCTTCCACTGATTGCATTTGAATCATTTACTGGCTGGATTCTTGTCCCCAGCTCTTCAGTAGCTCGAGGATAATAAACTCTTCTGTGGCTCCAGCTTCTGAATGAATGCTTCTTCAATATGGGGAACAAAACAGCAAATGCACAAACATCTTGGCAGGGGGTGGGATTCAAGCCTATTCTGCACAACCTGTCCTTCTCACCCTAACAGATAACTGGCTGATCCCTGAGCCCTGCTGTTCCCCTGGAGAGCAGCTGGCTTTTTATTTCCCTACTTGGCATCTTCTGGCAGTGGAAAACATTGGCTGTCACAGGTACTGGTTGTGGAAGCCCCTAGCATCAAAAGTGAGTGCGAAGAGTGGGAGCTCCTGCAATTCCCATCTCCTGAGAACTCGAAGAACTGTGGTGATGTGGTACAGAAGAACATGGTTTAGTGGGCATGATAGGGATGAGCTGGAGTTGAACTTTGTGATCTTAGAGGTCTTTTTAAGCCTTAATGATTCTAAGACTCTTCCTGGAGAACTTTCCTACTGCCAGATGGAATAGAAACATTTTATTTCCAAAAGTGATTTTGACATTTCTAACATGAGTATTAAATTGCTACTGGTCAGTTAGAGACTTAAACCCAGCTGGGCTATGGTGGGAAGGTTAAGGTCCAGCTCTAACAGCTGCATGGTAAGCATTCATCTGGCACAAAACTGGAGGAAGCAGAGAGCATCATGAGAGTATCTGATAATCTCACAGATAAATACATGAATAGACACATATGTAGTGTGTAGTCAAATGCTGCTCTGCTCAGTGTACTTAGTAATTATCTCAATGATCAATAATCTATGTCAGAATTCTCTTTGATTTAGCAGTTTCCAGCTACTGTGTAACAACAAGCAGCACCCTATTCCTGGCAGATACCAGCTCCATTCTCACTTGTAAGGCATGAAAAGCAACATTTCCTGAACTTGCAAGCGCTTTGTAAGGATAAATTCATAGTTTTGTGATAGACCACAGGAAACCTGTGACAATACCTGTGATTTGGATGAATACAGGAGGAAGCTGCCTACTTAGCAGGGGAGTTTTGGGTCTCTCCATGTTCCCCTTGCTCCAGGAGCTTCTCTCTTCAGAATAAGAAAAAAGACTTTTCTTCCTGTTTTCATTTTATCTAGGAAGTAGAAAGGGGGCATGCAGATGTGCTTTTCTGGTGATCTTGCCAATAAGAAGCCTGTGCAGGTAATAGGCAGCTTTATCAAAGCTTTGGGATCTCTTTATCCCTAAATAAGCAGAATGCAGCTAGGGTAAAAGAGAAAGATGTTTGGGTAGGCTCCAGCAGCCTGAATAACTTGGTTGTCAGCTGTACTGTGTGATGGGGAAAAGAAAGGCTAGAGGCTCCCTGATGGCTTTGCTTGCTGTGGGCCGAGGACTTAGCACAGCTCTGCCAGGTCCCAGGTGCTGCAGCAACTCTCCCTGACCCGCTTGCTCTCAGCATGCAGGAGTTCCTGTGTTCTGCTGTGGATGTAAATCCACAAAGCCCTGCACAAAAGCAGAGAGAAGAGTCCTCCCTCTGGCACAGAGGCGCAGCTCTGGGAAGCTGCTTGGCAGGCTGTCCATTTTCCCTGGTGACACCAGGGGTGCAGCAAGAATGCTGATTTCTTCATGCTAATTAGCTGGGGCAGCCTGGGCTTAGCGGCTGCAGACAATGGTGTTGTTGTGAATGAGGCCAGTGCGCACAAATGCACTTTTCTCAGCACATGAGATAACTCAGCAGCCTTTGTAAAGCAAGAGTCAAGTGCTCCTCCTGGGCTGGAAGCCTGTTACCAGAACCAAGGGGCTAAGGGGGGACCAGCAGCTTCCTTTCTAGGCTTGGCGTCATTTGGAAGAATTGGAAGGGTTTTTGTTTTTCTTGGTGGTGTTAAGAACCTTTGACTTACCTGTCCATCAGTACCTCTAGGAGCAAGGTAACAGATCTGTCTGTGCTGATTCAGAATGATGTTAATTGGAAGAGACCATTCACCCTGTCCCACCAGGCAGGAGCAGACCATCAGGGTTCAGCTAAAGCAGCCTAAAAGTTCCAATCCTATGTACAGATGTAAAAGAGGATTATTTATGGGGAAAGTACCTATTGACGGATGCCCAAAGGAAAAAAACAGAAAACACATTCATCCTCTTTTTTTCCATCTTCTCCCATACATATATATATAAGAAGTCTCCCTAATTGCTCACAGGCAGGCTGCTGGTTGAGTGAGGAGCAGGGACCCAGTAGCAGCTTTGTTTGGGCTCTTCTGTGTCTGTGGGTCTTCTTTCCTCCTATCTATCTATCTATCTATCTATCTATCTATCTATCTATCTATCTATCTATCTATCTATCTCCTCTCTACTTCTTTTGATTTTGCTTCCTGTTTCAGCATGCTTATTCCTCTTTAGAGATGGAGAGGGAGGGAGAGAGGCTCCTTTGAGAAGTCTGTTTAAATGAACCACTGTGGGAGGCCAACTATTCTTTATAGTCCATCAAGCCTGAGGAGAAGCGACTGCCAGAATATTAAGCTGCGTGCTGAACGGTGACTGCAAAAAGCAGCCCTCTCAGGAGGGGATGAGGACACTCTTGTCCAGAATTTGATCCCACTCTGAAGTCAGAAGCCTAAACTTTCAAAGATGACTTCAAACAGTTGATGTGGGCCGTATAAAGGCATAACAGATGCATGCTTCAGGTTTGCTTAGGCTGTGGTGCAGCATCGACGTTTGAATTTGCATTAGATTTTAGGAAGCTACAAGTGCATTTCCATGTTTAGCTCAGCTCTGGCAAGAGTTGCAGCTGAACTCTGGTCCTGTTCACTCTGGCAGAATGCATACATCTTGGCTGCTTCATGCTTTTTCGTTGTAGTCTTTTTTGTGGGTTTGTGGTTGTTTTTTTGGTTTTTTTTTTTGTTTGTTTGTTTGTTTGTTTTTTGGTCTGTTCTAGAAGCAGCTGGTCACCAATTATTTTCATTCCAATATTATTTTCGTACCACTTGTTTCCAGCTAGTTGGATCTATGCTGAACAGCATAGCAAAAATGATATTTCCCTTCAGTATGGAAATTAAATGAATCCACAAAACAAAAGTTTTCAACAAAAGGTTCTACCATGTTTCTGGAACTCCTTCTATACATAGAATCACAGCATGGTTGGATTAGAAGGGACCTCACAGCCCACCTCAGCCTCAACCCCTACTGTAGGTTGCCTGTTGCCCACCAGATCAGGCTGCAAAAGCAAGCATCAGTATAAATATATTCACAGTTGCTTGCCTTGTGACTTTTGCAGTGCTCCAGAAAGAAGGTGTCTACAGACAGCAGCAGTACTGCAGGAGTTAAGCAGTTCAGGCTCCTGGAAAATGCTCCGTAAACCCCATAAATGCTCTCTTTTCTGATTGCTGCTCTGCTACCACTTGCATTTTCTCTTCCTTGCTGACTCGTGGTGTCAGGCCCTTTGTTGCTGCCTGCTTTTCACCTCTTTAGCCCTGCCTGCTGGCAGGCAGCTCAGCACATCTCCAGTTCACCTGGGGATCCCCTCCTAAATGCCAGTTTGTGTTCAGTCCTGTCCCTGTGAGCCCTGACACCAGCCCTGGGGTGGGATGTGGCTGCTGCCATCAGAGCCTCCAGAGCACCAGGCTGTTTCACAGGCGTGAGGACAGCCCTTGTACCCCACCATGATGCTTCTGGCACCAAGTGGCAGATGCCCCAAGCATGTGGAGATACCTTGGTTATTGTGCCAAGGAAGGTAGATTCAGTGAATGCTGACAACAGTTCCATTCTCCTGGAAACCAGTTCCTTAAAGGTCAGCCATCCAAAATACCTTTGGTTATCTTGATTTCTACATCTGAGCCACTCACAGCAGCAGCATTGGTCACATGCCTGTAAGAAAGGAGCCTGATGATCGAAAATGAGGCTGTAAGGTTTTATCCCCACAGGCTTTAATGTCTCTGCTTTGCCTCACCCATGGATCCAGCTCAGCTACTTTATGATAAATGTTCTTGGAGGCTATTTCAGTTGCCTCAGTCTCCTGAGAGGCATTCGCTGGCATTAATTCTGATGGATTCTTGCAAACTAATGCTGGGACATGTCTTTACACTGCCACAATCCATCCCCAAAGGCCTTCTTTAGCAGCCATAGCCTGGGAAGTGCAGTGCACAGGAAGAAAATGACCTGCAGCAGCAAGTGAAACAGCTGTGGCTGCAGCAAAGTAAACAAAGCCACTGGGCCAAGCTGAGCTCCACACAGCAGCCCAGAAACACTGAGAGCTCCACAGTTTCGTAGGGAGCCACCAGGCAGCTTAGCTGTTCCAGTTTCCTAAGAAGTCTTTGTGATACAGATGAAGCCTGAGCTCTGTACAGGACAGGAGATAAAAAATATTAGGTGAAAGCCATCTTCACTTGAAGCTAGCAATACAGTGAGCATGAGGACATCTCATATCAGCTCAGATTGGTGGATCAGGCACAGACAATCTGCAAGTGCTGCCTATTATTGAATGAGTCAGGATGGAATGAGAGGTTATTCAAGGAAGATGTTTCGACTCCAAAATGAATACATGCAGCTAAGGCCTCTCTGTTTTCTGCTCAAGTGTGCATGAATGTATGTCAGGAGTTAGAGTGAGCCATGAGGACACAAATAGAAACTAGGTGGTAAGGTATTTTGAAAGGATGACTATTAAAAATGAACAGAGTCAAGCACTGTGCTTTTTCCAACAATGTTTATTTCTTTTCTGTAGCTCATCGACACAGCTGGATCTGGCAATGGAACAGACTTTTTCTTCCATAAAGTGTCTACGTGTCATTAGATCAAGGCTAACACTGTTGTTAAAGGCATTTAGAGAGGGTAGCAGCAGAAGCAATGAGAGGTGTCGGCAGCAGGCTGTACCGCCATACAAAATGGGCAGGGAGCACCTTTCTTCCCACTGCTGCAGTGGAGTCAGGGTGCAGAGACACATTTAATCCTTTTTGTGTCTTGTACCAGACAAACACAGCATCGTGGAACACAATCTGCAGTTCAACATGGGTGGAGGAGAGGACATGGAGAGTGATTGCAGTCTGCTTTTCAGGACACTGTGTGCCTGGAGGTGCAGCTGCCTGTGGCAGTGAGCAGCCTGATGAGGATCCAGGCTGGCAGAAGCGAGGCACAAGCTCTTGAGTGACATTTGCTTGCTGAAGGGAACCACAATTTTCAAGATGCATCTATGGGGACAGACCTTGCAGCCAGATCTGCTCTGTTGGTTTTGGAATAGAATTCAAGTATCTGAAGTACCATGAGAAAAGCTACCTATCTATAGTCTCCCAGGAGGTGATCAGCATGGTGCATATCAGGTTATACTTCCTCCCCAGGGTGCTTTCTTGGTGGCTTGCCATCCAGTCCAACCACAGATAGCAAACAGTTCAAATAATGCTTTTCTTCTAAAGGCAGATTGGAAGAGGACTTTCTCCCAGTCATCCTGCTGCTTGCAGTTCCCCCCTCTCCCAGCCTCCAGCCCAGGTCCCACCACCATATGTCACCCAGAGGCTGGGCCATGGGGACAGGAGAATGGCATGCATGCAGCATCACTCTCTCGTGCTTTGTTTCATCCAACCGTAGACCTTCCAGCGACTGAATGCTTCTCTGTCAAGTGGTTCCTTTCTCCCAAGCAATCAGCACCGCAGCAGCTGACCCAGAGATCTTGGCAGTACAGGGTGCCTCCTGCACCCCAGTTTGCAGCTGGGACCTTTGCTCAGCCCTACGGACTAAGAAAGGCTTCAGAAAGGCAAGCTGGCTCCTACAGCCAGCACCATGCCCTGGTCTTGGCCAGTTACTGTACAAAATGGACAACACACATATGTTATTTACAGACTGTTTTTCACATGATGGAACAGCTCTTGGCTCGATCTTTCCTGATCTCCGTGTCATTCAGTAAGTTCGTCCTGCTGGGCATCTGTGATGCCCGCTTCAGTCCCCGTTTGGAGTTGGAGCGCTTCAGGTTCTTGTGTATCCTGTTGACCGAGGCAAGGGTGGTAACATGGAAGACATCCCGCACGCTGTCCTCCGACACCTTGGAGGAGCACTCAGCGTAGGCCACTGCCCCAATCTGCCGTGCCAGAGCACTGCCCTGAGACCCAGAGATTGGGGAAGGAAGGAGGAATGAGGTTAGGACAGAGCAACTGCAGCTGCATCAGAGTCTGCGACCCTGTGCTGGTGACTGCAGCAGCTCCCAGCAGTTCCCAGCCTGTGTCTTTGTCCCCACCCCAGCTATGCCCAACAAGGAGGTGCAGAAACACTCATTCTACTTTAGTCAGTCCAAGTTATTAAGCTGGGCATCTCCACTAGCTTTAGCGAAAGGCTTCCTGGCTGCAAACCAGGAGGTGGTTCAGCAGAGCACTGCCAATGTGCCCAGGGCAGGGGAGAAGAGTGCTGCAAGCTCAGAGTACCTGAGCCAAGATCTGGTCAGCTTCAGACCAAGACCAGTGCTGCTGACCTAACTTATCTGAGGAGGTGCAGGAGGAAAGCAGCTACCAAAACCCACCTGCTCATGTGTCACTGGGATGAGGCGCTGCTTGGAAAGCTCCCGCAGCGTGTTCAGGTCTGTCCGCATGTCCAGCTTGCAGCCCACCAACACGATCTTCGCATTGGGGCAGAACTCCTGAGTCTCCCCTTGCCACTGCAGCGAAGACAAGAGAGAGAAGGTGCACAGCTGTGCCAGAAGCTGTGTGACAATGGACAGCCTACAAAAGGGTCAAGGTTGGAGCTACAAAGCTCAGCTGGGGTTCACCAGAGCTGCTCCCTGGAACCATAACAATACGTTGCCTTTGCCTTGGAAGCCTTCCATGGGAGGATTTTCCAAACTGGAGTCACAGCTGTTTGGAAGCCAATTAGCCCTTCCTTAACAACTGCCACAGGCAATGATAAAAATGGTTGGAGTTCCTCTCAGATTAACTTTTTGCTCACTTCGTCCAGATATACCCTGCAAACGTGCTGCATTCAAGTTGCTGTCGCCTGCAAGACTGAAGGAAGGAAAGAAGGCCAGGTCAAGCATGCACTTTCTTCACTAATAGTACCTTTCAGAGCTTCAAAAAAGCTTCAATATGCAGTGAGGTGTCTGCAATGGTAAGTAAACCCATTGACTGGGGCTGGAGAGACCTGCACAGCCCCAGCAGTGTGCCAGCACCCTGAGCACCCATTTAGTGCTTCTGGAGCAGCAAGCAGATGACAAATAGAGATTCCCACTGGCTGAAGATGTCTCTTGGTACAAGCAGTTCCTGCTGTACTGGCTGACAGTTAGGCATACACCCCAGGCAATTAGAAGGGGAAGAAAACCCAACCCACAGCCCAGTTTCCAGAACCTAGTGGGGAAAGGAAGCGCCAGCAATGACACAAGTTTCATTGAATATCAGAACAAAAACAACTGCAAATTACGAGGAAAAAAAATGGTGTTTTCCAGCTGGAGATATACTCCACTCTGTGTCCTACAGATCCCTTTCCTGCTGCGGAAGTTATCTACCAGGACCCCCTCTGCCACCAGAAACAGCCATAAAAGGAGGATGCTGCAGTTCATTTGGAGCAGAAATCCAAACACCCAAATTTATCCAAAGGATGGAAATCCCTGCCAAGATGGTGCTACTGGGACAGTTTTCTGCACTATGACCCACTTCTCCCATGCCTGACAATATGTGGGGAGCTCAAGGTTTGCAGAACCATCAAGCTTTGTCAGAACTGAGGTGCCATCTTGTGAAAACCCACTTTGTGGAAAATTAAAAGCTGCTTCCATCCTTTTGAGTGGCTCCTTCCTTTCAATTGTACATGCTGTGAAGACAAGCCAGGTAGCAGAAGGGAAGCAATAATAAAGATTTCCTCTGCTGAATTAGCATCTTTGCCTACAGCTTGAATAGAGAATGTCATTCTCCTTACTTGCCTGATATCAGAAGAAGCTAAATCCTATTTCAACTTCATGGTATCTTAGGAATGTGACTTACCTCCGTAGGCTGTAAGCCTGCACCAGAGGAAACAAGGCATCTGCTCAGAGGCACTTAAGAAATGCCATGTGACGCAGGGATTAAAAGTTGCTTTATCAAACAGACACCGCTAACAGCATTGGAAGTATCTGGGCAGCCACGCAGGAAAGATCTTGCAGTGAGCAAAGCAGGCTCACACGAGGAGCAGACAGACACTGATAAAGCCCAACCCCAGCTAATTATTGATGGGCTTGCATCTCATTAAGGTACAAGAGATTTGCTTGTGTTATTACCCTGTTATCATGAGCAGCAGATGCTTCCAATCCCCATGAAAGACTTCTGGCCCCTGAGCTGGGTGCTGGGAGTTGTCTTGGAGTTCAACTAAGCCCTGGACTGAGCTACCTGGAGGGCTTTTGTCCCCTTGCCAAAACACTGGAGCCCCCTGCTGACATGAGAAACACAACAGATGCCTTACATCTCTCCGTTCCCATGTTTGCATGTGTGCAAAAAGGCAGACCAACAGAAGCACTGCATACTGCAGTGAGCTGCATCACTCATGGTACTCCTTGCAGTCAAAGAAATATCTTGCTTTCTGCTAAAGATCAAGGCCAACTGCAGCAGGCAAACTCTAGCCAAGGGAGCTTTTGGCCCTGATGGCAGCAGTAGGGGATGCAGGGCTCCATCCCAGCCCAAACACCCTGGGCACTCACCTTCTTGAGCACACTGTCCAAGGTTTCTGGGCGGCTGATATCAAAGCAGATGAGCACGGCATCTGAGTCCGGGTATGCCAATGGACGAACATTATCATAATAGGCTGAGCCTGCAGAGAGAAAATCAGTCAGCAGAAATTCTCATCCATGGGCTGCTTGACGCCTGTTGGGGCAGGTGAGGAGCCTCAGCTGTCTCTGTAAGTCCATAGTTCCAGCAAGAATTGGGACATGGCCACATGTGAGCATCTAGCAAGCAAGAGGGGTAAACTGTGCTGTTGGGCATGCTGGATATCTACAGGATGGGGAGCTTGGAAAGGTTGCCATGCTTGCATATGAATCCATCACTTGTCATACAGTTGCTGTGCTCCTAACAGTTGGAAGGTGTAGTTGAGAGAAGGCAGGCCATGAGCAGGGCTACTGCTGTGTTTGAATCTTCTCGGTATCTTTTTACAGAGGAGCTTGCTCACAACAATTGTGAGAATTTAAGATAGGTAAAAAAAAGAACTTTCTGCTCTGGATTTATGCTGGGAAAAGTCAGATTCTTTTTGTTTGCTTGTGCATAAAAGATGTGCAAGGATTTGGTGAACAAGTTCTGAATTGGAGGAAATGATGCGGCATTCTGCAGGATTTCCCAGGGAGTAGAATATAGCCTGGGTGAAATCCTGCACAGCTCTGCCATGTACACATATCCATGTCTGTATGTGCAACCCCTCAGTGTGAATTTCAGATGTTAAAGCCATCATCCCATAATGTTTTTGTTTGAAGTGTATTCTGTATGAAACGCCCCACTAAGCAGTAATGGAACAATCAGTTTGTTGCTGCTTAAAAAACATTTGTTTCAGTTTTGTATTTGGCTTCACAATGGCTTAAACTTCCTGGAGGGGTGAGAAGCAGCTGTTTATGTATGAAAAAGGGAAGCAGAGATGCCATCCATTGTTCGGTCTGCCTCCTTGGAAGCAGGATGCAGGCACAGGGGATGCTCCACACCACTCACGAAGCAGGCATGCCAGCACCCCATGTGCCTTTGGGTTCGCAGCAAAGCCAGCTCCAGGGACATTCTGCTGCTGCAGTCCCCACAGACACGAGTGAGAAAAAATACAGCACAGTTTTTTGTCCCTGTAAAGTCAGTGGAATGAGAAACAGCTGGCATCCAGCATGGCAGAAACAGACTGTGACCTCTGCAGAGTCCAGCCCTCTTTGTAGAGGGAAAGTCATGCTTTGTGCGTGGAGTCAGTGCCTGGGGTGCCTGGACCAGCGTGGGGACAGGGGATGCAGGCTGGGGCACAGCAAACCCTGGAGATCTCTGACCCTGCTTCAAGCTAAGAATGCTTCATCTTCTGTTGGACAGAGCTGGCCCCATGAGCAGTCCCATCTTAAGAGTGACTCAGTGCTTTTGTTGGCAGCACCCAGCTCTGCAGCACCAAGCTGCCCTTCAGACCAAGCTTACATTCTCATTCCAGATGCAGGTTTGCCTAAAGGGATTCAAGACTCAGCACTGATCTGCATGCTCAGATGTGTCAGACCCTTTATCAGAACTGTGCCCTTCCCATGCACAGCTGCCCCAGGTAGGTGGGAGGGAAGCACTTCCATGCACATCCTCTCCCAGTTGCTCCTCCACTTCACATAAACACTGCAGATAAATCTGACCTCCTCCCAGCCCGGGAATGCTCCTTTTGTAGAGATTGGTTTTGGCTCCTTTCAGCTCAGACACTGCTACAGCAAGCTGTATCGTAGCAACCTGCTGCTTTCTCCAGCACGTCACAGACTGCACTGGCAGAGCACACAGTGCAGCAGAGTGCAGCCAGCACGGTTGGTCACCACCCATCCCACAAACCCCTAGCCTGGTGTCAGGACAGAGTTGGGCAGCTGCTGAGATGGCAAAAGGAAGGGAAGGATTATCTGCCCCAGGTCAAGAGCATCATTTTGTTAATGAGATCAAAATTGCCTCTGTATGCTCTAACTTTCTGCTCCTAGCTCCAAGGGACAGGAATGGTCCCAACCCCATCGGTAGCTCTGCTCACTGACAGCTGATCAACACCAATGTCTTCCTGAAGTTCCTTCCCCAGTCTAAGAGACCAACAGTCAGAGTGCCCAGCAGTGCTGTGCGCCAGACTTACATCATCCCCAGCTTTCTCTCTGATGAATCAGGATATTCTCTTTGGTTGATCATTCTAATTTTTGAATCTGTTATTTTTTGATGGGGACAAAACACAAACATCCCAATTCCCTCAGCTCCAGATCTCTGGATTTGTGGGTTCTGAGTGCTCAGTACCTTTCAGCCATTCCTGCAAGGCACCCTAGAGCCCCACACACTGGCACCTCCAAGCACACATGCACTTAAGACTTGCACTACTGTAGATCCAGCCTTCCTGTTCTGCGTGAATTGTTCTCGAACTTGGCACTCAGGTCTGCAAGAAACAGGACCTAGTACATTTGTTTGTGATTGAAGAGAGAAAACTGGAGCAAGCCAAATGCCAAAAACAAAAATAAAATCCACATTGTTGTTATCTGAAATTCAGAGGTTGGTACAGCAGCCTGGCACTGGGACAGTGATGCTGCTCTCAGGCAGAGGATCAAGCTCTGGCCCAAACTCCTGACCCATCACCACATGCTTTCCCCACGGCAGTGCTCCAGGCGTGTTAGTACTTCATAGAGTGACAGTGAATGTGATGGCTTTTGTGATTAGTAGCTCCTCTGCTAGGACAGGCGATCATGAAAGTGTTAATAATATATTTTATTTATATCAGGCCTTTAAGACTGAAAAAAAGGTGCAGGAAGCTGTCACCATCGATGGGGACAGCAATGGACAGAGGGCATGGTAGGCTCCCCTACCCTGGTGCAAGCAACACATCTGCACGAGAAAGGGCCTGTCCCATTGAACAGTTCAGCTACTGTCTCCTCACTGGAGCAAAGCAGAAAAACGCCGGATTGAAAACCTGATGTGAATGGGAGAGACAGAAGTGACAGCTGTCCTGGACACCCTGGGCAAGGAAAGAGCCCAGTCCCCATGATGAGCCCACAAAAATCTCAGCTGCTTCTCCAAGACAGCAAGGATGTCTCTGAATGGACATGATCAAGATGAAGGGAATGGTGTTTGCAGGGGCTGAGGTGGCATCCTGGGCTCCTCTCGCCAGTGACAGGGAGGCAGCTCTCTGAAGAAGCCCCTAATAGCAACCCTAGGGTAACATCACTGAGCCCTTGAGGCGGGAGCACAGCCTTAGTGCCTGGTGGGGCTCTACTCAAGGGTGCTAACAATCACACCCATGGCAGCTGACAAGGGAGGCAAACAGGAACCAGAAGTCCCTTCCAGGCACTTTTGCCACATCACAAGGGCAGTTGGCATTGCCTCAACCTGTTTGTCATCATTTTATTGGGTGTAAAAAGGACTAGGAGTGGCAACCAATTCCCACAGACCTCTGACTTTGAGGAACATATCTGTGGGTTGAGTGAGCACAAATTATCTTTATGCAATGCTACACATTTCCAGTTTGCTGTGCACAAGCAGCAGCTTTCTCCTTGGCTGCTTGCCCACCAGACAAGGTTTCTCCCCACAGGGAAAACTGGATCTGCACGCCCATGAAGTTTAATTGCATACTGGTCTAATACATAGGATCTAGGGCAAGAGGAAAGCTGTACCCAGGTCTCTTCTGTAGAGCTAGTGGCATGGCACCAACCAGCTCCTCTGGACATCTTCCTGCCACAAAGTACTGCAGGACAACCCTGAGGCACAGTGAGGGGCACCTAGGTGCCAGGTGGGCAGAAAGGCAAAGCCATCATGCTCAGAGGATGGGGTGAGAGTCCCCTCCTACAGGGATTTTCAGCAGTTGCATTACATGATTGCCTGGCTAAGGAGCTGCTGCTTGATGGGTGTCTGGGGCACAAGGGACACCCCCAAGACATACAGGGAGAGCAGCGGCTTCTGTACCATGCAGCACCTACATCATGCCCAGTCTGACATATCCCAGGGATTCTGGTGTCCCATCCACTCCTCTCACATCATGTCAGGTCTCTCCAGACCCAATCTCCACCCAGTCCAGGATATGCATTTCTGCAGCAGATCTTTCAACTTCTGTCTGACTGGTTCCTGACCTGCCTAAGAATGTGACCCAGCTGCACATATTTTCAGGCTTAACTATGTCTTTGTGCTGAGGCAGAAGACAAGTATGCCAGTTCGAGGCTCCCAGCCTCAACAGGGAGCATGGGAGGCGCTATTTTGGTATGGAAAGGGTAGCTCCACATTCTTCTCTGCTTCAAAGCACATGGGAAGAGGCAGCCATTGCAATCCCAGAGCTGCGTGCTGGGAATCCCCAGCCCCAGCATCAATGGAGATGCCATTGCTAAACTCAGCCCCTTTCAGCTCCCTAATCTCATCAACATTCCTGGGTAGTTCCCCTAATGAAGAGACTGTTATCAGAGCCTGTTGGTTCCCACACAGCCATACTGTTTGCTGAGCACAGTCAAAGAGGGAGGCAGGAAGGGATTTGCACTTTACAATGTTATTCTTGTTTTGAAAGCGAATCTGCTTATCAGACACAAGTCCCTGCAAAAGGCTGGCAGCCACACAACTCCCCTGCTGCGAGCTGCAGTGCAGAGCAGACAGCAGTGCAGAGCCAAGGACCAGCTTGGGTTCTGTGCGGGCAGAAAAGTCCTCTCCAGCAACTTTGGAAGATGGCAATGAGCACACACACGGTGCAGTGCCATTCCTGGGCATTCCCGTAAGCCACAAGTACAGACATCCCATAGCCAGCAGCTCTGCTCTACACCAGGGAAACAAAAGGTAGACCAGCTCACAAGGGGAATTAACCTGCTGCATTACTGAGAAGCCAGATTGCCCATTATGACTACATACCCTTCCCACCATTAAAGCACGGGAATCCAACTCGTCTGCACTGTGTAAAGCATGATGAATGGTCACAACATCAGCCAGCAGGCTGTACAGAATGGAAACTCTTTCATGTGGGTGCCATGCAGCAGCACTGGTTGTCCAGGAGGCATCCAGCCCTTTGGGAGCAGCCCCGACCAGCCAGCAGGCATTCCATCAGGCTGGTGTTTCCCCACACCGCTGCCCTGCAGAGAAGTTGTTTCTGTGCCAAGGACATTTGACCAAAGGGGGAACTGGCCAAAATGAGAATAGAAAGAGCAGCAAACAGGACATCCTCCACTAAGGAGCAGAGCACAGCAGCTGCCCCATCTCCTCTGCACCTTGCTCTCACACACAAAGATATCAAATGTTTTTTAATGGAGACTTTAGGAAATAGCACATAGTGGAAATGGAAGGATGGGACATTCCTATTGCACTGTAAAATGGCACCTGGAGCAATTTCAGCTTTGCTCTGTGCATGGAGGTGGGACTGAGTTAAATAGAGACAAATCCAAAATGCAGGCAGTACTGAGGGACCAGGCTCATACATGGCTCCCTTTTTTCCTTAACAGGCATCTGGATCAAAGGCATTTCAGTGAGCACAGAGGGCCTGTATTTGCCCTGTCTGAAGGACTCAGTACTGCTAAGCCTCCAGCTGTCTTTCAGCCTTGGAAAAACTAATCAAAGGTTACAAGATACTTAAAGGAAATCCAAGGTCCCAATACAGAGTGGAAGCAATTCAGCTCCCCATCATCCCTGCCCACAGTATGGCAGTGTTTCTCTAACTACATTTACTGCCTGCCCACTATCTGCTAATACCAGAGGAGGGGCCAATTCACACCTAAAGGCTGTATTTCCCAAGTTCCCCACAGCAGCTAGTGCTACATATCCAGGGAGCAGACAACACCCCAACATGGGCAGGGATTACTGAGAAGAGCTAGCAGCAACCAGGCAGGCTGGGATCCCTGCAGCAGGTTTTCCAGGGCAGCTGCCCTTCACTGGTGCCCATAGAAGGATGATGCTATGAGCATCTGTGGAGGCACTCACCACTCTCACAGCTGACTTCAGTCCCTGTCCAGGTTTGTCTGCTGATTTTTGGAGACCTTCAGCTTCAATCACTTAACTAAGAGATGGAAAACATTTAAGACATAAAAGAGGGAAGCAGATTTCCAGCATCTCCCTTCCTGCTCCTGCTAGGATAAGTTCAACACTAACAAGTCCCTGCCCACAAAGCTGCTTAAAAGAGGTGGCAGGTAATGCAGAGACAAGGGGAAGTGCACGCAGCACCTGTCATATGCAATAGGAGGGCAATCAGGCACTCAACCCCTTCAGCTCAGTTAGTTCCATTTGCTATTGCGCAAAACTTTCTACCAAAAGCTGTTCACAAGTGTCTCTGAAGTGGAAATACAGCAGCAGCTTGCAGTCTGTAGCTCAAAATGTCAGTTTGATTACTAGAAAAAATTGCTACGTATTGCTTTGCAGGACTGTTTACTGACATACAGCTTTTGGGTATTTCAAATGAAAGCTGCAAAAGGAGGCAATTTATCTGGAAAACTATCCACTGAACTCTACAATGAAGTTCTTAAAAAGGGAGAAAAAAAATCAAAGTCCATTTCCTCTTGGCTGTAAAGATAAGCACTAGACAGACTCATATCTTTTGTTGAAAATGATAAAAATGAATGTATGACAACATCAGATGCAGGTACCAGGTGCATATACACAGATTTAAAGCCATTTTATCATGTTATTTTCCTTTAACATTTGTAAGATCAAAGCCAAATATTCCAGAGAGTTCCTAAAAAAAGCCCCACACAGTGCACTAAGCGTGCTTTCACACACTCCAAAGGTGAAGTTTTTCTCATCAAATGCAGACACTCAGAGCAAAGCTGCTGAGCATCAAACAAAAACAACACAACCAGTCCTTTCCAATCAGCTGCAGAAGTTCTCAGTTTGGAAACCCCCGAGGCTCACAACTCAGCAGGCAAAAGACCCTGTTTGTTTCAGGACATAAAAATTTTCAAAAGCAAAGTCTGCCAGGTTGGGAAGCCTCCAGTAGAAGCTCAGTAAACATTTTACAACTTAAAGGTCGTCCAAAAATCGGTAAAGTCACTGCTCAAAATAGAGCTCTGCTGATCCTACAGCTGTAATCTGATGGATGTAAAATTATAGTGAGGAATTTGAGTGCACAAGACCTAAAACTTTCTAATGTTTTAATTTATTTTTACTCTTGAGCACTGAGTCAAAAAATTATGGGGAAAGACCATCAGCAAGTCCATTACGTATGTACACCACCAGAGCCCAGCATTCAGTTCTGCTATGAATACGCAGCAGTCCAAAAAGGTTGTCAGAGGTAAATTAAAGGATGCACATAACCTTTGCTAAATGCCAATATTTTTATTAGCTCTGCATCAAGCAGTTCACTTACAGCTCATGCCTTCCCAGAGAGGCAGCATGAAGTTTGAAAAGGGTTCTGGAGGGCTGAGATGTGCCCAGGGTTCCCTGCAGCATCACAAGAATGCAGATGAAAAGACAAAACCAAACCAAAACATAAAAAAAAAAAAAACAACTGAAGCAGCCCAGAAACTCTCCTGGAGTGAGTGATGAAAGGACAGCATATTCCCACAGCACATTCCTCTCCAAGGTGAGGTCTCCCATCTCGGCTTGCTTCCCCATTCCTTCCCAGCCTCATCTCAAGCCCCAGAACTGGTTTTGTTGGTGCTCTGCTGCATCTCATACGTGGTCAAGGCTGAGATGCACCGACATGCAGTCAGCACCAAAACGATGTGCAGAGCCCCAAGGCCGGGGGAGAGAAAGCCGCAAAATCCAGCGCAAAGATACCGAGAAGGGATTTCAGCGTTTGATGCCCGCTGCGGATCCCATGGAGGCCGCATCGAGACCCACCGCGTCCCTCCCCGAGCCCACCTGAGGTGTCCCACATGTTGAGCTCAGTGCGCTGCTTGTCGATCTCGAAGCTGGCCGTGTAGTTCTCGAAAACGGTGGGCACGTAGCTCTGGGTAGGGAGAAGGGAGGTGAGCCGAGCCGAGCCGAGCCGCGCCGCGCCTCCGGCCGCCCCCCGCCGCCCCCCGCACACCTCCGGGTAGCAGTCCTTGGCGAAGACGTGGAGCAGTGCCGTCTTGCCGCACTGCGTGTCCCCCACCACCACGATCTTGCAACGAGCCAGGTGTCCCTCCATGGTGCGGGGCCGCGCCGGCAGCGCCGCCGCTCTACCGGGACCAGCGCTCGCAATGGCCGCGCCCCTGGCCCTGACGGCACCAACCGGAGCTGGAGCTGGGCAGGGCCACCCGGCCATCTCCGCCCCCGGCCGCCTCCCGGCTTCGGGAACGGTTGCCCGCCCCTCGCCAGGCTGCCTTCGTCCGTTGATCCCCGCGATGCAGCGCAGGAAGAGGCTCTGGCGTTACCGAGAAGCCCACTTCAGGCTCCGTCACCTCTTTCTTCTGATCCAGACTCCTGCTGCTGCACATCCTGTCCGTCTGTCCCCCCACCACTCCCTCTAGCTTTCAGCAACAATAAAAATGTGTGGTTTTTTTCCTACCCGTAAAATCTGGCAGGCAAAGGGGGCCCAATCCATGCCCCAGCTGGTGCTGAACATCGCAGATGTCAAAGATCACACTGCCAAGGAGGTGAAGGTAGGGCATCACTTCAGGCCAGGTGGGTGAGGAGCAAGAACGGCCAGCGGTTTATCATGCCTCTTGCAGCAACAGTGTCCAGCTTCCCACCTGGGCCTTCTAGCTCTGGCACCAGTAAAGAACTGTGACTTTTTCCTGTGCAGAATATCAGCAAAAATGGGAGCACACAGCATTTTAGCTGGCTCTGCACAAGTCTTAAAAATCACGTCTGTCTGATGCACACAGCCATGTTACGTGGGCAGAGACAGGAAGCTTGTCATCTGCCCAAGAGCACTGGCTGCACAGCAGCAACCAGTTCTGTGTTCCATTATCTCCCTGGTTATGAACAATGCAAATTGCAGGCAGTGTTTTTAATTAGCAAAATCATGAAAAAGGAAAGGTTCCTTTCCTGCTGATACATGCCATCCTGCAGGAAGATTTACCATAAGTGCAAATCTTCATTTGTCAGAGACAAACCATCTGTCACAAAATATGGTAAAAATAGAGACAACGAAGACAAAGCAAGTCTGGGGAAGTGGAAATTAAAATATTTTGGCAGGAAAAGCAGATTTATTAATGGACTGATGCAGCAGTTTGTTTTTGAGGAAATTGCAGCCATTTCTCATATAAATATCAGTGCTGTGCGTGGGGATGAGCACAGCCCAGAGGCACAGAGTGAGGTGCACTGCCACACCAGCACCCAGCGCTCATGAGCACTACTCTGCACTCTGCTGTTCCTCAGTAGGAATATATCTCAGTAGGAATTCATCTTTTTGCTTCCAAGAGTTTATTGGGATCCTGCATTGGATGAAGAAAATCTTCCTCTGCATTGAATACTTGAGACTTTGCAACTCAGCACAACTGCATTTGCCTTCCTCTGCGGAGGGCGTGCAGCTGAGGGCACCTTTTGCTCTGAGCCACATGGGGCAGTGTCACTGCTGTCCCATTTGGTGCAACTGCACCTTTTGGCAAGCAACACTTGCAAAATATATAATAGGCACTTTTCAGAGTGGGCTACAGGGAGAGATGCGCTGTGACTGTCACCACTGCTGGGGAGGCAGCAGATGGCTCCAGCACATTTGTTCCTGAAAATGCTCTTCCAGTGGCTGCGTTCTGTCTTGCCTATCCATGCTCTCCTTGTTTCACACCATGACACTTTCTGTATTTTGATGGTATGTGTTGTTACTTTATACACATCTTTCCTGTGCCATTTGTCTCAGCCTGCAACATCTTATTTCCGCTGTGGAATTTTCCCTAGTGAGACTCTAAACGGGAGCAGAAAGAAGGGACTTTAATTTTTCATCAGCTCTATTTTTGAGTAGTTTTCTTTGTTTGGTTTGGTTTGGTTTGGTTTGGTTTGGTTTGGTTTTTTTGTCTTGACAAACATGTCATGTTTTTTTGACTTGACACAAAACTTGCCAGGCAAAACTGCCGAATATCTCTCGCTGTTGACAGTCAGCAGCTAAACCAGTCAGTCCAGAATGGTGGTGTGTCATACGACAGTTTCTCCTGGAAGTTGAAGAGGTGGAGAAGCACAGAGTTTGAACACACAGAGCAAAAGACACAAATCAACAGCAATTAGAAAGGTTAAGAGAAAGGGGGAAAAAATGCCAACCAAAGCTCTTTCATGTGTCCAGTCTGTTTATATTCCTAACTAGAATAATGCTAATCTGAGTCACTGTTGGCATTAATGGTGAGCGATTTAATTTATCTCAGCAAGCCAGAACTCATTATAGCAGTTCATAAATGCTATCAGATGAAAGCAGCATCCTTCAGCAACCTCAGGGATTAAAGCAAGAAGGCATTCAACCAACAAGGCTTCTGTTGGAAAGACTGCAGTTGGAGCACGTGTGCTATAGTTGGAGGAGACGTAATGCCTCGATGACTGCTGCAAATTTCCCTGTATTGAGGGGTTGACTGGGGCTCCCTTCACACTCTTGTGGAAGTGAGCAGCCTGGTTCCCAGCACACTGGCCAAATAATGGTACACTGGTGGGAACACAGCATGTGGATGCACTACACCTGTAATTTTAACGCTGTAAATGTTGGTATTGATACAGCTGCAAGGTTGAAGTATGGAAGGATCCCCATGCTGCTGGCTGTCTGCAGGGCCCACAGCAGAGGACACAGCGGGGTGTTTCTCTGTGCACTCATGGGAAGGCACCTTGTATGGAGTTGGTGCTTCTCCAGCCTCTGCAGTGTGTGGAGCAGACACAGCTCGGTGCAGGAAGCAATACCGCTGTGCTGTGAGCATTCTCTCAGCCTGCTGTCACTCTGCAGATTGAAGTGATATTCACCCAGCCTTGGTTAGTGCTTGACAATTGCCTCCATTGACTCTGTGATCAAAACAGCAGGATGGGGGTGGTGGCTGTGAGTGGCAGGTTTGTCTTGGGGGGTGGACAGAAATAGTGGAATAGATCTATTCCACCTGCTGTGCCGCTGTCACATCTCCATGTCCCTGGGATGAAGGTGTGAATGCAATCCAGCAGGCACAGCACTGCCAACAAGAACAATGAGGCTAAGAGATCTCATCTGTGGCTGCTGTTTTGTGCATCCCAATGCACAGCAGGCACCAGTGAAAGGAAGGCAGAACAGAGGCAGGAGGAGCCTCTGGTTGTCCCTACACACTCAGATAAATGCATAGTGTCAGCAGTTCCAGGATGGCAAAACATACAGTTCAGAAGATGTCATCTTGGGTTCCAGAATCCTATTGGGTCTGCTTGCAGCCTCCAGCTCCTTCCCAGACCAGGGGATGTGGAGAAACATGGGGAGATGATATGCACTGGTCAGGATCCTGGCAGAAACAGAAAACCTCTGCTCTAAGCTCTTCGCCTATGGCTGGGCTTGGAGATTATATCCATGGGGTCTGCTTGCATTATCTCCTGTGTGGATCCTGCATCTGTGAGAGCAAAGGAGATGGATTTTTAGAGCCCTGTGTGAAAAAAAAGGGAGGTAGAACAAAGAGGCATTCCTGCCCTTCTCACCTGCGGCCAGGGGCGAGGGGAGGCAGGGGGAGGCTGTTGGAAAGTTCAGGCTGATGTGCAGGACTACTGAAACACTCATCATTTGGCAGGAATGTGAAGGGGAACAGCTTCCTACGTGCCCAGTGCCTGTCTCCAGCTGTAAACTGCAAATCAGTGCCATACAGAAGCACCTGTATTTGAAGAGCTTGCTGAAAAAAAAATAAAAAAAATAAAAAAAAAATGGAGGAGGGAACACCAATTCTACCAGGAAAAATTGCTAATTCCAGCTTATGCATCCCTTCAGCAAACCATACAAGTATCCTATCCCATGCCAGCCAGTGCCACGCCATGCTTGGACCACAACTCTGCAAGTGCAGAGCTTTACAGACAGCTCCTGCAAACAGAACAGTGAATGCCCAGAGCTCCCCGACTGCATTTGCAGCTTACATTACACGCAGTGTTTAGGCTACTGCAGCTGAACACAAAAATAGCTAAGATTTGCAGAGAAAACATGATTGAACCAATCTGATAAAAGAAAGATTGACTCAGAAGCACTGAAGAGACAAAGGCAGCAAAGCCCACACCAAGCAGATGCGCCCTTATGCAAAAATGTCTTTATCTGCTTTACAACTGCACACAACTTAGCAGAAGAGGATCCTATCTCCCAAACCCCACTGACTTCATCCAGCACTGAGTTTCTTGGAAGCTTCCCCTTATCTCATGCACCTCTGTAGGTCCATAAGAGCTTTCTCCTGGACAGTGTTTTTCATCCACTATGGGTGTCCTGACAACAGCAAAAATAAATTACTGGGAGGACATGGTATGAAAGCTTCTGAGAAGAACACAGCAAGAACAGTAAGAAGCAGGATTGTGCTTTGATCCCTCCTTCCTCACTTTGAGCACAAGAGATGCTCAGCCATTACAAAGTCACATCTGTATTCCTCAGAGCCAAGAAATAGCAAACAAGAATGTAAATGTCCAAGCTGCTCTGAGGTCCTGGTGTGCAAACAGGCCACAAGCTTCTTCCTTGCTGTCACTGCAGCCATCCAAACACCTGTAAATATGCCATACAGCAGAACCAGATGATTTGCAGCCTGCTCCAGACCTGATCGTTTTCCTGCCTTTGTGCTCTGCTTCCTGAGGAGCCCCATCCTGCTGCCCCCCGGCCATATCCATGCAGAACTGCTGCTGGCTTTTGTCAGCAGCTGCCTGAGGAGCTGGATGGCTGTTACAAACAAAGCGCCTGGAACTGCTGGGGTTTATTCATCTGCCATCAGGCCAAAACCTTACATCAAATGCTGTCAGCAAGGTCGGGAGTGCCCTGCTCAAAGCAGGCCTTGTGCTTGACTTTGCTTGGCTAGCAAATTCCAGATGGTGCTGGAGCAACACAGAAACTTCTAACGTGCGTGTTTCTGTCATCCTTGAGATGGATTTTGTTTTCCTCTTTTTGGGGTAGATGTTTCTCTTTGTCAGCAGCTGCTTGACTTGCAGGTCTGAACCTTTACCCTTGAGCTGCAGTGTTGGGAGCATGAGGATGTTCTTCCCTGACTATTGTGGAGAGGCTCTGACTGTGCACAGCACAATCCTGCACTGCAGCAGCAAGCTGGGGAGCTGGGCAAGGATCTGAACAGCATTTCACAGAATTGGTTGCTGCCTGCTGACAGATGCTCCATGAGCAGGAGGAGGGGTCAGATAGATGGATCCATCCATGCATGCAGTCGCATTTATTTGTCTGCAGTTAGGGACTGGAGGAGGACTCCTCCCTCTTGTCTGGGAGGCAGCCCGTTCCTCCTGCACAACTCTCGAAGCCATTTCAGGGCTATGAGTAGAGAGCTGTTTACAGAACCATCCTGGAAGTGACCTCGGTTATTTATGTTAAATTGTAGCAGTACTCATCGAGGCCACTACCCACCAAAGCAGCCATTCCATACGTGGCTCCAGAAAGTCACACTTAGTTTGCTTGAGAGGAAACGTTTAGCAAAAAGGAAGGGAAAAATAAGGTCGAGGCAGAGGAGGCAGGCAGGGAGCTGAGCTGCGGCTGCCGCAGCTCGAGGACGCAATTAGGATTTAATCTCCGCAACGCAGCGGCTGTACGGGCGTGGCTGGGACTTTGCAGCCGACCCCGCGCGCCACACCGAGAGCGGCCGGGGTTGCGGCAGCAGCAGCGGCGGCAGCAGCAGCAAGGGGCGGGGGGAGTGAATCGGGGCTGCAATAGCGGGCTGCGAGAGAGCGGCTGGCACCGGAACCGGCGACGGGACTGCGGGGACCACCTCACCATCCCAGCCGCAGCTCCGCCCCCGCTCCCGGCCCACCCCCCCGGCCTCGCCCCGTTCTCTGCCTTTTCCCCGCCCGCCGCCGCCACTGCCCCTTCCTCGCAGTCGTCGTCGTTTCGTTTCGCTTAGCCATGTCCTCCGAACCGGCCCCGGTTGCCGCAGCAATCCCCCCCGAGCAATCCCCAGTTAAGGCGGCGAGCAGCGGGGAGGCCCCGGAGCATCGGGCGCTGGTGCTGACGGGTTTCGGTGGCTACGAGAAGGTGAAGGTGCAGACGCGGCGGGGAGGCAACCCCGGGCCCGGGGAGCTCTCGGTGCGCGTCCGTGCGTGCGGCCTCAACTTCGCCGACGTGATGATGCGGCAGGGGCTGTACGACCGCTTGCCGTCTCTGCCTTTCTGCCCAGGGATGGAGTGCGCCGGTACCGTGAGCGCCGTGGGCGAGGAGGTCCGCGACCGCCAGGTGAGCGGTGCCCCGGTTCGGTTCGCATCCGGTGCCCGCTGCGCTGTCGCCGCCCCTCCCCAGTTCCGGCGAGGGGCGCTCCGGGCCCACGGGAATGGGGTGGGAACTCCCGTTTCATGGCCCCGTCCCATTCCGGGCCGCGAGCTCGAGCTGGGGCTGTGCTTGGCTCCATTCTGACTGCTTTCGAACCCAACCCTCCCCCTATCAAAATCCTGTTCGGGGCGGCGATAGCGTCCCTGCTGGTCTGTCCTCGTGGGGAAAAAGCTGGAGGAGATTCTTTGCATCTATAAAATGTTCTTACCACTTGGTAGGACAAAGGGCCGAAGCATGACCATGTTGTTTCTGCTTGCTTGTGATTCCATCTGGGCTATGGGAACTATGGGAATGGTCAGAGAAACGGCTCCAGCTTTCACGAGGGTGCTGAGCTGTGGGTAGCAGCAGGGTGGGTGCTGGGGGTGCTGGGGGACCTGGGAGCCTCTGGCTGCTGCATTTCTAGCAAGCCCCAGCACAGAACAGCTGTGAGTGTCCCATAGCTTTGGCTCCCATGGCTGTCAAGGTAGACAACTGGTGAAACAGTGTCTCCTAAAACCTTCTTTGTTAGGGATTATTCCCTCCCTTCCAGGAAAACGACTTGGTTTATTCAATTGTAAATGTCCAGCCTGTAAAATGAGGAGCATTTCTTCCTGCTACCTCTCATCTGTCATCTGCTCTCTGATAGGTCTGTTTGGTGGTTTTCTTGCTATTGCACATGGAGCAGCTGCTTCTTGATGCCCCATGCACTGGGCATAGCCCCCACTATGGGTTGCATAGTCCTGTTGTGCCAAAAGCAAAGAATTTTGCGCATCTTAAGCTCATTTCACACCTCCTTGTTGTCCATTGGGTTTTAGGTTGGTGATAAGGTGATGATCCTGGCCAGAACTGGGCTCTGGCAAGAAGTTGTGAATGTGCCTGCTGTGCAGACGTTCCTGATGCCTGAGGGAATGAGCTTTGAGGAAGCAGCTGCTCTTCCTGTCAACTACATCACTGCCTACATGATCCTGTTTGACTTCGGCAACCTGAGACCCAACCAGAGTGTCCTCATCCATATGGCTGCAGGTAAGTTAATTCTTGCTGAGGTTTCTTATTTCAATGTGCAGCTTCTTTGCCGGGGCATGGGTAAGGCAGCATGGAGAGGTGCTGAACCAGCAAAATGTCACCTGCAAACGCATTTCCCAGTAGCCCCGGTCAATCTCCCCTAGCATGTACTCAGCCTACCCCAGACAAAACCTGTGTCCCAAACTCCCATGTTTGCTTTTAACTCATTCTTCCTTCTGGTTTCCAGGTGGTGTGGGAACTGCTGCCATCCAACTGTGCAAGACTGTAGAAAATGTCACCATTTTTGGCACAGCATCTGCCTCCAAGCATGATTCACTCAGGGAGAGTGGAGTCGCTCACCCCATTGACTACAGAACTATGGATTATGCAGAGGAGGTCCGGAAAATCTCTCCCAAAGGTATGGTGTTGTTGAAGACTTGTATAGTGACCCTGTTCTTCTTTCACGTGCAAGGACTTGTAGCTGCTCTCCATTCCCTCTAGGTGTTGACATTGTCATGGACCCGCTGGGCGGATCTGACACATCCAAAGCATTTCACCTGCTGAAGCCAATGGGTAAAGTCATCACTTATGGTGAGTGTGGGCACCAAATCCCACCCCCAGCTTAGGTGTGGATTGATGCAAGTGTATATTGTTCTGTGCCTGGGTATGTGGCCAGGAGGAAGCACTGTGGTTGTTAGCTGCTGCTTGTGTTATAGTTCTGCAACTTTTGTGAAGATTTTAGGATGCTTTGCCTGGATAAGGGACTGAGGGGAGTGAGATGTGTACCTTGCCCCCAGAGCTGTGGTCACAGGTTCCAGTGCTCTTCCTTCCCACGGTGACATTTCTCCTCAGGCCCCAGAGCCTGCATGGGAAACTGTAATGTCCCCATGGCGAAACCCTGGCATGGCTACTTTGTCCAGACTGCCTTAATGCGTAGCACTAATAGAGCCTTGCTTTTTTTCTAGAGGATGTGTGGGTGATGAGCGTTGAGGTTGCTGAATACTTCTCTTTCCATTCTCCAGCTCTAAAACACTGCGATTTTGTCCCTGGAGACAAAGCCCTCACACAGCCTCCAGTGGGATTCCAGACACTTGCAGCAGAGTACTGCTTCTGTCCCAGCCATTGCAAGCAGCATTTGGCTTCCCTGGCAAATGTTGTCTGTAGGAGAGGGGGAGTGCTGCTGTCCCAGCAGCCCTGCTGGCTGTGACTTGCAACTCCCTTCTTGCCTCTGCTAGGGCTTCAGCTCAGCTGCAACCACTACTGTCTTCCTAAGAAGGAGGAGTTCTATGTTTTTGCAGTATATTCATGCTGATGCTCCAGATCCTGTTGCACGGGGTGCTCACTACCTCTCTGTGCTGATCCCAGCTCATCCAAGGCTTTGTCTTCTTCTTAGGGGTATCAAACCTGATCACTGGGCAGAAGAAGAACCTTGTGGCCATGGCTAAAACTTGGTGGAACCAGTTCAGCATCAATGCCATACAGCTTCTGCACCATAATAAGGCTGTGTGTGGGTACGATCTTGGAAATATGGATGAAGAATACAAACTTATCACAGATGTTCTACTCAAGCTGATTAACCTGTACAATCAAGGAAAGATCAAGCCCAAAATAGACTCTGTATGGTCTTTCGATCAGGTGAGTCTGAGCTAGCATGAAGGCAGACAGAAAGCCCTAAGAGATTTCTGCACAGGGAGCTCTGTTTCAGAGTGAGCACCTTGTTCACAGTGTCTGGACAATTCTAAGAGCCATCTGTTCTCAAAGAGTTACTGCAGTTTTTTCTTTTAAGACATTGAAGTAGATGGGCTCTCGTGCTCCAGTGCACAGCGCTGCACAATGCCAAACTACGTCCCTTTGGGATGGGGCAAGTGCTCAGCTGCACAGTGTGTACCTGTGGAGGGACTGGGCTGTGCATCAGGCTGGAAGTGGCAAAAAAAAACAAACAAACAAACAAAAAAACACGAACAAAGTAGAACTTGTGGGTTGAGATAGAAACAATATAATACAGAAGAGGAGAATAGCAATAGTGATGATCATGTAGTAATGTACTTACGAAACAAGTGATGCACAAAACAGCTGCTTCCCACCTGCCAACAGATGCCCACCAGTCCCTGAGTGGGTCTCCTCCCCTTGACCAAGTCCTCTCAGTTTTATGTTTTGTTTTGTTGTTGTTGTTGGTTTTGGTTGTTTTTGCATGATGGCATATGGTTTGGAATATCCCTTTGGCCAGTTGGGGTAAGCTGTCCTGGTTCTGTACCCTCCTGGCTCCTTATGCTTCCCACAGCCCCTTGCTGCCAGGACAGTACAAGAAGCTGAAATGTCCTTGGCTCTGTACGGCACTGCTCTGCAACAACTAAACCATTGCTGTGTTATCAACATTGTTTTTCTCCCAAAGCCAAAACACAGTATTATGCTATGCACTATGAGGAAAAAAACAGCTGTCCCAGCTGAAACCAGGACAGTGGCCTCCAGGACAGAAGGGGGCTGAGAATCGAAGCAGAATGTTGGAAGAGAAGCTGCAGCTCTCCCAGCAGCTCTGCCATGCTCCATGTTGTCCAAGCAGAGTCAGTTTATTATATTATTACTTGCTGGGGTAGGAGTTATTGCAGAAGAGGAAAGAGCTTGAGAATCAGTTGGTGTTAGTACCTGAGAACTGTTCAGATATAAATGCATAAGGGTTCTGCAAATGCTAGCTCTGTCCAAAATGCATCTGTGCAGAGTTGCTACAGGGAGAGCTGCCTTCTGCATGTCCCTGTCTTTGGGTGGACCAAGGAGGTCTGGGGGGGTCCTGGCTGCACTGTGGGGTGGCTGTAGGTAGTTTCACGAGATTCCCACTGTTTCCAGGTGGCAGATGCCATGAAACACATGCAAGAGAAGAAGAATGTTGGAAAGGTCATCCTGGTTCCTGAGGCACCCAAGGAAGAATCCAAAAAGACAGAGAACTAAGGAGGAGAGAGATGCGTGCAGATTGTGAATTCATGGTTTAACTTGCTGCTCTCTTTGGGGCCTGGAAATGGACAGATCGGTAGCTTGCATTATTACCAGTATAAGAACATTGTGGTTAAAGCTCAGATGAAGTTTGCATGCTCTTGCTGTGTCTGACCCTTTGCAGATACGCCTTCTGCCCTCGCTCTCTGTTTTGAAGCCTGGTTATTTTGTACATTTTTCTAATCCCTTGTTTCCATACCGGAGTTCTCAACTAATGTTATTTTTTTTTTCTGGCAGCATAGCTGCAGCTTTGAAGCAGTTGATGCTTAACAGCTGCATAGATGGTCACCACGAGGATGTAAAATGCTGTACTGCCAGGCATCTCCACAGACACCCAGCCCATGCTGGAATGCTTGCACTGTCACCTTTGAGAAGCATGTTCAGCAGGAGAAGAGGCCAGGCTGAGAATGCTTCTTAATAGCCAGAGGAACAGCATGGCTGCCTCAGTTTAGTTGCTGCCCTGGCTGATCCTCTGTTCATACTAACCGTGCTTTCTTCCCTCAGCTTTCACTGGCCCCTAACACCAGTGAGATAATAGCAGATCATGTTGTCTTTGCCTTATAAGTAACCATCCTGGCATTCTGGAGTCTGTAGGGTATTGCATTTAGTGTGTAGTCACTTCTCTGTGCGGTGTATAAGGAACCTGGCAGGCTGTGCTGCTCTGTGAGTACAGAAGAAAAGTTTCAGTTGAGTAACTTGATGTTGTTCAGTTATTGATTTCAAACTTTAAAAGGAGATCTAAACTGTGTCTGATTGTTAGAGAACATAAGGATTGAACTTTGTCTCAGATGACTGGAAAGTTTGATGTTGGATCTATGCTTTATTAATGTTGGTCTTCAAGGTGATATTGTTAAGACTAAACTTCACCCTTGTCTTCGTATTTCCAAGAGCTGCAGTGTTGAATCAGACTTCAGCAAGATGGGACCAAATAAGCCTGTGTTTTTGCTTGCTTTGTGCTGTGTCCTTGTGCTGAGGAGACATTGCAAAGCAGCCTGCAAGAACAATCCTGCCAGCCTGCTTTGTGGGGCTCTGGGTTCCATGTGTAACAAATCACCTGGTGTTACCTGTCATTGAATTATCAGCTTAGGTGGCAAAATGTCCAGCTCTGCTGAGCCTTTTGGCATGGGTATCTGGAACAGTTCCAGTCAGGCTTTCTGTTCCTTTCTAGTGAGCTCTCAGGCTAGGCTCTCTCACCTCATGGTCAGTAGGGCTTCACACCTCTTCTCCTGGAGCTGCAAGCGTTGGGTCTCTGCCAGCTCCCTTCCAGCACTGAGGCTTTAAGAAATGCCTAGGATGCTCTTCCTGGGCTAGAAGTTAGTTTCTCTTCCTCTTTTCTGTCTTCACTGTGTTTGGAAACCTAGTTCTGTGAGGACTTCCTCTTCTTGCTCCACCTGGCTTCCAGGCCTGGGTGACCACAGTGTGATGTGTGCTTGCTTTAGCAGTTTGAGGCTTTGTCATGGACTGTAGATGCTGCAGTGCTTTAGGCTCCATTTGGGTTTTTAAAAGGTAAACTGAGGGCATCAAGGAGCACTGCATGTTGTGGGTGAGGTCAGGCTGCAGAAACAAATATTGACTGCTTGGAGTCTTGACTGTCCTGACTCCAAAGAGGGAAGGGGATGCATGGGCAAGTGGACCCAACGGTGAAGTCCTTCATCTGCTGGAGAACAAACACTGTCGGAGGGGGGGGGGGGCAGTCCTAGGCAGATTAAGTGTGTGAGTTCTTCCTCTCTGTTCCCAGACCAGTGCTGCAAGCATCAGTTCAGCTTGAATTTCAGGTGCTTAGCTCTGGTGCCTATTAAAATACATGGGCAGATACTCCAGAGGACTTATTCTGCCTAGCTTTAACACAGCCCCATTACCTGTGGCCCTAAAGAAGGGCTGGAGTCCAGGCACAGACACCCATTGTTCCATCTGTTGCACATGGAACACCACCACCACCAGTATGGCCACATGAAATTCAGAAGCACAACTTCTGACGTATCTGAATCCAAAATCTTGCTGTTTCTCCTTTCAACCTGCCCCCATCATGCTAATTTGGATTAAATCCAACAGTGTCTAATGCAACTTTACCAAATCTGACAACAGAATGACCGTCTAAGTTGCTGCAATGGAAAGTCTCCTTTGTGGAACCTGACTTCACCTTGATGAAAGAGCAGCATGCTAAAAATGACATACCACGCCACTCATCTTCAGTTCTGCAGTTGTAAAAGGGAAATCTATGCAACTGTTTTACCATAACATCCTTTCCTTGCTTTACTGTCAGCCAAGAGCATGCTCAGTGCCTTACTCGGATGGCTTTGGATTACTTGGATTAGGCAGCACAGCAAGGTTTTCACTGCCTAGGCCCTCCTCATGGAATGTAGAAGAGGAGTGGGAGTTCTGCAGTGTGCTGCAGGGCCCCTTTGCCTTGCTGCCTTATGATATACACCATAGCGTAGCATCTTGGTGCTTTCTTTTGCATGTCTGTAAGGACTAGGAAGTCACCCTCCTCCATTCTGGCCTTTCAAAGTACTGCCAAAAAAAGGTTATCGTTCTTGCTCTAGTTTGTGAACACCGTTGTAGTTTGACTTAGCGTGAATGAGTTTCTCTTTGCAGGTGTCATGGGCTGTGTGTGGCTCTCCTGGACATCTGCGCTCCTGCAGCCTAAAGAGCTGCCTTTTAGCTGCCACTATTGCAGCTCTTCTTCCCAAGGTGAAAGTTTAGCTCAGAGCTGGTCCTCAAGTGAGGCTTTATCAGCTGTTCTACCTTGGCTCCTTGGAAATAATCAGGCTCTCTGTGCTCTTAGGGGGGCTGCTCATGTGTTTGCTACCTGCATGTGCGTGAAGGCCTTATCAGGGTGTGAGTACTAATCAATTGCTATAGCTTTCTGTTAGAGCTGAGCACTGTTTTTATGTCCCTCAGTATCAATCGTGTTTTCTACAGACAGGCCAGGGTTAATGCTCTGTTCTAGATTTGTTTTAGTAGTCCTTATTTTTACTTTTTTAATGGATAAACATTTTGTGGATCAATAACCTGTGTAAAACAATTTCAAGTGTCTTAATGAATTAAAGTTAACCAGCACGTTTGTACACCTAAGGACCAAAGCAAAACAAACAAAAGAATCATTCCATTCAGTGTTGCTTAACTTTTTAGGGCAAAGTCATACTATCAAGGAAATGGGAGACGCCTGCTCTTAAACTGTGTGTGCCATTACTGCCATCAGAAGTGCAATTCAGTGTTGATTTACATCGTCTGATCCAAAGGTTATGCTACGAGGAGAAATGGCCAGGTGAAAAGCATGAGTAATTCAAAGAATCCCCCTGGCAGGAATGCCTGTCCTAGTGCTACTCCGATGTCATTGCTATAGTTGCATTCCCAGACTGATACTTTTAGACTTGGGCAAAAAAATGCAACCCTTTGCTATCATCGAGCAACTTCCATCACCTCTGACTCTTCAGTTTCTCTCTTGTTCATTTGTGTTGCATGCCAAGTGCAGGCGTAGGAAGGAAAGCAGCCTCACTTTGCTCAAAGGAACATGACCCCCTAAGTGCTTTGGGCTGGCGAGGAGTTTAGCTGTGTATTTTTTTTCCCACCTGTATTAAACTAAAATTGAGTGATCAGTGACAAGAAAAAGGCAGTGTGAGCTGCAGGCTTTAATCAGCACAGAATGCTGGCCGCTTGCAGCTGCTATCAGGCAAAGTGTGAAAGCACTATTGTTGCCTAATGAAGTCTCTTCTGTATGAAACCCTGTTGATGGCAAAGTGACTGGCAAGTAGTACATGAGCATGATGTGAAATGCATTAGACTGAGCCTCTTACAGCATATGGTCTGATCTGCACTGTCTGAGTTATGTTGATGTGCAAATGTGTGATATGAATGATGCTCACCCTAACAGGCACTTGGAAAATCTTTGTTTAAAAAATGCATTCTGCTTTGTATAACCCAGTGAGACAGAAAGCAAATGTGCCAATGCTGTTTACATGATTATAATGTGTAATGCTCCTCCATCTAATGTTTCCATATGCCTTGTGTGTTTAAAATGTTAATTAAAGCATAACAAAACCCTCAGTGGTGTGCTGGTCAATATTCTGCCCGTCTCCTGTATTGCTTCAAAAGGCAGTCAGAGGTTGGATGTACTCAGTTTACAAATCCCAACAACTCTCCAAAGCTGAAAAGCTGCCTCTGCTCTCAAGTATAACTGTTAATCTCTGTCTCAAGCATTGCGTCATTCTTGCAGTAGTCTACTTTGGAGGGCAGTTATAGTGATTATTTTTGTTTGCAAAGCACTTAGCTGGTCTCTGCACTCTAGTTTGTGTTGGGGTGTCCCTGTAGACAGCTAAGAATGAAATGGGGTTCCAGAGTAGCAGACAGAATGTGAGCAACCACTACAAAGAATGTGGAGATAAATCTTGTTTATTTGTGTTTCTGCACCTGCACCCTATCTGTGCCTGATATTCTCAGGAGGCAGCTGTTCAGAGCTGAAACTCATTGCTGCTGTCTCCAACCAAGCATAAACTTTCCTGCTGTCCCCAGAGCAGGTGTTGGGGAGGGGCTGTAGTTCATGGCTGTCAGCTCGAGGACTGAAATGTCTACTTAAGCATCTGAAATTAATGATAGCTCAGCTCTGGCACAGGCCCTGGAGGTGGCTGAGCTGGAGCCTGCCTGTAGTGGCCAAAGGGAACAGACTTCCAGAAGTCTGGGGTTGAACTACAAGCAAGCTCCTGCTTGCTTGGCTTGGTTAAATGGCACTCTGTTGAAAATCATGCCAGGGCTCAGCCTGAATCTGATGGTGAAACAAGCTGTTACTTAACTGGCTGGTGAGAAGATGAGCAACTAGTAAGAGCTAGAGGCTTGGGGACGCTCAGCTCCAAGCTGGGAGATAGAGGGGCTGCTGTTGCTAATGTGTAGACTTCTGGCTGTCTCAGGACACAATTCACTCCTTGGGCAGGCACCTGCTTTTTTCCTGAGCTGTGCTGGGTTGTAGTTTTGTCAGCAGGGAAGGAAGGTGAAGTGAAGACACTGGATATGAATGCTCAGGCGCAGAGTCTCAGTCAATGCCCAATTTCTTCAGGACAGTACAAACCTCATGGAGATACTGGGCATCTGGATAGCCGTTCCTGTAGGGCAGAGAGTGAAGCAATGTAAATCCTGTTGACAGTGCTAAAAGCCACTGAGGGGCAGCAGCTTATTTTTGTCCTAACCCTTCAGCAGAGGGTGAGGGTGAGTGAGACCTGCTCCCTGGGAGCTGCAGGGAGCTGTCAGCTGCTGCTGCCTAACATAACACAGAGTTGACTGCAGAGCTGGCATGGGAAAAGCCAGGAAAGTTCTAAGTGAAGAGGGATCAGAATACGTGGCCACGGAGAGAGCTTGAAGATGGGGGTGAGTAAGGCTTTATCCCACTTGAAATGCATCATGGCTGGTTGTGGCTGCCATGTGAAAGGCAGCAAAGGGCACCAACTATGTTGCTGTGGCAGTCTGCAGTAGCACCCAAGGTCTGCTGTGCTAAGATCAGTGTTTCTCTCTCTAGAATTGCTATGAAAAACCTGAAGGTGTGGTACTAACTGAATCATACCTGGCTTTGCCTCCATGCCAGGAGGTTTTGTGTGGGATAGGGCCCCATGTCACTCTTTCTTCTCCATTGTAGGACTTGACTTGAAATGTCAGCCCTTCCTCAAATGCTTTCTTCAGCAGAATTGCTGTCTTCTGCCCTTCCCTGTTGTCAGGCAGGAACGCTAAGAAATATCCCCCTTTGTAAGGCTCTCCTGGATGAGGATGACCGACCTTAGAAAAGAAGAAAGCATATTAAACAATCACCTGAGTGCACAATCTCAGTTCTGGCTTCTGAGATGCTGTCCAGCTTGAAAACAGACCGCTGTGGTGCCCATGAGCTGCTAGATGCTTTGAACTAACAGTGGAGCTCACACACTCTTCAAAAGCAGCAAGTAGCTCCTAAGCCTGGTGTGGAGTGCTATTGCATGGGGCAAAACCTCTGCTGCTTTGTGTATGGGGCATGGAGCTGTATCTGCCCTCTTTCACCTGTCCTACCATAGCCCCAGTAACACCCACAGAATCCACTGCCCAGCTTCCAGCAGGATAGGCAGTTCCTTTTGGTGGGATACCTACCCCTTGAATGCCATTGGGGATGGTGTAGGTAATTTGGAGTGTCAGGTCTCGGAAGTAGCCAGGCAAGCTCTGTGACAAAGAGGATATCTTGAAAGTCCCTGAGATCTTGCAGCTGGGGGCAACCAAGGAGGAACTGCAGCAAGCTGGCTGGTTTGCAAAACATGACCTGCACAAGGCATGACCAGAGGGGGTCTGGCATGTGATGCATAAGTCCTGGCAAGCATCACACTGGCTCAGAGGAGTCTTGCAGCTTTCCTGTTCAAGGCTGGTGTCTTTTGTTTGCAGTGCTGGGAGGTTGGGCTCCTCCTGAATGCTGTCCCTGCCTGAACTGTTACTTTCCTGGGACCTGGGCTCAGCTGCAGGTGACTGTTCAGCTGCAGCCTGGAATGAATCAGGAGCCATACTCTTGTACAGCCAGGTGGGCACGGAGTGAGGAGCATCATCAGCTGTGAGGACTGGTGACTGCAGTTGTCCCATGGCATCATCGTGGCCTACTCTGCTCTTGTCTTTCACAAACTGGAACCTGTCTGGCAAAACCTGCTTTAGCCGTGCAATGTCAGGTTCCCCCAGCATCACTTTGGTCTTCAGCTGTTCCTTGGACTCCCTAGGAGCTGCAGGACTGAAATTTTCCATTATGCTAGGGCTGAGAAGGCTGCTTCTTCCCTGCACAGCCCCAGGATCTATGTGGTCACTGGCCTCACGTCCCAGTGCTTGTGGGAACCTCCAAAGACTGGGGTATCTGTTTTCATCAGCCTCCAGCTGCTGGAAAGCATTTAGAACCTCTGGGTGCACTGTTTTATTGCTAATGTCCAGGGGCTGCAGGTCCATCTGCAGGGACTCCAGGCTGTTGGGAAGGGCTGCGTCCAGCATGGTGTCCTGGCTTGGCTGGACAGCACTTGGGTGCCCTGCACTTAAAGCTCTCCCTGGTTCTGGAGACAAGGATGAAGACTTCAGGGCATGGAGCCTCCTGGAAGAGAACAGATGGAAGGCCTCAGTCACTCCTGGCAGCATGTCTTCGGGACAGGCAAGATAGAGCTTGTACTTGTCTTTGCTGAGCCCAACCTGGAAGGAACCCCCTTGCAAGCGGCTGCACAGTTCGCAGAGAGCATCATCATCTGGCCCATCTACAGCAAGCTCTGAGTAGCTCATACTCTGACACACAAGGTCAGGACACTTCTGCACAAGATCTTCTACCTTCCATTTAGCTTGGAGAAGCTTGCTCCTGTCTGCTGCCTTCAATGTGAGCACAGTGCAGTCCCCAGTGGAACGCTCTGAGATGTCCACAACTCTGCCCCTGCACAGTTCATCAATAGCAGAGCGACAGGCATACTTCAGATAAGACCACTGCAGAGAGTTCAGGCTCATTTCTTCACTCACCCTATTGTCTCCACTGGCTGCCCTGCCAGTGCCTTGGGGCTTGTTGCCTTCCTTTGCCTTTGGCAAGGAAAAGCTGCTGGAGCGTCGCAGCATAGACCTGGATTCAGAGGGTTTGGAGTCCAAAGAGGTTCTTGTTGTGTCAAAGAGACTTAGAGACTGAAAGATACTAGATGTGCCAGCAAGGGAATGGTGTTTGCTGGGATCTGAGTCTGTCAAGTCCTCAGCATGCTTCAAAGTGCCCTTTTCTTTGTTTCCAAAAGGAGACAGACTCTTCTCTCTTGTAAGCCTAGCCCCTCCTTTCACATGGCCCCATTCTTTGGGGTCCTGCTGAGACTCTGCTGCTGACTTTGAAATGACATCCACTGTAGAGATATGAGGCTGGCATGGCTGTGCCAGTGTTGTTGGGTCACTGGGATCCAGAGCACGTGTCTCTGAGAAATGCTTTCCAGAAAGCTGTGCCTGCCCCATCAGAGGGGAGTCCTGATTTTCCAAAAGGCATTGAGACCTGCTAATTTTTGGAGCACTGAAGTTGGCAGCCAACTTGTGTTCAGCTTTCAGCTCTGGCTTGCCTGTGCTCAGCTTTAGAGGCAAGGTGTCCACAGGAACTTTGGGCTTTTCCAGTGTAGCCTCTGTAGTGTAGGAAGTTGCTGGCTGTGAGGGTGGGGAGCTACTGAACATGCCAGCCATCTGTGAGGCACCACTTCTGGTGCTGAAACGTTGAACATATTGCTTGGCCTGGGAGACATCAACAAGATTTCCAATAATGTCAAGCTGTTTCCCATCTTCATGGCAGAGCAACTGCGGATACAGCTCCTGCAGTTCCTGTGTCAGAGCCCTGAGTTCCTGGTTGTTCAGTCCTCCCTTGGAGAGCTTCTCTTTGCGCAAGCTCACTTCCAGCTGCTGGTAGAGGTGCTGTAGTGCCAGGCGGGACTGTTGCAAAGTGTCCATGTCCCCAGATGTACCTGGAGATGGTTGGAGGTACAGTATGGTTACGTCATTGCTGCTAACGTCCACCACATCTACATGATGCTGGCGAAGTATGCTTTGGTACTCAGAAGCACAAAACCTTTGTATGTACAAGTAAATGTCTGAGTCCATGACCAGGGAAAAGTCCTCCAGCTGTTCCACAGCTTCCCGATCCACGTGGCTTCGAGGTGATGGGCCATCAGCTGCCTTATCACACACTTGGTCCCAGTGTGGCAGCTTTACTGTCTTTGATGCTGATACAGCAGAGTCAGGCTCTTGCTGGTAATCATACATTCCAGTGTTTTTGGCCAAATGGCTGGATCCTGAAGGCAGGCTCTCTCCAGTGGGCTGGCTTTTGAGGTTCAGGCTGGCCAGCAGGTCTCTGCTGAAGGCCTGCAGCTCAGTAAATGTTCCCTTGACTCTGCAAAGTGTGCTCCTGTTGTCAAAGTCAAACTGCACACTGCTGTAGCCCTTCTGCAAGTTCTTCAAGAGCGTTTCACCAATAGGAAGCCTACCATAGTCAACCACCATGAAAACACGTACAAAGATCTGCAGGTAGAGACCAAAGGAGTGAGAAAGTACAGACCAAAAATAAGGCCCCTCCAAGGCACAGGGTGGAAGTGAATACACGTGACTCTTACCACAGCCCCCTGTGATACTGTGACAGAAAAGTAACCTGCTTTCACAATGCTCAATGGGAGAACAACACAGGCATGACTGAAAGATCCAGTCAGCCTAAGTGACCTTTTGACCTTATATCCATAGTCAGAGGCTTTGTGCAAACAAGGATTGCAAAGGGCAAACTGCACAGATGCAGACCCACTTCTACAAGCAGGTAGTTCTGCAAATAGCCCAGAGCTACTCTCCTTTCTGCAGCTGAAATGCAGTTACCCTCTTGTTCTCTCAGTGTTCCTTCTGGCAACAAAGATTTCTGGCAAGGTCTCTAGTACCCAGTCAACTGCCATGCCCTCATTTTCAGTGCTCAGATGTGAAGATAAGACAAATGGAAGAAGATACATTAAATCTCCTGTGCCTCCTAGACAATAGCACGTCTATCTCTTAAGCTCTCCTGGAAGAAAGAAAGCAAAAATACACTGCGTGTCCAGCTAATGACATAGCGTCCAGCTAATGGCAGAGCCAAGGCATTAGAAGAATCGCCTCTGTACCACCAGATAGAAAGGGGACAAGCACCCCTCCCTTGAGTCTGATTATTCTTCCTTGCTTTGACAGGTATAAATACCAAATGACTGACTGCAAAGTCTGCTTCGCTGTTGCTGTATTATTAGTGTGAAAAAAATATACGCATCCTCATTTGAATATGAATAAAAATGAAATCTAATTAAAATTAAAAGGAGGAGCAAGCTCTCCTTCCTGAATGCGTCAGCCAAGAACAAAGTCTGTCTGGGAGCCAGCTGAGGCTGTCACGGTGATGTGCGTCACCTGGGTGGGCAGTTCTGCCCTGCTCTACCTCATCAGGGCTCAGCTTCACTATATGCGCCTTCACCTCCAGGGGGTATTTCTTCCCACCGATGCACAGCACGTGGTTCTTCGCCTTCAGGATACGCTGGGCCACTGTGTGGGGAAAAACAACAGGCACCAGCACGGCCCCGGCAGGCCGAGAAGCGGCACTCCCATGTGACCGGGGCTGAGGATAACGGGTTGACACTCGGGCAGCGCCCCAGGGCCCAATCATTACCTGCCAGTGCCTCAAAGGTGATGAGGGCGTAGGCCGGGGATCCGGGCAGCACCTGCACATCGCTGATCTCCCCGCCACCGTTGCGGGAACGCAGGAAGTGGATAGTCAGCTTGTCGGCCACCCTGTCGGGGGGCAGGTCGTTGGGGATGCCCCACACCTGCACCGTGCAGCCGGCCATGCCTGCGGGGACGGGGCGGCAAACGGGCCGAGGTGACAGGGCCCTACAGCGGCCTACCCGCGGCCCGCGCCTGCTCGGACCTCCCCGGTCTCAGCGGGCCGGGCCGCCCCACACCGGGCCCGTTTCCCCGCTGCTTCTACGACCCAGTTCTGCCCGCCCCCGGCCCCAGCGCCGCGCAGTGCCGCGGCGTCGCCTCGCTACCTGCGGCCCCGAGGCCCCGCCGCTACGCCGGGAAACGAAAGCGAAAGCAGGCTGCCCTCCCCGCCCGGCCGGCACCGCCCCCTGGGCCCGCTCGGTGCGGCGGAACGGCCCTGGCCCGACTTGTGATTCTTCTGTCCCCTTGCCCGGGATGGGACGCGGCTTTCCCCGTGGCTCTCCCTCCATTCATCGTCCCGGCCCTGTCCCAGGCAGTCCCGAGCACGACAGACACAGAGCTCCGTGCAGGCCTCTTTAATTCACACACTGAATTCCCGATGAGCCAGGCTTACAGTGCTGGTCAGGGCTAGCCCACATCCTCCCTGAACACAGCCACTGCCCGGCGCCCAGCTGGGACATAGCCGAGGACGTCCACCTCTCCACCACCACGGCTGTCCTTCTGGAAATGGATTTCCAGCGCATCCCTCATGGGCTCCTCAGCCAGCACATCTGGGATCCCCGAGAGCAGAACGGTCCTGGTGCAGCGGGAGGGCTGCAGCTGGGCATAGAGAAGGAGAGAGCTGCAGACCCCATACTGCATGGCCAGCATGGACTCATGGTCCCCCAGCAGCAGAGGGGACCAGGGGACCAGAAACACACCCCTCAGGCTTTCAGGAGCCCCCAGCCCATGCTGGCTCTCTTGGGGCTGGTGGGTGCCACTCCGCACCAGAGTGCGTACCCTTACCTGCAAGTTGGTGACATTTCCTCTCATATAGGGTGATATTTTGAGTTTGTATTTTGTTTTCCCAATAGGCACCTGGACCTGCCCTCTAGTGATTAGCTGCTCAGCCACTGGAGATGAAGAAGAAAGCCGTGAGCTCCACAGACCCCTGCTGAACTCATGGTTATGTTTCTGGCACGATCACCAACACTGCTCAGCTCCAGCACAGTCTCCCATCCCCATTCCTCACAACTCCACCTGCTCTTGGGAGACAACCAGTGCTTCCCAGAGCTGGCTGGGCTGCTTTCCTCCTCCAACAGCCCTGTGCTCAGTGTGTCCCACACACCTCCATCCTGCGTGAAGGTCAGCACCACCTGGCCACAGTCATCCAGGAACTCCCTGCTCTCCACCTCACTGCCTCCATTCTTTGTCTTGCTGAAGAAGAGCTCCAGCTTGTCCAGTAGAATGTCCTCAGGGATGCCCAGGCTGGGCAGTCCGGACACCAGGATACTCCTGCTGCCTCGAGCGAGCCCAATCTGGGGATGGTAGAGGCTAGTTAGTGCTGCAGCAGGGCAAAGCCTGAGGAGATCAGATCTGCAGTACTGGTGTGCTGGGCTGAGCTGCTACCAGTGACACAGTCCAGGCAGCAGTGGAGAAGAACACGGCCCTGAGACCTTGGAACATACCTCCAGAGCAGATGGCAGCAGTATGTCCACTGGACCTGCCTGCACTCGCACTTGACACCGGTCAAGGTCTTCTGGGTCCTCCCCATGGCTCAGCTCCACCACATGCTCTTTCATCTCTATCACCCGCTGGGCCACTGCAAAAGGAAAAACCCTCAGCCCAGGCAATCAGTAGGACAGGGCATGGGAGAGCGAAAGCTTTGGGAAAGGGGAACAGCCTTGCACAATGATGGCTTGGCCAGGACAAGCAGTGCTTGTGAGTGCTGTGGCTGTAGCACTGCTGCCAGTGATGCTTGGCAAGCCCAAATGACTCGGACACTTTCCCGTAGCAGTGCTCTTTCACTCTTACCCTCTGCCTTCTCAAAGGTGATGAGAGCTGAGCCCCCTGTCAGAGGACAGCGGATCAGAGGGGTGAGCACCAGCTTGTTCATGTCCTCCTTATCTGCTGCAAGTCCCTTAAACACTACCTTCCTCTCTGGTAAGGCATGCAGCATCTAGGTTAGAGAACACAGCAGCTGGAAGAGACTGCACCCTGCACAAGACCTGTCCTTGCCAACCCAGATGAGAAATAAGCTCATGGCTCAAACCAAACAGCTGGCTAGACTTAGCAGAGTTTCTCCTATGGTCCAGCAGTGCCCAGAGTCCCAAAGCCACCGTTTCCGGCCCTGGCAAAGGAGCCCAAGGCTGAGAAGAGCCAGGCCTAATAACACACAGTGCCCAGCTGCATTCACCAGCAGCCTCTCCACCCTGGCTCACACCCTTTACCTGTGGCCATCAGTGCCTACACATGCTCTGTTACCATCATCGGGTCCTCCCTGAGGATCCTCTTTCTCATTTCTTCCAGTTTGTTTTCCAACATCTGCTTCTCCTGTGTCAATCTGATCTTCTCATCCTGTGCTATAGAGATATCCACCTGGAAGAAAAGAAATAGCAAGCAGTAGGGGAATCAAGACAAAGTTTGGGATTACAGCTGCTCTCTGATCTAAGCAACTCCACCCTGCACCATTTTTCTGCTCGCCATCCTGCACCCTGGCTTTCCACTGCAGCCTTCCTCCACAGCACAAGCTCACTTCCCAACAGAGGCCCCTAGTACAGTTCCATGTAACCACTGCTGCATCCCATCAAAGTTTTCTCAAAGCATTGAGCTGAGCAGCACAGCCAGACTTTCCACTGCTGCCTTGCCTAAGACAACTCCTTCAAGCACGCACATGGAGGGATACCTTGTCATAATTTGGAGGCTTTTGCTTGAGATTTTTCTGAAGAAGTTCTCTCTCTTTCTTTACACGTTGTAACATTTGCTCTACAGCTTCCTTGTCCTTTTGCAGCATCGCGTTGTCTTGATCCAGAGCACTACAAAGATCCTGTGAGAGGAACAGTTAGTGCCTCTGTTAACAATGCAGCGCCCCCACAGCGTGTCCAACCCCAGTACACACTTGTGAGGGTGGGCAGCAGGCTGCTCCCTATGCGCAGCCCAGGAACCCAGTCCTGGTACTTCATGACTGCGAGTATCCCCTCTTCACTGTTTCTGGCTTGCACTCAGCAGTTTGGTGCCACACGTATGAGAGAAAAATACAAAACGATGGCTGCAGACTCAGAAGAGCGGCAGCTGCAGCCCAGGAAGCTGTGGGGCTTCTGTGCAGGCTACGATAAAGGCCTCAGAGGACCGGGATCCGACTCGACTCATCTCTCGGGGACGCGGCCGGAGCAGGACACACCTTGCACTGCTCGATCTCCTGCCGGGCTCGCTCGGGGCTCATCTTCAGGCTGCAGTCCTCCCGGTGCTGGGGGCTGGCTTGCCGCACCAAGTAGTCCTACAGAGCGCGGGGTCAGAGCCGAAGCCTCCGAGCTTCGGCCCTTCCTCTCCTCTCCCCTCCCACCCCGGAGCCCCGCGTGGAGCCGTCACCTCCTCCGAGTCCATGGCAGCAGCTCCGACAGCGAAGAGCGACGGCGCGGCCAGACCCCGCGGCAGCCCGAGCACCACCCAGCCGCAGCTTCTCAAGGCCTGACGCTTTCGCTTTTCCTTCCGCAGCGCGGCCCGGCCCCGCCTCCGCCCCAGCTTGGAGGACGGAGCTCCGTCTCCGCGCAGGCCCAACCTGGGCCTCCCCCAGGTGGGGCAGAGCTGAATAACCGAGCTTTTAGCCCAGCTCCCAGAGAAGACATGGTTACAAGTGCTGCTTAGCCAGTAAGTAATGTAAAACGATAATCAAAAACATAGCAGCATCGTGGCAGGGGCTCAGTCACTGCAATTCTCAGCCAGCTTATCTGGAATTACCTCTCCCATCTGCATTCACCGGTGGAGATTTACCCCAAGACATCTCCAACATACGGGCTGAAATAAAACAAATGACTTCAGCAGCAGTCAGTTGAAAGTGCACCGTGAGGCAATGATGCGCCCAGCAGCGACGCAGACACAGCTCTGTTCACCCACACCTCAGGCTCACACATCATTCCAGATTTTTCAAAAGCTTATCGGTTTACTTTTTCCCTTTTCCAACTCTTTTATGAACATCCAAAGCAAGTCTATACCCCAGTGAAAGGGCTACCAACACAATTTTACATAATATAGCAAGATGGTTTTTAATAAACATTTATTGAAACAGTCCTATTTTAAATTTAGAATCGCAGCTTCTGGAAGAACCACTTATTCTTGCCAGTCTTGTATCTGAAAGAAGAGGAACACAAATTTTAGAGTGTACTTTGTATGAACAGGAAACAGCATAAAACATTCACCCAATCCCTCCATATCCACCTATACAGGCAAAAAGCAGCACTGTTTACCTACAGGTAATGAACCTGGTTTCTTCCTCCCCAGTCTGCCAACTAAACTTTCTAAAAGTTCAAAGTCCCCATGGAAGTGATTATCAGCTTGCAGATTTTCCTCATAAAGTCATATCCTGAGGGAGACCCACACTGCAGCAGTTTACACACAGGGCAGCTTCAGATGATGTAGAATGCAACCATTAGCTGCACATAAAGAACTGCCAACATTTAAGTGCAGAGGATATGCATTATATACATGCTTGTACCAGTTGTTTGAGCTGTCAGCAGGATATCCCTGCTTCTTTGCTGCCGCTGCACAGCTCCTTCCATGGAAGGTACTTCTGAAGTAAGCATTGAAATAAAGTGTTGTCAACAAGGAAAGCTTCTGGGCAAGGTGAGCACTGCCCTGTCATGCTAAGCTCAGTGACACAAATCCAGTGGACACAAGATGGTAAGATGCCAAGTTATCATCATGTCACCTGAACACCTCGCTTGTTTCTGTATGAGGTAGCAGCAAAGTAACTGATAACGTGAATCTACTGGAATTTGTAAACAGGAACATGGACAAACTCAACCTACCACACTACTTGGTTGTGGGAAAAAGCACAGCAAGAGAGAAATAATCATTCCAAAAACGTACTTAAAGCAATTTAAGGCAATCAACTAGGGCAACACCATTATTGCACTGAATCCTCCAGAAAGTGAAATACCATCAAGATTATGAGCTTCCAACTCACCTTTCCTCAAACTTCACCTTAGCTTCACGTCTTGCTTTGCGTTTCAGAGCAGGGTCCCTGAATACATCCTTATTGACAACAGTTTTGTCCAGGGGAATATCAACAGAATACCTGGGCAAGAGAGCAGAAAGGTGTGAGACAGTCACTATATCTGGCATAACGTCATATGTACGTATTGGTACCAGGCTAAAGAACTAAAGTACTTAAATCATTTAATTCCAGAAATCACCAGATCAAAGTAATTTAATTCAGCAAATTAAGGAAAAAGGTTCACTTGTGACAACAGACAAGCAACTCCGTACTGCATTTTGTATCTGGCAGCCTGTAAAAGCAGCACTTACAACTGGAAAAGAAAAACATTCCTGGGTGGCAACAGCTGCCAGGAGCACCAAATTATCATAATAGTTTCAGAAGTTCAGCCACTGACATTCCACAATTAACTGAAATTGAACATGACTGAAATTAAAATCCAGCTGCATCATCTAAGCAGTACGTTGATATTTCACATCAGCTTTACAAACCCTAAGTCACTATTTTCACACAGTGAACCCTGCATACACTCAGCCACACAATGGAGAACCTCTACGATTTACAGCACTTACCAAAGAGAACGTTCAAGAATTACAAACACTGAACACACACAACGTGTTTCCTTTGGCCTTCTTACCATCAGACTTTAGTCCTGCTGAAATAACTACACTCACCGGGTGGGCATCAGGTGGTTGTAGTTGTAAACTTTCACAAAAGACTTGATCTTAGACCTCTTTGCTATCTTCTTCTTGCCCATCGCCGCTGTCACCTTCCGCGGGTAGCGATCGATGCCTGCCACCAAGGCATGGCTGTAGGGCCGGTCGGATGTGCCATCGTCGATGTTCTGAAACGCATCCCACACCCCCGCTGAGCCAACCCGTCACAACCGCCCCGAGCTGCGCTGCGTCCAGCCGGGCAACCGAACACAAACACGGCCTGCGCAGACATCTCTCAACACACCGCCGCCGGCTGCGCTGAGGGCTCCCGGCCTTTCTCCAGGAGCGGCCAGGGCAGCGGCGGGGCCGCCCAGGGCCAACAGCGAGGGCAGCACTGCAGGAACCCCCCAGCCCCGCACTCACCTTCACGATGACAGCCTTACGCCCCGAGTAGCGGCCGGCGAGCACCAGCACCACCTTCCCCGGCTTCATAAACTTGCCCATCTCTGCAGACACGGCACACGGCGGTCAACAGCGGGCTCCGGCCGTTCCCAGCCCCGCCGTTCCCGCGGATGGAAGCAGATCCCGCAGCCGCCCCAACTCACCAGCACAGCCACCCCAATGGCGCCGCGGCGGAAAAGGAAACCCCTCCCCCTCCGCCGACCCTTCACCCCGCGCCCTGACGTCACTTCCGCCCCATCCGCACGCGCGCAGCGATCCCGCAGTTGCCGGGCAGCTGCCCGCCGTCCCGCGGCCGCTCCCCCCGCATCGTCCCCGGCAGCAGCCCGGCGCAGCGCCTTCGATGCCTCCACACGGCAGACGGTTCTGCCCGGGCCGTCAGTGCAGTGTCGACTAACGCTGCATTGTAAGGCAGCGCTCTTCCCGCAATTTCATTTCAGGATCCCTTGCAGCAGCGCAGTCCACGCCCAGCAGGGGAGGTGCTGTTACAGCAGACACAAAAATCCTAACGCCATCAGGAACTGCAGATACGTTACAATGATATTATAAATATTACAAAGCCAAGTGAGCCACTGCACCTGCATCACAAGGGCTAATAACCAACGCAAATTAAAACACAGTCACTGGAAATGGATTTTCCCCACACAGACACTAATTAGAGCAGTTTAATACATCCACTGTGGAATACCACAGCCCTGGTGCTCTGATCTCTGCACAGAAGTTTCAGAAAAGGATCTTCTGGGATGCTTGCAAAGTAATTTGAATGTCAGCTCCCTCATCCAGCAGCCTGAATATTACTGGTTCAGTGCATACCCAGTTCCTCAGCAGGATTTGCCCCCAGTTCTCTTACATTCACACTGGGAAAAACAAATCCCTCACCCCTGCGCAGCCACATCAAACATAAGCAACCAAACTCCCACTCCCAAGCAGATATCAGACTGCCTCACTTCTCCTGAGAGGTATCTCATACTGGCACCATTTAGACCACAGATTTTGAAATAAGTGTGCAGATGCAGCACAACAGCTCAGATGCACTGTGCTCCCGTGGACAGGCTCCGTGGTCAGGACCCTCCTGCACCCATCCAGCACGGCATTAATCTGCTCACCAATTTTGCCATTCAGAACTGCATAAGAAGGGCAGGATAAAGTGCCATACCGCACCCAGCCACCAGCATCAAGATTTTCCTAAAAGCAAGTATCGATTTCAAAGAGCAGAATTCAGTCTTAAGGAAGAAGAAGGAAAAAAAAAAAAAAAAAAAAAAAAAAAAAAGCTAGGCTTCTGGAGATCAACAGCTGCTCACTTGTGAAAAGTGGATGATCTAAAATAAAAATACATCAGAAAGCATCTTTGATGTTCTTCAGCTGCCGGACAGCCAGGTCAACCGGGAGGTTGAACTTCAAGTTGCTCAGACGACTGAGGATATTAAGTGCACTCTCAAAGCCTGTGTTTACCATGTAGCTCCACGGGTGGTAGTGAGATTGCACCAAAGCTCCAGATTTGCAGATCAGGTTTACCCAGGAGACCAAGCGCTGCTCGTTTAGCGCCATACACACTAGAGCTTTCAGTTCAGAGTCTGCACTGCGCTTGAAGGGGTTATGCTCAGTGAGAACTGTATGAACTGCTGTCAGCAGGCTCTGTTTGGGTGTGATGGTGACTCCTCCTGTCACAGGCAAGGCAAAGGACTGGGAGAGCTTGCGAGCTGGAGACTCCACAAAGGCCTGTCCATTTTTAGTTTTGTAATACTCCACAAAGAGATCCCAGGGGTGCATGGTCTGTGGTGAGGAGGTGAATGCAGGAATTAAGCATGCAATGGGTGCCAACACCAGGCTCATCCCTTGAGAAGAGGCACAGAGCCCATGAGCCATCAGATCTCGCAAAGCAATGGTCAGCTCCTTCCGCACAGCCAGAGTCAGTTCATCTCTCCCTCCTAATGAAACATCCTGCAGATCGGAAGAACTGATAACGTGGTCACCCTGCTGGTGTTTCAAAGCTAGCTGCCTCACCCGATCTACCGACAGCTCCAGTTTCTTAATTAAGGGAGAATAGTCCTTGTTGGCTTGGTCCTTCTGCCAGAGGCTGCGAGGAATTTGACCAGTGGCACAACCAAACTGACTAACAGCAAATATCTGTAGCACAGCAAGCATGCGACGCATGAGGTGCAGGCCTGTTTCTCTCAACTTTTTGGCATCTTCTGGGTTCACTGCTCAGGTTAGAAAAGAAAGTAAAAAAAACACACGTTTTCTCATTAAGGAATCAACATGCTTTTAAGAAGGGCAAAAGAATTGTACACAGACCTTCTGTCGATACAATTTATAAATAATAGAAATAAAAAAACATTTAAAAAACATGCTAATATACCTGGATGCTAGTTCATGCTCCATGAACATCAAATGAGTGACAGCAATAAAGAGACAAACAAACCTTCATGCCAAGCAGTGCCTACCTCTGTTTCCAGAAGACCAGATATTTGGTTTGTAGGAACCACCACCATCTTTTCTGCCTGCACACTCACAGTGTCCATCTTCCGCCTTACCAGAACCTCCAACTTCATCTAGAACAAGAATTTCACACTTGTGAATTTAGACTGTATATCCCACATATAAAGGTCAGTACTCCCTTAAACCACTCTGCTCCTTGCTTGGCAGTTTGTTTCTATCCACCACCAGCTCTGAACATCCTTTGACATCTGCAGACTCCCTCTTCATAACTATGTCAGAATTATATATCAATTCAATCTACTTGTCTAAAAACTGAGCACTGACCTTGAATGAAGTTGATAAACATTTCAAGGTCCCTTATTTGTGTCTTTAGTTGTTCCACCAACTGTTCCTTCACCCGAGCTGGATTAACAATCTGTGCTATGGCAGTATCCACACGCTGCCGCAATTCTTCTGGAGAGAGTGTTGCAATATCTTCACTCAAGTTCATGTCCAGCTTCTTGATCAATTCATCTATAATCATCTGCAAAACATCAGTCAGTTGTATCACTTCAGTATGTGGCACCAGTGTCCACAACCTCCAAGATACTCCACTCACTACCTTGGAAATAGGCTTCTTTGTCACACGATGACAATCACAATAGACAACAAGACTGCACACATGCATGCAGACTAACTATTGATACTGTATTACTAATGACTGTGAGCAATACAGAACCTCTGGAGCCTTACCCGTTGCCTTTCCATAACCACAGACTGTGGAAGAGAGTCATAGCTGCCCTCCTGGTATGCAAATGTTTCTAGGTCATCCAGCTGTGTCTTAAGCTGCAAGATCAGCTCTCTTTGCTTTTCCTTCTGGACCTCAATTCGCTCCTGCTTCTCTTGCTCACTCTGAACAAAAAGTTGTCAGTAAATAAAATTAAACATTCACCATTGCAGGCCAGCCCCACAGTACAGGTCTGTGATATGAGGAATGTTTCCAGTTCAAGCAATCAATTGGTGAACATTACAAGTCATTAAAAAAAAAAAAAAAAAAAAAAAAAAAAAAAAAAAAAAGGCGTGCCTGCACATCAAGGAAAGGTACTGGTCACATCAACACACATGACAAACAAGAACCTCTGCAGACAAGCTCCATCACACACACATCTGGTGTGGTACAACACCGCTGGTCAGAGCAGTGCTGGGCAGCTGTAACAACACTCCTTACCTCAGATGCCCGTCACAGCAGGGGGAAGGGGAACAGCTGTTGCTAACTGGATTTTAAACAAGTCAGAGAATCACAGCGCTGTCAAGGCTGGAAGACCATCCAGCTCCACCCTCTGCCACAGGAGGGACATCTGACACTGCAGGTTGCCCAAAGCCTCATTCAACCTGGCCTCAAACAATTCCGAGGACGGGGCACCCCTAGATTCCCTGAGCAGCCTCTGCTAGGCCACTATCCTACAGCCACTACCCTCTGTCCTGGCACCGTCACGCCACAGCTTTCCTACAGGCCTCTTAGGAGAGCCCGGCACACGAGACGCCATCCGCCCCATCAGGGCGCCCGGCCCCACCGCGCCCCGCGCACTCACTGGGCCATCCCCGAGCCCGTGGGCCAGCGGCGCGGGGCAGCCACGGAAGGCGAAGTCCTCAAGGTCGCGGAGCAGGCGCTGCTGCTCAGCCGGGCCGGCCCTGGCCACCTGCCGCAGCCGGAACTGCACCTGCGCGAAGTGCGAGGCCAGCGCCAGCAGCGCCCCGTGCAGGCGGCGCCGCTCAGCCCGCAACCGCGGCACCGACCGCGGCGACCCCGCCGCCGTCTCTTCTTCTTCTTCTTCTTCTTCTTCTTCTTCCTGCTGCTCTACCGTCACAGCGCCCACCGGCGCCCAACGCTCCCCTGGGCCCAGCAGGCTGCTTTCCGGTTCCATTATGGCCGCCACCTGCGCCGCACAGCCGCCGCCATCTTCTCACCGCGGCGCGGGTGGGGCGGGGCAGCGCGGAACCAGGACGCGGCACGAGGGCGCGGCCACTGCCGCGAGCTGCCAGTGCTCCCCCTTGAGGCTCGGAGGGACCGGGAGGAAAACGACCGGCCCCGTTCCCGGAGGTCCGAGATAGTGCGGGGAGAGCACCGACATGGCGAGGTGAGCGGGCCCGTTCTGCGGGACTGCGCGTGGCGGGGTCCCGGGACAGCGCCCGGTCGAGTCCCAAACACACTGGGGCAACACCCGAAAAAAAGCCTGAGGCAACACCCAAACCAGGCCCCGGGCAGGGCCCCAGGACAGCCGCTGCTGGTAACGGACACGGCAGGGGTGGCCGATCGCGGCCTGCTGCAGCCCGCGGGTGCTGTGCACTTGGGTGTGCTTGCTGCCACCCGCTGAGTAACCGGCGAGGGGTCCAACTAGGCTTTGGCCCAAATCTCTGCTCGTGCCTGATGCGCAGTCTGTCTTTGCTGCACTGAAGGTTCTATGGAAGTACCCACAGCCCGTGTTTTCCCAGGCAACACGCAAAGACGTTGTGGTATGACCGCCCGCGGTATGTTTTCCTGGAGTTCTGCGTGGAGGACAGCACAGATGTTCAGGTCATCATCGAGGATCACCGATTGGTGTTCAGGTGGGCTATAGGTCTGGAGCTATGAGGATCTTGGGGGCAGGAGGACCCTGTGTGAGCCAGTGAAGCGTATGGTCAGCTCTGTCCTGAACCAGGTATCTGTATTTTGGCAGTTGCAGAAACGCAGATGGAGTAGAATTCTACAATGAGATCAATTTGTATGCCAGAGTGAACTCCAAGGTGAGACTTCTCCCCAGCAGGCCATTCCCTGACAGCCTGCATCATGCTCAGAATCGAACAGAGCCTGTGCTGTCCTGAGCAGTGCAGCTTAGAGTTGGATTCTGTTCATTTTCTGAGAGCCTGAGTGGGTTGAGCACAAGCCTGGAAAACCTGATCCTGAGTCTGTCACATGCAGCACAGTGCTGGGCTGCAAACAACTCTTCTCCATGGTTCTGTGTACCACAGCCCAAGTGTGGCTGAGCTTTGATCCTCTGTGTATCTGCTGTGGAGTAGAGAGGAACACAGCAGACAATGAGGGGAAACATCCTCATCTCTTGGCAGGACTCACGAGAGAAGCGCTCTGACCGCTCCATCACGTGCTTTATGAGGAAGTGGAAGGAGAAAGTGGCCTGGCCCCGCATCACCAAGGAAAACATCAAGGTGCATATGATGCTGGACAGTAAGGAGAGCCTTTGCGGCTGACTGTACCCAGTACAGTGGCTTTCTGGGTTCCACGTGCCCCCAGGACAGACACCCTGATCCTGATACAGCCACCCCAAAATAGAGCTCTCAGTAAGCAGACACAGGAATGCCTCCTGCTCCCTGTCAGCTCACTTAAGTGCTTTGAGGAAGATGTGGCATTCCCATCCTCGATGTGGGTAGGGTCAGGACTGGCCCCTGCAGCCACAGGGACATTCTCCTATGCAGGAGTAGCCCATGCTTGCTCCGTGTGAGGTCAGGGCCACACTGCTTCCTTCCTCAGGGGATACTCTCTGCCCACAGCCAGCCTGGCTCTCCGTTGACTTTGACAACTGGCGAGACTGGGAAGGGGACGAGGAGGTGGAGAGGGCCATGGTGGAGGAGTATGCAGAGGTGAGCCTGGTTTTGTGTGCACAGGTTGCTTGGCACGTTGGGGGACAGCCAGCCGTGTCGTTCCCACAGACCTTTGTTCCCTATCCAGCTCCTGCAGAAGGTGACGGACAAAGCCCCTCCTCCGACCATGGATGACCTGGATGTGAGTAGAGCCTCGGAGTTCTATTCCCCAGGCACTCCAGAAGTCCCTGGCACTCTTCTTACTCCAGCTGCTGCCCCCTGGGTTGCAGTGTGCTGTGGGGATGGACCCAGGGGCTCCCGGACAGCACCAGGTGGTTGCCGCTGGCCTCCTCCCACCACACTCCTCATCCCTCCGCAGGACGACCTCTGAAGCACGGCTCCACAAAGCAGCGCACAGCAACGAGCCGGGACACGGGCGAAGAAAGCGGAGCACCGAGGGATGACGCCGGTTTGCGGAAGGGAGCGGCGGAGCCCAGTGCACGGCGGCGAGAGCTGCAGGCTCTCCGGGGCCGAGTACGCGCGAGTCAATAAACGCGAAGTGCTGCCGCGATGCGCCACGGCGTGCCGTGAGCTCGGGGATCCGCGGGACGGGAGGGCAGCGCCTTGAGAGGCGGAGCTCCGCCCATCGGCAGCGCGCTCCGAGCCGGATCCGCCGCTCTGCCAGCCCCGCCCGCCAGCCGCAAGTTCCTCCCTCGGCCATCCGGCCGCCGTCGCTCGCCGTCTCTACGCAGCCCGGGCCGCCGCTATGGTGTTCCATTGCCAGCGGGACAGCTGGGCCCGGCAGGTAGCAGCGGGGCTGGCGGCGCCGCGCGGCCCGGTCCAGTCCGGCCCCTCACGGTGCCGCCGCCTCTGCGTTGCAGTTCGCCACGAGGGTGGTGTCGTGCCGGGAGGCCGAGCTGCGGCCCGAGGGCGGCGGGGAGCCGACGCGCGGCTTCCAGGTGGTGCTGGAGGACACGATCCTCTTCCCCGAGGGCGGCGGGCAGGTACGGCCGGGGCCGGGCGAGGAGCGGGGCGGCGCGGCCGGGCCCGGACGACGGCTCTCTGTCTCCGCAGCCCGATGACCGCGGCCTCATCGGCGCCGTCCCGGTGCTGCGCGTCACCCGGCGCGGCGCCCAGGCCGTACACTTCGTGGAGACGGCGCTGGAGCCGGGCAGCGCCGTGCTGCTGTCGTTGGACTGGGAGCGCCGCTTCGATCACATGCAGCAGCACTCGGGTGCGGGGCCGGGCGGGTGAGGAGGGTGGCGCGCGCTTCGTCCCTTCCCGGTTCGCCCGCCAGTTCCCTCCCGCCCCCCCGGTTGTCCCCACCGTGCTCGTAAGGCGGCTTCGCGGGGCTGGAGGCGACGCGCGGTGCGCCGGAGACGCTCGAAGTCCACCGTGGTGCCCCGGGGTTTCCGCAGGGCCACCCGGTGACAGCTGCCCCTCCACCTGCCGCCGGCAGCCTCCTAGCGCCTGGGCCGGGCCCAAACACCGCGGGGAACGTCGGCAGAATAACTGTGCGGTTTGGTGGAGGACCCTTTCCTGCATCCCGAGCTCAAAGCCACTGCTTGCACATCTCTTCCAGGACAGCACCTCATCACTGCCATGGCAGAGCGGATGTTTGGATTCAAAACAACTTCATGGTGAGCTGGAAAAGCAGCCATTAACCTTAGCCTCACCTGGTGTGTGTGCCACCAGGCCAGGAGGGGGTGCACGTTGGTAATGGAAAGCAGCATATGCTGCGATATTTCGCCTAAGCTCAGATGGCCTGGGCTGAAATAAGACAAGCTGTGTAAGCTTCTTGCTTTCTCTTGTCCTGTTGCATGGGCGTGATTGCATCTGATGCCCTTTAAATAGCAGGGAGAGAAGCATTTGGTTTCAGTCACATTCCCAGCAGCTCCTCTCAGGTGGCACTTGGTGCTGCCTGGAGGGATCTTCCGCCTGCTCTTCACAGCAGCAGATGTTCTTCATCTGTGCAGGGAGCTGGGCCGGCAGCAGAGTGTCATTGAGCTGGACACCCCCTCCATGACCACAGAGCAAATGGCAGCGCTGGAGCAGAGCGTGAATGAGAAGATCCGAGAGAGGATACCTGTGACAGTGCGGGAGTTGGCTGCAGATGACTCTGAGGTTGAAACAGTAAGTGATGGGAGTGAAGGAAGCTGGCAATACCCATGGGACCAAAGCACTTGCAGCATGGATATTGGTTTGTCTGCCATTCTCCTGCTCTGCTAGGTGAGAAGCCGTGGCTTACCAGGTGACCACACGGGGCCAGTTCGAGTTGTAGACATTGAAGGCATAGACTCCAACATGTGCTGTGGGACTCATGTCTCCAACCTGAGTGACTTGCAGGTAGGGGGCTGCAGCCACATTACCTCCAGGAGCCCTCAGCACACACATACAGCTCAAGGACAGCAGAAATCCTGGAGGTACAGGGTCTGCTTGAAATTGTCCTGGAGGGAAAATGGGCAGAGGTGACCACCTATGAGGATAAAAGCAAAATACCATTCTCCTTTTCTAACCAAGGTATTTTTCTGTTTAAGGTTATTAAACTTCTTTGCACAGAGAAAGGGAAAAAGAACAAAACCAACTTGGTTTTCCTGGCAGGAAATAGAGTGCTGAAGTCAGTTGAACAAAGTCACCGTACTGAGAAGGCCCTGACCTCACTGCTGAAGTAATACCCTTTTCACTTTGGTTCTTTCATCTTTATTTTTCCTTCTGACAAATGTAGCATAAGTCTCAGGTGCTTCTACAGCACTTACAGGTTGCTTCTACAGGTTCTTCTCAGGTGCTGATGTTTTTTATTATATATTACCCACTTGAGAGCAGTGATCCAAATTTTCCTTTTTCTTTCAGAAATGGACCAGGTGAGCATGTAGAGGCCGTGAAGAGATTGCAGAGTTCTGTGAAACTGCTTCAGAAGGTATGAGGTTGGCTGAGGAAAGCAGACTGTCTGCTTCCTGTAGAGCTGACCTGAAATTGAGGCGTCCGTTTTTATCAAAACTGCTTCCAATTCTGCGAGCACAAATCAGTTCACGCTGGTTAACCATCTGTGGTGCTGCTTTTTCACTTTTCTTTCAGAATAATTTGAACCTGCTAAGAGACATTGCTGTTTTGATAGCCCGGGATTTCAAAAGCAAACCTGTTCAAAGTCCGCTGTTTGTGTTACACAGGTATGGAGGAGTTCAGGAAAAAGGATAAGAACCCATGGTATATGATTTGTGAGAGCTGCATTTCCTTGACACCTATTCAGGCCTGTTTATGACAATTATATTTTTAAAAGTCAAAAATTTCTCAAGGACAGCTACAAACAAGGTGGAAAGAACTGTCTGGGCCTGCTGAAAGGTTGTATAGTTAAAGAAATGTGTTAGTAATTCAGTTACTGAATTCCTCTGATGCTATAGCTAAGAAGTGATTGTCTGTCTCATGTCTTCTTGCTCACAGTATTTTCAAATAAAACTGAGGAGCCTGATTTCTTAAACACTTAAATAATTCCTAATATACCCACAAGAAATTATAAAAAGGATTTATATGTATAGAAAGAAAATAATCTGCAGCCTGATTGCAAGAGACCAAAACCTCAGGCACAATCATAGGTTGTGCTTGCAGATCTTACCTTTCAACTTCTCTGATGTTAGTGGAAATTTTATTCTTAAGCAAACAAAATGGAAAACTGAGAAAAGCTAAGCTTGGAGAATCATTGCCTACAGTTTGTTATTAATGTTTTGGACTCTGGTGTGGATATGTATACTTTTTTTTTCTCTAAAGTGGCTTTTTACCTGTCTATGCAGGAAAGAGGGTGACTCTGAGTTTATGAACATCATTGCTAATGAGATTGGGAAAGAGGTGAGTCGTTGATGCAGACTAACCTGCCACCAGTGGTGTTGTCATTCAACTTTCTAGCAAGGCTGGATAGGCTTCCATTTGCACCACAGTCACAAGCTACAAGTCTCTTTCCTTGCAGAAGAGGTTGTGGTTCCCAGCAGCCTCAGGGTGCTGGGGATCCCCAATAGTCAAAAAATGCAGTAGTGAAAATTCAGACCAGTGTGGAAGAGCTTATCTCCCAAAAAGCCATGCAGATCCTCTTTGGACATGCTAACTTTGGACAACCTAACTCCGGTACCTGCTCGGTCTCCCACAATGTACAATTCAGTCTGAAAGCTTCAAAAGCTCCCTCCCCTTTTACTCCAAATTGAGTTTCAGTAATGAGCACAAACTTACTACTTGTTTTAATGTCTTAATGGGAAAAGGAGGGCACTGGCCCTTTGGGAGCATCATCCCTCTCTCCATCTACAGGAAATCCTGCTGTTCCTGACTGTGGGAGATGAAAAAGAAGCAGGACTCTTTCTTCTAGCTGGCCCTGTTGAAGCAGTTGAGAATTTAGGTCCCAGGTACTGTGTTCTATGTTTTCTTTAAAATTAGTGAGACTTCTGCCCAAGCAGCTGAGCAGTGTAATTAGGGCATGGAGCCTTCTATGCTCACTGAGCATGTAAGGGCAAGCTACTTTCCTCTGCAAGTGAGTGGCCTTCAGCATGTCCTGACGTTTCTGCAGGGTGGCAGAGCTGCTGGAAGGCAAAGGAGCTGGGAAGCGAGGCCGCTACCAGGGCAAGGCAACCAAGATGAGTCGTCGAGGAGAAGTGCAAGCTCTGCTCCAGGAATTCATCAGTCAACAGAGAGATGAAGCATAAAGAAAGAATTTTAAAAGTAGGGCTGTCATCCCTGCTTTGTATGATCTCCACTAAGTTCTCTCCCAGAAAATAAAGACAAAAAAAATCTCACGTAAAATCCCATGTAGTTAGGAAGGACTACTACTCCATGTCTCTCCAGCTTGCCATTTCTGCCAGCAGTCCCCAAGGCTGCTATAACTTCAGCTGCAGAAGCAAAAGGGGCACTGAAGAGCCATGGTCAAAAAACACCTGATATGGGTCTAGGTATTGTTGTTTTTTTCCCTCCTAGAACCAGCATGGCAGGTTTAGTCCAGATGTTCATAATAAACAGAAAAATAGAGACAGACAAATCTCCATCTTAAAGATGTTTATCGTGAGTGTATAGGATAGCAGCAGCCTCACATGGTTTCCTCGCTTGCCTATGTTGCGCTGTCACTCAACGAACAGCAGAGCCCTCTGCCAGCTATTGAGCTGTTTGTGAGTAGCAGGATCAGGCTAAGGGACAAGGCTGTGCAGGCCATCAGCTCCTGTTGTGACACTTTACTGCAGGAGGAGGGGAAGCAGCAGTCCTTTTTCCCGACACGCAGGGTGCCCAGAGGTGCTGGCTGCATCCTTGCCCAGCTAGACTGACAACTTGGTCAACACTGTCCTTTCCCAGTCAGTGGAAACCTGGGAGTTACTAATCTAGGTAAGCTTCCTATTGAAGCTTTTCCTGTAAAAAACAAGCTTCACAGCTGAACTCCATCTTTAGATGTTTACAGCCCACTTTGCCCACTTTGATGGGATGTTTACAGCCCACTTTCCCACTTTGATGGGATTTTAACATGGCACTCGAATGATTTGCTGTTTGGTCTTTATCACCCTGTGCATGCAGCATTAGACACCATATCTGGGCTGCATGCACCTTGCACGTGCACTGTCTCTGACAGTTGCCAGCATGCACTGATTGCTGTCATGAGCTTTAACCGTGCTTTGTGGGTTTACGTACTGGAGTCACTCCTATCACAGTCAGCTGTTCTGCTAATGGGGCAGGGTACAGGGGGTGTGGGATTGCCAAGCAGCACTGCACCGGCCCCACACAGACCTGCTGGGTCTTGAAGCTCTACTTGCTGCCCTCAGTAGTGAGGTGGCACAAATGTGTTTTCATTGCTGGCATGTGGTGCATACAGGGTCCCTGAATAAAGAGCACAAAAGCAGCTTTGCCTCCCTGCCCTCTGTGCAGTCACTGCTGAACTTCAGTCAGGACACCTCCATGCACCTTCCCAAGGAGAACTCCTGAGTTCTCCTTTACATGCCTGTATGTTCTAGGCAGCAGGAAGACTTGGAGAAGCCTGGTTCTACCTCTCCTTGTGCTTCCAGCCATGTCTTGCAGCAGGCAGGAGCAGGACCTGAGAAGGAATATCCTTCTCAGCACCAACAGCTTCCCTGTCCCTGGGGATGGCACTTGGGCACCATCCCCACACCCACAAGACAGCTGAACTCGCCAATAAAATACATCTTCATCTTTAATAAAATACGCCTTGTTTAGAGACACAGCACTACATATACGTGCATGTATACACACACGTACCCAGAGCTGCTCCACACAGCAGTGAACAGTGGGCAGTGGTTCTCACTGACCAGTGAGCACTGGGCAGGGGCTGAGGAGCCTTGGGGCTGGGGGCTTCCACGAGCTGGTGTTTGTTTCCATCTCCCGCCTGTCCCCCTGCAGAGCTGCCTTGCCACAGCCTTTGAGCACCCACAACTGACAGTGCCTTGCTCCTGCTGTCTCTGTCCCTTGTGCCACAGGCACCTGTGGCGCATCTGGCACCGTGGGTGCACGCCGTGTTGGAGTCAGCCCTTGAAGCTGTAATGGAGAGAAACCAGCACAACCCCCACAATCCCGTGGTTCCTGAGCCAGGGTGGCCACACTGTTACCTGCCCCTAGACACCCTTTTTGTCCTGCGTGGCCAGAAACTGAGAGATGCAGTAGGGGATGAGGCCGACGGTGGCCAGTGGCACAGCTGCGCTCTTGCAGAAGGAAAGGACATAGAAGAGCAGCTGCATGTGCGAGGGCGGCTTGAAGGCATCAAAGAGGTGCAGGACCAGCAGCGAGGCGGCAGCACAGCCTAGGCGGAAGGACAGCTGGTGGCCTTGCTTCCCGCGGCAGCTCTCCAGGTACATGTGGGAACTCAGGGCCAGCCCCAGCCCAAAGAGGATGCCCAGGTTGCGAAGAAGGCTGGCGAAGGGTGTGGTGTCGATGTGGACCCACTCAGGACGGGCACACCACCTCTGTGCTTTCTCCAGAGTCCAGAGCAATTCAACACCAAGCACGCGCAGTAGCAGGTAGAAGCCCAAGGCGAAGCTGAAGAGGAAGAAGGTGACGCCCAGATACCTGCGGAGGCTGGCATGGTAGATGGAATGGATGTGCTGGAAGGTCTCAGCCACGGCCATACCTGCCAGGAGAAGAGGTACTAGCAGTCAGAGCGAGATTAAGAGCGGCTCCAGAGTGCGGTGCAGACCTGACAGTCACTGCTGCACCCTTATGCTCTCAAATTCCTCTTCCCATGTCCCCCAGCCCACATCCAATGGCACGTGGACAAAGGCTCCTTCTCAACAGCAACAAGTGCAGAGCAACTGTCTGCAGTTCTTGCTTGCTCCTGCTCCTTTCTCGTGCACACAATGGGAGCACAGGGGTGTGCTAAGTTGTCGAAGGGACAGAACCAAAGTGAGCTCACCAGATATGACCCCTGCGATGACCTGATGTGGAAAGTGGGCAGCGATGAAAACACGGGACAGACAGACACAGACCTGAATGGCCCAGAACCCCGTCCACAGCATGATCCACAGAATCCTGCAAGGGGTAAAGAGTTCCATCAGTGCCAAAACTGGCACATGCTGCCACCATGGACTTTGAGTGGTGCTAGAGCATTGTAGTGCTGCTGCCTAAACAGGTCTACCTGTATCCCTTTCATCTCAGGGTCAGGGCTTGCATACACTCACCAGTACTTCAGTGTTTTTGATTGCTTCTTGCCCATGGCGATGGAAAGCAGGGCAGTCACCATGACGTAGTACACTCCTGCTGCACCCATGGCATGGCCGGAGGGGCTCCCTGGGTAAGAAGCAGGGCTTAGGTCAGCCCCCTCAGAGCAGGCTGTCCCTGCTACCCTCGTGCCCCAGCAGCTCCCACACTGAGCACCCATTCCTAGCCTGCAGGCAGGTGATACCGTGGCACAGGGAGCACAGAATCACAGAACTGTGGGAGGCAGAAGGGACCTCTGGAGCTCTCCCAGTTCAACCCCCCCGACCTCTCCCGGCCCCTCCTAGCAGTTTCCCCAGAGCAGGTTGCACAGGAATGAGTCCCGATGGATTTGGGTATCTCCAAAGAAGGAGACTCCAGCACCAATCTGGGCAACTGTGCCAGAGCTCCACCACTCTCACATCACAGAAGTTCTTCCTCGCAGTCAGATAGAACTCCCTGTGCCAATGTTCCCTGTTCTGGTGCTGGTCACCACCTAATGGATCCTGGCCTCCTTGCGTCAGATACTGATCAGATCCCCTCAATACCTTCTCTTTGCCAAGTGAGCCGCACCAGGGCTCTCAGCATTTCCCCATCACAAGATGATCTAGGTCCCCACCATCTCTGCAGCCCCCCACAGGCCGAGTTTGTGCTAAATTGCCACATCTGCACACACCAAGGGTAAGAGTCTGCTCTGCACCAGAACATGGCAGTGGCCCCACAGCTCAGTGATAATGGCTGAGATAACAGCCCTGGCTGTGCCAGCACCACCCCAGCCTAGGATCAGGACTTCTGGTTCCCTGGGCAAAGTGCCAACTGCTTTTGTCAGAGTAGGGGACCCTACCGGGGCCAGTCTCGCAGGTGAGTGGGAACTGCTGGATGGCCGGCGCAGAGATGTTGCTGTAATAATCAGTTTCATGCACCCACCAGTATGGCCTCTCACCAAACAGGATCCTGAAATGAAAGTAGAAAGGGATCTTTGGTTGTCCTGGGCACCAGAATGGGCTGTGATCCCAGCTCTGGCTGTGAGCTGGAAGGCGTCAAAATATCACCCAGACAGCACCTGTCCCTGTCCCCATCCCCAAACCCTTAAGACAAGGAGCAGGAATGCCCTGGGAGCAAGCTGATATTCAGAGAAGAGGGTATGTCTGCTCTTTCCATGCCTTTTCAGGCTATGGGGAGCCATCCTATTGTGCCAGCATAGGCAGAGGCCACCCGTCCTCATCACATGCTTAGAGTATAAGGCGGTACATCAGGACTGGGTACACATCTGGCTATATTAATCCAGCCATGTTGGTGAACCTGCAGCGAGCTGCAGCACAGCACTACTCACCACTTGAAGACGAGGTTGAGCCAGTCCCCGATCACGGCCACCCAGATAAGCCGGATGCCCACTGGCTCACACAAGTGGAACCAGATAGGGAAAAGAACAAAGAAAGTGTTCCTGAGGTCTGCAGCAAAGGAGATAAAGAGGAACCAATCCTGAGAGCCCTGGAAATGCTCCTGCAGCCAGTGCGTCGCCTGGATGCCTGCATCATGCAGGAGGTTCATGGGGGTTTCCATCCTCCTACACAGCCTCCTGCCTGGTTCAGGCTGTCCCGTGCTCCACCGCAGTTTTATACCCCACGGGTTCGTGTTTGCTGCCGATAGGTCACTTGCCCCAGCACTGATCTTTGGACCCAAACCACTTTTGCTGAAGGGTGCATCACTGGCGGGTTGTTACAAACGTGCTTGGAACAACTTGCAAAAAGGGGAAAAACAGGCGCAGAGCGGCATAGGGTATGCCCTGTAGGAGCCTTAACCCTTCACTGCCCCATTACTCGGGGGGGATTCTGCAGCCCCTGCTCTGTCTGGCTCCCCCACAAAAAAAAAAAAAAAAAAAAAAAAAAAGAAACCTGATATGCTAGTGAACCCCAATGTTCACTAGCAGGGGAGAGATTTGAATACCTGCAGAGGGATGGAATAGCATTTATCCTATCCCTCTGTGGATCAGGTTCTGTATAGAGCAGGGGCTGCCCAATACCCTGACCCCCTCTGAAACCTGCACCTGATGACAAAGCACTGTTATCACAGTCTGCCAGGCTGACACAACCAGTGCTCTCTTCAGCAGGAAACTTCCCAAGCTGTTTCAGGAGATCCCCAGAGCAAGGCCTGGTGAGGTCTTGGCTGCCAGCAGTGTTTTCCCAAGATCTGTAGGATTTCAGGACCTGTGCAAAACAAGTAGGGAGAGGATCCTAACTAGCACATCCCCAGGTTAATCCTTCCAGCCCTGCAAGCCCTCAGAAATGCAGATGGAGCTGAAGACATCCCTTGTCACACAGGGTCCCTGCCTGTCATCTTTCCACCCCAGCCATGCAGCTCTGACAGATCTATTTTCCTGTTCCTCTCTGGGAGTTAAGGGTGAATGGGTAACACAGATCTATCCCCAGGATCCTGGAACACTGGGGTCAGTCCAGCAGGACAAATCCAGCTGTCCATCCCTGGCTGCTGCAGGGACACACAGCAGAGCAGCACGAGGCACCTGGCCAGAGCCTCAGGCATACAGCTGTACACACAGCAGGAGCAGACAGCAGAGTGTTAATGATTAGCAGCCAGTGAAAATGCACCACTTATCTCTCACTTCTCTAGAAAGTTCAGGTCAGGAGCCTTGAACTGCTCCATGGTGCAGTTTGACGCAATGCAGAGGCTGTGTCCAGCAGCAGCGGGAGGCACAGGGCAGCGTCCTCCCTCTTCCTGCCCCCTGCCTCAAGTGACCACCATGATGTCTTGCAGCTGCCAGGCCCAGGAAGGACTGTTTTTATTGGCAAACACCAATTTATTCAGGGCAGTGAAAATATTTAGAGATCTACCTTGAGGTGCAGAGCAGCAAGAGGCTGGAGATAACACGGCAGAGCAGCAGCATCACCGGCACTCTGCAATCAGCTGAGCCTTGGTGTCCTGATGAGCTGGGGCTGCTCTGATGCTCCCAGGAAAGGGAAGTGTGAGCACAGGTAAACCTTGGTGCAGGCTGGCAGGGTCCAGCCCCAGAACATCTGCTCTGTGCTGGCAGGGAAAGCCACGCTTGAGGGAGAGCACAGCATCCTAACCCCCAGCATGCAAAATGGAGCAGAAGTTTGCACAGAAATAGAATTACTCTTGCAAAACTAAATTCCTCAGCAGCTCATTTTGGTGTCCTCAGCTGAGAGCTTTTGGCCAGCACAAAGGAATTCAATGGGCTTGGCTCCCACATCCAATATCTTTTGAAACAGTTAGCAATTAATCCCTCAAAAGTTTCGCTGTAGGAAATGGGAGCAAAAGGAACTGGGGGATGGGGACAAGCAGGACAAGCATACTCCAGCCCCTTTGGAAAGAATCACAGCAACAAAATTGGGATTGCACTTAGGAGAGGCCAGGAACTGGAATGGGAACAATGGCTCCCCTACAGTCACAGCCAGATGAGCTGGCAACCCAGGAGCTGCATGCCCTGCAGTGACAGCAGCTGGCTCCAGGACACGGCGTCCCCACGGTTCCCAAGCCACCACACATGGCCAAGGCACGCGCAGCGCACACTGTCACGCTTGGCTGCCCCTTAGCACCAAGGTTTCATCCAGAAGGTTCTCAGTCCATCGCAGTGCTGGGGCTGGAAACAAGGTCACCACTGCCTGCGTCAGCATGTGGTCAGAGTCCAGGCAGTACCTGTACACACACAGGAGTACGTCCCTGCACAGGGAGCGCTGTATCTGTTCCCCCAGGCTCCCAGGACTGATACCCCCAGGCATCATCTAAGCATGCAGTGCAACTAATCCCACCCCAAATCACTTCCCCATGTTGCAGTGCCTCCATTCTGCTGCAATCCGAGGTGCAGGCCATCATGTCACAGCCCCTGGGGAGGGCAAATCCCTTTGCAGCTCCTGGCGACACAGCAGCCAACTGCCTGCTATGTGCCAGGGCTGGAGACAAACCTCACAGAATCCTGGCATACCGCAGCCCCAACCCAGCCCAGTGCAGTGGGGATGGGTTCCATGCTCCTGCAAGCTGGGGCTGTGCAGGCACTGGAGCAAGGGACCCCAAGCTGGGGGGTGAGAACAAGGCTCCAGCCAGCAGCCAAGGCAGAACCAATTAATCCAGCTTGATACAGCTATTACACATTAACTCCTTTGTTTATCCCATATTTTGCTGCAGAAGGGTCCTGCCAGCACACAGGGTCCAAGAGTACAGCCAGTGTACACTCACACGGCCATGCTGGGCATTGTGCCCACCACTGAAACTTTGCCCTCTCTGGCGAATGCCTGCAAACCAATACAGCCTCATAACACCACCAGCATCCAGGATCTGATCATCAGATGCCATGCTGACGAGCTATGCAAGAGATGGGTCAGAAAATGCACTAACGTGCTTCTTTATTGGAGCTAGCTGGGCACCAGGCTGCCATCGTGCAGCATGTTCATCCTGTGCAGCATCCTTATCCCCAGTACTGTTCCCAGCGCTCAGTGCTGCCACAGCAGCTGGCACCCAGCATCACCTGGAGGAGCAGTCACCAAACAGCAAAGCTCCAAGGGCAGCTCCATCACCACAGAGGCACCTGACTACCTCAGTAGGATAGAGCCTCACATCCGTGACCTGAAGGAGGAAATGAGCAGGGCAGGTCCCAGCCAGCTGGCTGCACTCCCTCCACCACTGGAGGCCCTCCAGGAATGCAGCCCAATGGCTGGACACTGGCTGTCTGTGCCAGCACCTGTCCTCCTCTTTGACCCCATCAGTGCCCACCAAATGGGGAGCCCAGACTGATGTTGACAAAGCCACCATATTGGAAGGGTGACAGGCGTGGGGCACAGGTGGCCGCAGGCAGGCAGGCGAGGGGGCTGGCTCCACACGCCCCTATCTCCTGCTCGCTGCTGAAATAGATGCTGTCAGGCGAGTACAGTGAGGGGTCCTCGTCAAAGTAGTTGTAGGGCCTCAGGAAAAAGCCGACACTGTTCCCCACAGTCACTGTGTTGGGGATGTCCTCAGCACAAGGAACATGAAGGAACCCCACAGAAATCCACGCGACCAGGTCCTAGGACAGAGAGGGGAGACCAGAGCATCTCATCAGCTGCACCGACCGTTCCAGCCCTGTTCCCCCACCCGCTGTGACCATGAAGTCCCAGCCACAAGCAGTCCTATGGAGCTCAGTACTCCCACTCACCTCGTTAGCGATGGTTTCATCATTGATGAAGTCAGCAAAAGTGACAGTGGGTGTCCAAGGGTCATTCTGGTTGTAGACACTGGTGCTGGTGGGTTCCTCCTCCTTCCTCCTGGTGACAGCCAGCTTGTACCTGTTAGAGCAGGAGGCACTGTGACACCAGGCAGGGCATAGAGTGGGTGCAGCACAAGTGGCAGCTCCAGAACTATGGGACTTGCCAGCCCAATGCTTTGACTTTAGGTCTAAATTATGCAACCTCCCCCAGAACACAGGCCGTTGAATTTCACCCTGGCCGCAAGCCAGCACTGCAGTTTTCCAAAACATTTTTCCAAGACGCATCCTGTCCTTCTGCAGAGGAGTCAAGACCTACAGATACCAATGCAGCCCTTGGGAAAACATGTGATCGTTCTAAATTAAACTTATCTGGGGTCAGATTCCTGCCTGGGAACTACTATGAACAGACGCCATTGAGCAATTTTTGTAGGGACTGTCAGAGACAAGAAGTAGACGAGCTTGTTATTTAACCCTTCCCTGCAGACAGGCTTGTCAGCAGGAGGGGATCAGGCTGGGGATGGGTGGCTGGGAAGCTTCTCAGCACCCGCAGGACGGGTATTAGTGGGTCCCCTTGGTACAGAACACAGGGCTGCCCACGCACTGCGTGCCTAGGCTGCTTGCAGCACAATTGCAGCTTGCGGCCTCAGCCCCCCACCTACCTGCCCCAACTGATGGCTTTCTCCATGGGGCTGCTGGTGGGCAGGTGCTCCCCGGGGAAGCTGACCACCTGCACTCGATAGCTGCGAAGGTGTCCCCAGCGGTTGGGCTTCGGGCCGGTGAAGGAGAGGTAGCGGGGGAGAGAGGCATTGAGGGGGAACGCCGCCTCATTCTCTCTCTCCAGCCTCTCCCGGCGGAGGAACGGCTGCTGCAGGGTGTTCTCTGGGCTCCAGGGGATGCTGACCGTCTGGTACCCCATGTCATGGGACTCCAGTGAGTTCAGCTGCCCTGTGAAGTAAAAGGGAGAATCCCCTTGAATTCCACACCCTGGGTAGGGCTGTATCTCACCAAGAAATGCAGCTAAAGAGCAGCATTTTGAGATACAGAGCATGTCTGTAGGCAAAGCGCTCACCCACGGGGCCAATGGCCTTCTCAAGCCCTGGTGACCGCACAAGATGAGACCTACCATCAATATCCAGGTCTACCTTGTAGTGAATGTGGTGCAGGTGCATCGTCCCCAGTGTGTGTGGCCCAACTCTGTTGCCATAGTCAGTGCCCTGGTCATGGAGGAAGGAGGAACTGATGTAGCCGGTGGCATGGACCCGGACCTCCACAGCCCCATTGCTGTAGAACATGAAGTCCCAGACATAGTCATAGTTAACGAGTGTGGAGACAGCACGAATAACCAGGGTGTTCTTCCGCAGCCCTCCATAGTACAAGGAGTGTGCATCAGAGAAATGCCGCCGCAGAGGAAGGGAAGTGTCGTGCTCAAAAATGCAGAGTGAATTCTGGTTGGTTCTGGGGACATCTGACTCGGACAGGTAGTGCCGATCCACATAGGTGGCCATGTAGGGACAGTCAACACCCCTGACCAGCTCGTAGGCAAATCTGCCGATGCCAAAACTGCCATCGAGGTAGCGGGTGGACATACCCCCAGGGCAGTTGGAGCCATACAGAGCTAAGGCTTCCTGCAGGCTCAGCTCATAGATAATTCTTTCCCCGCGGAAACGGATGTCGAAGAGCCGTGGGCCAGTGTTGGGGTTCATGCCAAAAGCAATGCTCCAGCCGTGGTAGGTGACACGGTTGTCCCTGACGCTGTACCGCGGCCCCTGGGGCTCAAACTGAAGTGGCCCCGGAGCACCAGGTGAGCGGAGGGGTCTCATGGAGCCCAGCACTGTGTCTTCCTGGGGCTTCTGAACCACAATCACCTTCAGCGACTTGGTCACAAATGCATTCTCCAGCTCAGCGGTGCTGTGGAAGTAGCGTCCATTGTAGAAGATCTGGCGCAGGTACCACTGGGAGACATCGAGCGGCCCATGCTCCACCAGCACCTCCAGCCCCACAGGCAGGATGAAGTAACCACTGCCAGCAATGCCATGGAAGAGGACAAACCACGTGGTGCGGTCTCCGGACTTGAGGCCACGGGGTGCAGTGGTGATAGTGGCCAGGTCGGTTCCATCAGATGCACAGCATGCAGCGAGGAAGCGTGGTGCCTTCCTCAGCTCCTTCTGGATGAGCTCGTTGATGGCTGCATACTCCACACCAGTGACAGCTCTGCGGTGGTACGGCACCTTCCCCCCATACTTCTGCACCGTGATGTCCCGGTGGTACGTCGGTGCCGGCAGTGGGCCCACCACGTACTCGGTGACGTTGGGCTCTGCCTGGGCCCCAAAGTACAGCACAGCCAGCGCCTCGCGGGGCGGGGGAGCCCCTCCGGCATCCAGGAACCGCAGCACTTCTGCCTTGGCCGGAAGCTGCACGTCCACGGAGGCAATGCAGTTGTCAGAAGGTTTGGCACGCGCTGCATCAGCCAGCGGCACCCCGAGGCTGACCCGCAGGTACTGCACCACCTGGGCCAGCTCCTCGGCTGTCAGGTCGGCAAAGACCCGGCTGTGGCCGTCGTCCGCTTCCTCCTGTGCCAAGGGCTGCTGCTGGCAGGAGCTGGGGGCCCGTGCCCGGGTCAGCAGCACGCAGACGAGGGCAAAGATTGTGGCCAGGGCCAGGAGGAGCAGCACAACCACGGTTTTCATGTTCATGGCTGCTGCTGGTTCCGAGGCTTTTCGAGTCGCTGCTTCTCCCAGCTTGGATTTGGTGGGCTGGGCGTTTTTTCTCCCTTGTCTTCTGAAGAGAGGATGGCCTGGATGAGCTCATAGGGAGGGCGCACTGCAGTGCCCTCAGACATGCCTGGATTTGCTGGAAGCCATAAAAGGCAACTCTGCTCTACTTCCTCCAGCAGACCACAGTTTTAAACGAACTCTCTGCTCCCGTCCTTCCCTGTTTGACCCACAGGCTTCGCTGCAGCACAAGGAGGACGCAGGCAGACAGCGGGAAGGAAAGGAGTGTGCCCACGGCATTGCCTTCTCCTCGCACTCTGTGTGCTGAAAACTGTGCCCCAGGACCCCCCAGCAGCCATTGCTGGAAGCTTAAAACAAGACAGGCAGAATAGCACTGGATTTTTTTCTTTTTTTTTTTTTTTTTTTTAACCTGACATTGGCACTACACAGCATTTGTTGCTACAACAGAGGAAGCACATGTTCTCCTCACTTTTACCCCTGGCATGCAGCAGTTAGCAGAGACTCTGCAGATCTCTTCTGGGCAGCATGCTTCACTCATACAGATCACTACATTATAAAAGCCACAATAAAAAGTGAAGTTGTTACAGAACTGCAAACAAAGAAAATGCCACTAAAAGAAATGAATATCCATGGGAGATCAGTCAGCCTCTAATCCTGCTTCCTGGACCTTTAAAGCCTGCTGATATTTTGGAATCCGTCATAGGTGAATGGGGGGAAGCTTGGCAAGCAGGAGGCAGTTTGGGACAGGCAGGTGATGGGGTTAACCTCACATGCCATGAAGTTCTGCTCGCTGGTGAAAAACACGCCATCGGGTGAGTAAATGGAGGGGTCCAAGTCGTAGTAGTTGTAGGGTCTCAGGAGAAAACCAACTGAATTTCCCACCGTCAAGGTGTTGGGAATATCTTCTGAGTGAGGGATATGGAGGAAACCAGCAGTTATCCAGGCCACAAGATCCTAGGCAGGAGGAGGTACACGAGTGCGGTTATTTTTGACTGAAATCTGTGCCTGGGGCACAGGAGAACAGAGGGTACCTCAGTGGGCACCCACAGCCCTTGTTCCTACAGCCCAGCAACGCTCCAGCCCACTCTCCTCATGCTTTGCTGCTGTCCCAGTGGATCCCATGAGCAATGTGTGAGGTGGTGTGGCCGGCACCAGCAGCCCATGCCTCCAGCCCCTCCTCACCTCATTGGTGATAGTTTCATTATTGATGTAGTCAGCAAAAGCGACAGTGGGGGTCCAAGGGTCGTTCTGGTTGTAGACACTGGTGCTGGTGGGTTCTTCCTCCTTCCGCCTGGTGACAGCCAGCTTGTACCTGGGGACAAGGACAGAGACAGGACCCTGGGGGCAGGGCAGAGCTAAAGGCTGCTCCCTGGAGCCTGCAGATTACCAGGCTGGTCCTATGGAGTAACCAAAGTACCGGGCTGCATCAATCCCCTCCCTCCCCACAGGAAGCATCCCTGCAGCACCGCTTCAGCCAGTGATGCTGGAGGCATTGCAGAGTACTCAGTGACCCCATCAGAGCAGTCTGACCTTGCCCAGCTGATGGCCCTCTCCATGGAGCTGGCTTCGGGAATGTGATCCCCTGCAAAGCTGATGATTTGAATCCTGTAGCCACGTTGGTGGCCCCACTTGTTTTTTTTGTTGGTTGCAAAGTAGACGTATCTGGGCATCGTGGAGTGGAGCCGGAAGGCAGCCTGGTCCTCTGTGTCCAGGGCCTTCTCAGTGAGCCGTGGACGCTCAATCTGCTGCTCTGGGTTCCAGGGAGCCTGTGCCACCTCAAATGCCATGTCATGGGCCACCAAAGAATTCTTCACCTCTAGGAGGACAAAGCAAAGCAGCTGAGAACTTTCCTGCAGTCAGGTCCCACTCTCTCCATTGACCCTTCCTGCACCCCAGGCTGCAATCACCACTACCTGCAGACAAGAGTAACTATTGCTCCCTGGTTCTACTGCGCAATGGCATGCCATGCTCTGTAATGCAAGTTTGTTTAGCCGGTGAAACACAGCACTGTGTCATATGGTGCCATTCCTGTGCACTCTCGTCCTTGATGAGAGAGCAGAAAAGGAACCTCTCCAAGGACAGAAGAACCGGTATGAGCCCTGTCTGATTAACCCGAGCACCTGACAGCCCAAGCACCGTGTTTCTGCTCACCAGAATGCATCCTGCAAGGCTGCACCAGATAGAGTATGGGCTCTGAGCACATCTGCACATTACAAAAACGGAGCAGCTCTGGTCTTTCCACAAAGATGATACAACAGCCAAGAGCTCACAGCAACAGGAGCAGCACAAGAGCAAAGAAATCTAGCGATAGGATGGCCAAGAGATGATGAAGGAACCCAGCAGCAAACTTCTGCCAGCCTCCAGCACCTGCAAGGTTTGACCAGAGCTTTGGGACCAAGCCCCAGCATTGCAGGTGAAGTCAGCATGAGAGGCTGAGACCTATAGAAATGGACCCATGCAGCCACTGTCGTGCTTCTTCTCATCTTTTTTGTGACGTGGACAAAAACTTCCAATTCCATACCTCCCCTTCCAGTGACAGTTTGAGATTCCACCTGTCTTTTCCCTATTTCTTTCATTTTGCAATCCCTCCTTTTTTTTTTTTTTTTTTTTTTCCCCTCCTCCACTCCAGAAGGACTCTAAAATCATCCTAAAAGGAGTAGTTATTAAGTTTCTAGGCATTTCTCAATGAGAAACAAACAAATTTAAAATACACGGTGGTAGTTTACAGCATATGAAATGTCAACATGAGCACAAGGACGGATTGAAACAGAAGTCGTAGAGGAAAAAAACAACCTTAACGCTCTCTATGAGAGCACATCACCTACCCCACATGTGGGAAGAAAAAGTAGTGGGGGAGTCTGAAAGAACGCATAGAGAGCCCAAAAGAGACAAGACCCAGACCTACCCCCCACATCCAAATGTATTTTAAAGTTGACAGGACAAGTGCGTATTGTAGCCAGAATCCTAAATCCTACTGCTGTACCATCTCCATGGAAAAAGGAGGAGCTCATATACCCCATGACCCGGAATTTGGCTTTGACAGTTCTGTTCTGGTAGAAGATGAAGTCTCACAGCTCCATATTGGTTTTCTGCCACCACATTAATTCAGATCCTTCTGTTTCCTGTCTCACTTCCAGCCCCTCTTCTCTGAAGGCCTTGCAGCAGGCCTTGTGTAGGGGATGCTATGCTCGTGCGGCACAGGGGGTAGGAGAACCCCTCAGGCACCCTGCATTGCCTCTAGTCCTGGTACTCAGCTCAGCATAAACACTTCCTTTCCCCTGCTTGGGCCTTGACATAACTCTTCTCCACTGCTCTTGCTCCAAGGTGTGCTCCAGGTGTGCAAACAAAGCAGGGAATGCAGAGATACAGCAGCCACATAAACGGACCTTTAGCTGCTTTAGCGTGCTCTCAAGCCTTGTTCACAGGAAGGGGATCAGATTCAGCTCTGTTTTTGACCGTAATGCCGAAAAGCAGCATTACTCAAGGCTACATGAAGCAGGAGTCATGGAGCTGCACTGCTGCTGGGCTTGGGCACAGGCAGCCCACAGCCTCCCGATGGATCCTGCTGGTTCTCTGAATATGTAAAACATTTCCCACCCCTTTTACAGGAGCAGGTTTCAATAGAAAATATCCCACACCACCGGCTGGTGCCCTCTGCTGCAGTGCAGCCCCAATGCCTTCCTGACTTGCAGAATCTGGATCAGCCTGGGAGGGAAAATAAATCCAATGTGCTCAGCCCGTATGCACTGCAGGGCAGCACTCAGCCCTTCACTGCAGCAGAGAGCTGCTCCCACAGGAACCCATGCCCCCACATGCAGGATCAAGGAATACTCTGGTTCCTCGCAATAGCTGATGAGACACAGGCTCAGGATCTAGCTACACAGATTTCCTTGAAAGGGATGGAAGGACAGATGTGCAGATGGTCAGTGCTGCACACCACACAGGAGAGCACGGATTTCCCCAAGGCATGAGAGGATGCCACGAATAGCACCAGGCATTGCGGGAGCCAGCTCACACCTCTTGTGCTGCAGACAGGGCTGTGCCTGCCCCGTCTGCCTGGCCACGCTTTTGGCAACATGCACCGTGCCAGACATGGGGCCTCAAGGAAACACAGATGTTTTGCAGCTGCTACTTTTCATACTTTCCCTAGGATGAATACAGAGCTCCCAGACAATTTCCTCTGCCTGTAACTCCATTACCTGGACAGACAACTACACACACAGAAAAAGAATTTCGCAATTAAAGGTTGGGAGACAGAAAAAGCAGAGATCTGACAGCAACCGCAAGGGACTCCAGTGACCAGAATCCCCCCTGAGACATTCCCCATTATAATGGCATAAATGAAAGGGAGGTAAGACCTACCTCCCACATCCAAGTCCACTTTATAGTTGACAAAATGGGTGTGAATTGTACCCAAGGTATGCTCCCAAATTCTATTGCCATACTGCAGACCATTCCCATGGAAAAAGGATGAGCTCGTGTACCCTGTGGCCTGGACTTTGCCTTCGATGGCCCCATTCTGGTAGAAGATGAAGTCCCAGACATAGTCATAGTTACCCACAGTGGTGATGGATCTAAGGACCAGCGCGGAGTTGACCATCCCACCATAGTACAACGACTGTAGGTTGGAGTAGTGGCGCCGCAGAGGGGAGCCCAGGTTCTGCTCGAAAATGCAGAGGGCCGCCGTCCTCCTGCTGTAGCTCAAGCCCTCATGTAGGGTGTGCGTGTCCACATAGGTGGCCGTGTACGGGCAGTCGACCCCACGCACCAGGGGTGAGGAGTAGCGCCCAATGCCAAAGCTGCTGTCCATGTAGCGGGTGGACATCCCGCCAGGGCAGTTGGAGCCATACACTGACAGCGCCTCCTGCACACTCATCTCGTACACAACCCTCTCCCCATTGAACCGGATGTCAAACAGGCGCATGCCCGTCATCACACTCATTCCAAAGGCAAAGCTCCAGGCCTGGAAGATGATGAGGTTGTTCCTGATGCTGTACCGCGGCCCCTGGGGCTCATACTGCAAGGGGAACGTCGCGGCCACCGGTGCTCGGGGCCTCATAGACGAGAAGTCCCCATCCCACGGTGCTCTTTTTACCTTCTCCACGTGGACACCACCCTGCACATAGATTCTCTCCAGCTCAGACATGTCCCTGTAGTATTGGCCGTTGTAGAAGACTCTGTGGACTGCCCACTGTGTGAGATCCAGGCTGCTGTGGTCCACCAGCACCTCCAGCCCCATTGGGTGCAGGAAGAACCCACTCACATTCTGAAACATGACAAACCAGGTGAGCCGATCTCCAGACCGGGATCCACGGGGAGCAGCTGTCACAGCAGCCAGGTTGGCCCCATCATACTCCATCACTTGGTCCATGAAGGATGGAGCTGCAGGGAACACCTGTTTTTTAAAAAAATCAGCAACCTGTTTGTATTCAGCAGGCAATGCTGGTCTGCGGTGGTACGGCACCTTCCCCCCATACTTCTGCACCGTGATGTCCCGGTGGTACGTCGGTGCCGGCAGTGGGCCCACCACGTACTCGGTGACGTTGGGCTCTGCCTGGGCCCCAAAGTACAGCACAGCCAGCGCCTCGCGGGGCGGGGGAGCCCCTCCGGCATCCAGGAACCGCAGCACTTCTGCCTTGGCCGGAAGCTGCACGTCCACGGAGGCAATGCAGTTGTCAGAAGGTTTGGCACGCGCTGCATCAGCCAGCGGCACCCCGAGGCTGACCCGCAGGTACTGCACCACCTGGGCCAGCTCCTCGGCTGTCAGGTCGGCAAAGACCCGGCTGTGGCCGTCGTCCGCTTCCTCCTGTGCCAAGGGCTGCTGCTGGCAGGAGCTGGGGGCCCGTGCCCGGGTCAGCAGCACGCAGACGAGGGCAAAGATTGTGGCCAGGGCCAGGAGGAGCAGCACAACCACGGTTTTCATGTTCATGGCTGCTGCTGGTTCCGAGGCTTTTTGAGTCGCTTTTGGAGCAGGGCTTCTGCTGCTGCTTCTGCCAGTTTATGCTGCAGTGGATGGAGTAGCAAGGAAAGTACAAAAGACTGGGAGAGGCTAGGGGAGGAGATCTGAAGTTAGTGGTGAGCAGAAAGAGCAGCTCTCACTCACTGCATCCTACTCTGCCTTCTTCCAAGAGCTGCTGCCCTGAGAGAACCACGGGGGATGCAGTCAGTGACTCAGACAAACTTCACATCACTGTTACTTTTTCAGTCCTGCCCAGTTTCCTGAGGCTGTAATAACGACAATCCTGTAGTCATACCAAGGTGGTTGGGACCACAGTGAGGCTCTCACAGACTGGGAATTGTTGCCACACTGTAGAATTTCACCTCTTTGCAACTTGTCAAATTTTCTTGTTTATCAGGCTGCTTCCTTGCAAACACTCTCCCTGGCAGCATGATTTCAAACTTGGAGTTACTTTTTATTTTAGTTTTTAAAATCTTCTACGTGGAAGCCTTTGTGAAAGCACATCCACCTGTGTAGTAGTAAAAAAAAAAACTTTGGCAGGCATAGAGAGCTGGAGTTTAGGACGATATACTGGCCCCGGTGCAGCATGAACAACTAGCTCTTAGTTTGCATCTCTGAGTATTCATTAACTAATTAATCCCCATCATTCCACTGGAACAAGTTCAAGTAAGTTTTGCCTCTGCCTCAAATTCTAAGGTAAACTGCGGTGCAGCTTCAGAGAAGTTCCCTCAAGGACAGCCTTTGATCTGTGGCATCCACACAGGCAGCGCCAGCAGCCCCCTGCTGTCCCACTGCACAGGCTGAGCAGCCACCTCCACTGTGTCTCCCAAAGGCTGTGACAGCTCCCTCAGCCATTGCCACCCAAAGTCTCTGCTGTTCTCACAGCATCACCGAGCAGGACGGGGGGTTCTTTGCTGCCACACAGCAAACACCAGAGACAGACAAGACACACTGCTTCAGTTGCAGTCCCTGCCTGTCCCTGAGCTGGTGCTGAGAAATACAAGCAATCCAAGAGAACAACAGCTGGAGGTTGAACCCAGCATTTCCATTCCTGCTGCCAGCCTCACCTCACCTCACCCTGGCCTTCCCTTTTTCCTCCAGAGTTTCCCAGTGGCAGGCTATCCCAGCCTGCAGCACCATTTAATCTTCTTCCTCTGCTCCGGGTCTTGCCCTAGACTCAGCCTTTCCTAAGCCACAGTTACCAGACATCGCACTGGCAGGCAGGCAGCTAGATGGTTTTAGGACACCCTACATTATCTTCACCACAGTGGACAGCTGTCAACCTTCTTTAACCTCAGCGGCAGCCATGCAGGCAGAGTCGCTTCATGCAAGCAGGAGTCCCTTCTGCTCACTGCCTGTTGCACCAGTAAAGCCACAGTAGTCATCTCATGTAGCTGCTGACCAGAAGAGGAGAACCCTGTGACAAAGATGCAAGTAGTGGGAAGAGACAGGACCTATGATAAAAGAGCTTTGGCAATACAGGCTGTAATATCTACAGGTTTTAGAGGTACCCTGTCCCATCAGCTTTCCACTGATCTCTGACAGCAGAATCAGATGCCTGAATAGCCCTAGATTAAGTAAAAGTAGTAATGAATTCCAAGATAGCATTCCAGCTATGAAGTCAACAAGGCTTTAAGGGTTACTTTGCGTTGGGTCCCAAGGAGAAAGTCCCTTTTGGTGTAAAGCCTAGAACACAGTACTCCATTGCACTTAGAGTGCAGAGAGGAAGTGCTTTTGTACTGTTGAAGGTTGGGAACAGAGTCAAGACCTACCTCCTGCCTCCAGGAATTTAACTGGCCTCTGCTGCAGCACACCTCTGCACAGCTGGGCTGAGCCTGCTGCACAAACCACATCTACCTTTACATTTCCCTGTAGCAAAAATAGCAGATAATTTAGTTTCAACTTTGCCTACTGGTGCTGCATCTCACGTCCCTAAAAGCCAAAGCACAAGCTGCAATTAGATTGTCATTTTTTAAGCAGCAGTAATTTAAGAGAACTGGATAAACTTCACAGGCCTTACACTGCCCCACAAATGACAACTCAACCCTGCAGCTTGTCTGTCAGATGTCTGAAAATAAAGTGTGGGAACACTTCTGTGCACGCTGGGGATTTGGAATGCAACAAAACAACAGAAGCCCCAGTCAAATGATGTCCACATGATGAACAAATCCACAGCACACACCCTGGGTCTGCTCAATTAGTTGGCACTAACTGATCTCTGTGCTGCCTCTGTCCTGCTGCAGGGTACGTGCCAAGGCTGTCATGCCTAATATCATGTGTCATTTAATGATGCCCATTTCTGCTGTACCTTTCAAGCTGAAGACTTTTACAGTTTGTAACAAGAATCAGCCTCTATTTTCTGGGAGTTCTGTTCCAGAACAAATACAAGAACTAAACCCATTGCTATCCTTCAGCAGACATTTCAGGAAGCAGGGCAATTATTTGAGTCTGAAGAGATGAGAAACCCTTACCAACATGCAAGTGATAAAAAATGTTGAGGGACTCTTAAGTATAACACATACCACAGGAACAGCATCTTCTCCAAAAGGACCCTGAAGCAACTTAAAGCTAGCCTAGAATTTCGAAGATGACACATCTCACTAATAGCAGCATGACTTGTTTATGAGCTGCGTGGTACAAAAAAAAAAAAAACAAACCCAACTGTCCACAGCTCATTTCCCCAGTCTAATTAGCCCATGACTCTTCCCTACCTAACATGGAGAATTCACATCATACCAGTTTATTTTGACCATGTGGTTGCTTTTAGGCACTGCTTGTCAGTGCAACACGTCAAGTAAAGTGCCAGTATTTTCCAAACAAAGCACAGTAGCTGGGAGTTTGCTGTGCTTTGCTCACATAGAAAGGTAGAGCTGGCAAAAATAGTCCCTCAAATTTATAGGAACCAAAGCAGACAGGCAGCCTTTTGAGTCAGTGACTGCCAAGCAGCTGGGTAAAGAGTATACTGAGCACACACAAATTCTTGCCAGTTTTCCTGACACGGGTACATCCCAAGCAGATCCCAAGTCAAACTTCAGACTCAACCTCCCACTCTCTCACCTTTCACAGTCAGCTTGTGTAAAACAGACTGCTGGAAATTGCTTGACACTTACTCATGCTGGCTAGCGTTTTTGTCTGAACAACTGCTGTGCACTTATTCTTATTTCAAAGTTCTAATCTCCACTGCAAATGCAAGCTGGGATGTCTCAAGAAGCTGTGAGTTAGAGTCCTGACAGCACACTGCCGCTTCTCTGGGAAGGAAGAGCAGAAACCACCGCACCAAGGGGTGAGGATCCCAGACAATAAACCTTCCCCTGCTCCTCTGCATGAAACGTGCTTCTCACCAACACCTGTCAGCACAGCAGTGCTGGACATTTCATCCTTCCACGGGACTGCTGGCACAGGGCTGCTGTGGGCTCCTTTTCTCCTGGCCGTATCAAGGTGGACCTCTTCTGCCATACGGCATTGAGCAATGCCAACAGTAATCTTTTCAGCAGTAGCTCCTGCCTCCTCAGCCCCAGGGACCTGTGCTGTCAGTTCCTTACCCATCTTCACCAAGAAGTGTGGGCACCAGGACTTTTCCACTCCACAGGAAGCACAGTGGCCCAGCAGGAGGCAGAATACAGCTGTCTACAAGCTGCTGCTTATGCTTCGTCTTGGAGGCTGAAGACTTTGCAGACAGGTCGGCCAGGAGGCCAGGTCTCACCCAGCCTCCCAACGCTCCTCAGGCTGGATCACAGCCCCCACCTAGTGGCAACCAAGCTGTGAGGGACACAGCCTCCCTATCACAAAGCAGAACAGGCTGGACTTCAGCAGCTCACAGACAGGAAGCTGGGGAATGAATGCCACTTGGCTGAACACTGCAGAGCAGGTCCCTGCAGCCCAGGCTGTATGCCACACGTGCTGAGGAACAGGAACGAGAACAAAAGCATGCCTCTGAGAAACGCTGAGGATGCTTTGGCCCATGTCTCCTTTGTACTGCACGCACAGTAAAATCAAGAGAATAACAGACCATCCTCTGAATACACTTGTCAGGTATGATACTCAGATGCCTGTCCTACAACACTGCAGACATCTGCTCTGCACAGATGCAGGGGCAGCTGTGAAGTGAGTTGCAGCTCTTAGAACACCATCATGCAAATGACTTGTACCTGTCCAGTTATACCTGGACCCAAGACAGCCTGAGTCCAACACAAAGGACAAGAACAGGGCAGATCTCATCAAACTCAAGCCCCTGGGCCTAATATAAGGCATGCTGAAGGAGCAGAAACAATCTTCAAAGCAGCACACACATAGCAGTACCAACAGTCAAAAAGAAGAATGAGGAGAACATATGGAAGGAACCACTGGATGTGTGAAAGGCACGGCCAAGAGCAGACACCAACACTGCAGAGCGATTCTAAGAGCTCAGTATCACAGACAAGGGGCTAGCTTAAAAGAATTCAAAGTACCTTATTTTAATTTCCTGATATGGTAAAAGTTTACATAGTTTCATCTGGCAAAGAGAGCTCAACAAATTAAAATAAATCAATACAAAGAAACACAAGGGGGAGTGCTGCTCCCAGATAGCAGCTACAACGCAGTTGGTTTGTTACAGAATATTTATTAGTGGGAAGACTAAGGTTGACTCACTACAAACAACAACAGAAGAGTCTATAGAAAGGGCTGGCGGCCCTCCACACTCCGGGGAAATCCCTAGGAAACCAGCAAGAGACAACATGGCTCTTAGAGGTGGAAGCAGAAAAAGAAAACAAAAACAAAATTTAAAAAAAAAAAAAAAGAAAAAAAAAAAAAAGAAAAGAGAGAGAGAGAGAGAAAGTTCATTTCTTTTGTCACTGTTGTTACAACGAAGTTAACACAACTATTAAGGCTACTGCACAATAAGAATATATGGGTGTAACGAGACCTGGGTAACAGAGAGGTTCCAGAAATAAATGATTTAACATTCCCTGAATATGGGACTTAAGTAGAAATACTATAAATAAAAAATTTGGAGCCTGCAGCATTATGGGTTCACTTCCCACACACAAAAACTGACGCAACACAACCAATCATTTCCAAAGGGGGTTGTAATGGACCATGAAATGTTCCAGCAGCTTAGAGGAGTCAGTAGGCACACAAGGGTGCTCTTTTGCAGGGGAAAGAATACAAGGTTTGCAACGGACCAGGTGGGAATTGGCCATCCTCACCCCAAGCACTACTGTCACAGCTGGCCTGCTGTGCCTGACAGCTGGAAGCACTGCCAGAAGAAAGCAGGTTGCATTCTGATCACACATGGAATCTACCAGGAGTTTAGCATCAGACCTCTGGCTCCTCCCTTCTCTCAGCCTGGGCAAAAGCAACTCATACTGAGGAGGCATGAAGACTCCCGTGAAGTTGGTTTTAACCAAGAAAGTGACTCTAGTCAATTTGCAAATTGGAGCAGAAGCCACATGCGCTCACAACCAGCCAGTACAGCAATCAGCCCCAGTGACAAGCACCACCTTCAGCTCTGCATTGACCTGCTCAGAACCAAGGCAGAGACAGATGGGCCACACTCTACTGAGTCAAAAAAGCCACAGAACAATTACAGACCTCTCAGTGGCACTGGAACGTGGCTCTGGCCACCAACCCAGATGGGGCAGAATCCTGTCTTTGCAAATAAGTCAGTGCAGAGCATTGGCAAAGGGGCTCAACTACAGCCAGCACTGAAGAGAGCTGGCTTTCAGTGACTGCACCACCACCCAGGCCTTATCTTATGCTGAAGACTGTCTGCCTTGTTCACAGAGACCACAGAGAAGTCTCCAGCCAAGAGATGGAACACGACAAGGGCCTGGTCTCTACTGTAGCTCCTACTCAGGCAGGAAGAAAGGCATGAAGGAATGTTCCTGCCTGGCTGGCGCTCTGCTCTCACTCTGCAGTAGCCTCTAGGGCATCCCAAAGCAGCAAGGCCTTTTTCTTTACCAGATACTAGAGGGAGGGAGAGCTCCTGAGACCTGAATAAAACCAATCACAAAACTAGGTGAGAATTTCTTTAGATTTTAACTAAGAATGCAATACTATTTCCAGCCAGTTTCCCATCTCGATAGTCATGTAACAAACCAAGGCAATGACGGTCTTTAGTTGACTGAACAGTTCTCAAGTTCAAACGTTGACACTTAATAAAGGGTCTCAGCATTGCTGCTCCGAGGCCTCTTGATCTTCTCAATGTTTTTAAGGATCATGTCATGCAAAGTGACCTGCAAAAAGGGAGAACACAACTCAGAAATGAAGGAGGGGAGTGTCAGCATTCAGGATTCACAACAACCACTGACTTGAGCAATATCACAGCTCATTCTGGTACTACTTTCAACCCCTGCTTGCAATCACATTTCTGCTTAAAATAAGCACAAAAAGAAGACATCAATACAGAGTACAGAAATGGTTTCTACTGCCTGAAGAATTTAGGATTGCAGGTTCCCACAGCAGTGCACAGAATATTTTGTGCTCAGCTTTCATGAATACTCAAGTTGGAAACACCCACATCTCTGGGAGATGGTGGGGAGGCAATAAACACTTAGTTCTTCTTGCTAGTGCCAAAGCAGACCAGGAAAGACATAGGCTTCTCGCCAGGACTAGCTGTAATCATAGGGAAAGGGGAGAGCAGCAGAAGGATCGAAAGGGCTCTTTCTGTTACGTGGAGAGCCAGCAGGAGCTCTGTTTTTTTCACTTACATACTGATTCCTCAGCTCTGAAATGATCAGGCGCAGACTGATGTACTCCTTCTCGTCAATCTCTGTCACTGTGCGGCGGTAGTCCTCCTGCAGGAAACAGATGCATGGCTAAGTGGCCTGAGCTCAGGTGTGCTTCCATGTACCAACTGAAGGTCCTACCTTTTACAAAGGAATCCCCCTTTCAGTTTCTTCTCTTCTGATGAAGATATTCTGTACTCTAATATAGCCCACCCTTTTCCCACAGCACCCTTAGCTCAAAAAGGACAGTGATGGAGTAGCCTGAAGAGTCCCAAAAAGCAGCAGCACGTAAACAGTAAAGCACCACTTCCCCATTTACTTACCACATGAGGGTACTTAGCTATTTTGGACACCAACTTGGCTCTTGTGATATAATACCTGTTAGGAAAACGGAGACAAATCAGACAAACAGTACCAAGATTTTTCCAGACACAACCTGCCCCAGCAAAGCTGAAGGACCTTCCCCGAAAGGTTACTTTTCCCAGCAGCACTCCCAGAGAGAGCTCTGTTTCTTCATACCTAGAAATCTGGTCCAGATAGGATGCTGCCTCACTCTCCACAGTTCGAAGCTCAGCGACTGTTTCCTCCTGCAAAGGAAGCCTTCTCATGAAATACTCATACTGAAATTGGCCATCGTGGCTCTAGAAGTACCCTGTCTCAGCAGTTCCATGTCAAGCTCAGATTTGGATTTTAAAACCTAAACCAATTCCACCACTGCAGACACTGGATACAATCAAATGATTTGGAAGAAACCTAGAGGTCCACGCTCTTGGGGCATAGCTCTCTGCCACAGTAGGGCACACAGCCTGCCAACGGCTTACGGGCTGGTTTGGCCCGGTTCCATGACTAGCAGGGCAGAGGTATCCACAGACCCATGTCCTGAGAAAGGGAAAAGGGAAAAAAGGAGAAAAAGGTAGAGAGATGGGCCTTAAAACAGCGGCAACAATCTGAGGAGAAACAAACTAATTTACTAAATCAGATATCGAAACGTAAGACAACACACTATAATACAAAACCACGACACAGCCAATGATATCTTACCTGAATAGAAACACCAAAGTTGTTTCCATCTTCTATCCTGGGAATTAGAAGTTGCACCCACATTTTGACCTGCAGAAGAAAGATCACTATAAACAGATCACTGCCAAGATTTTTACAGAGAAATCTTGTAATTTTTTCCAAAAGCCCCCTATGACCGTGTCTTTGCCATGCAGCTCATGATAAACTCCTACAGGTTCTCCATGCTCCCACACCACTTCTGAGTAGATTAAATTTCTCATATGGCTGAGAAGCCACACAAGCATAGCAGCTTCTCAAGGGAAGCTCCTCTGATTGTGCCCAAGTGGCTCTCAGCAGGTGTTGGTTACTATGCAAGAGGGTGAAGAAAAGCCTCAAGAAAGGAGCCTGCAAAACAGACATCCTCCTTCACAAGGTGTACTACAGAACTCCCTGAGAGCTCAGAAAAGGAACATTTCCCTGCACCTACCTGTCAGACTTCACAAGTGCAGGATTCATACCACTATCATTTATAAGATACAGAGGAATCTGCTCCTTCAGCGAACCTTCACACAAGGAGCAAAAGTATTCTAGTGCCCCCATCTGCTCCAGAACTCAGGGATGCAGCCCATACCCACCGTATTACACTTCTCAATAAGCAGCCTGATCTCTGGTTTCACTTTCTCAATGATGTCCACCAGCTGCTGGTTGCTCTTCAGCATCCCATTGGGCATCACAAACACTTTGGTACCTACAGTGGCAGAGAAGGCAAACGCATCACCTCTATGTGGGAACAGATGCACCAGAAGATCAGACTAAAGGTCCACCTGAGCATCACGTCTCCTACAAAGGCTAGCAGTGGACACTGAGCCAGGACACAGCTAACCAGCGAGGAGGGGGGAAACTGGGCATGGGCTAGCCGTGATTGCCACAAAGGAAAGAAGAGAGGAAATACGGACTTAGACGAGAACTGGAGAGCTCTAGCCTGCTGAGCCTAGGTACAAGGATTTTCCTGACATGCGTGTAAGAAATTATTCTGCCTCAGCTTAATCCAAAACCAGAGGTCTTCCTCCAGATGTAAAAAGCTTTTAGAATAGATCCATGGGGAGGCCAGCTGCTCATCAACACACTATGCCTAAGCAACTGCTACTTATGTCGATCAGAGAAATCCAAATCCTGCTGCTTCTAAGAGCTAGAACCTGACTCCACCACAAGAGAATATCTGTAGGTCAGGCTCTGAGGCTGCAGAGACAGGTCTGCATAAGCAGCAGATGCTGTCAGGTCAGGGCAAGTGGGACTGAAGTCATTTCATTCTCTTAAGGCACGGCTCAAGGGGCAGGCAGCAACAAAGAGACTCGGGGATTCTTACCCTGAAAGGTCTCTTCACGGTCTTCCAGCTTCCTCTTTTTCATATTTGGCTAAAATATACAAAATGTTTTACTCACAAACTAGTCGTAAGCTATAAAACTGTTGCAGAGGAAGTAAGGATAACATTAGGGCCTCTGCTACACTCCTGGTTTCTAACCATCCGTCTTTAAAAACAAAGGAACACTGTGAAGGACAGCATCACCCTCCAGCAGACTTCCCAAGATCGGGAGACCAATTCCTGAAAGCCTTTGGGAGGCTGTTTGTTAACTAAGAATATTCTAATCCAACACAGACCAGGCCATGCAGTTTTAATTATCAGAAGCAGGAGCTCAGCCAAGAGAGTAACCTTACCCCGTCCAGTCCATCATGGCTGTTTGTGAGAAGAATTGGGTCAGGCACTGGGAGATTCATGTCTGAATGGATCTGAGTGAGATCGTGAATATTCAGGATAGGCTCCTGGAAAATAATGCATACTTGTTATTTAATTATGAAATAACGACTTCTATCACAGTAAGCACAATAAGATGACAAAAGTTTTACATCTCCAAACACAAAATAAGGACGAATACAAAAAAAACTCCAACAATAGGACCGTTAGCAAGACCTCCCTCTGTCCAAGAGCAGAGTGCCAGCTCTAGATTACGATCAAAGCTATTGTCTGTCTGCAGCGCTGGGCATGCTAGAGTCCTATAGCATCATGAAGGACAGCCCAAAGCTACTGAATGCGTAAGAACAGTAAATGTGTCGATCACATGAAGAAAACTGAAACAGGAATCACTCCCTCTAGAGCTAGCAGCGTTTCAGTACATGCACGCAACAAAGCCATTGCTTCGCTTCTCTGCATTATGGTGATATACACAAGATAAATGCACAGGAAGGATCTGTTCCAGTCACATCACCTTCCAGCACACAGTTTGAAAATAAAATAGAATACAGAAGATAGCACGTATATCTTACTTTCAGGAACCCATCGAGTTCTAACAGCTTCTTTGGGAAAAAGTTTGCCACTAGATCTTCAGCCTGATAGAGAAAAAAGAGATTATGAAGTGAAACAATGCCACGAATTCATCATGAGCTAACAAAAACACCAGGAAAATTGACTCTCCAAAGCCAGGAAACAGCAGGGCACATAAGTTCTGCCTTCCAACAAACTCCACACAAAGCCAAATGGAAAAAAAAAGATGTGGAGTGGGCCACAAGGCTGTATAATCTCATCTCAGCCAATGACTAAAGTGAGCTGTGCACACTTCTAAGATTACAGAAGACACTCAAACGTCAAAAAGACGTGCTAAGCTAGCTCTTTCCTCTCAGAGGATACTCACCTCGCTTGTGATCCGCTCTCTGAAGGAGTCAACCTACAGAAGAAACAAAGCAACAGTTCAGGACAGTCCTAAAAAATCCCCCAACTCAACAGTAGCTGGGTGCTGCGCCATGCACGGATGGAGCCTGCCTCAGGTCCGAACCCCGGGCACCAACTTGTTCCTGTGAGCGCACGGCGGAGGGCCGGGAGACCCCAGGATGGACGAGAAGCAGCCGAGGAGGCCCGCGCCTCCCTCACTTGCACGGGCCGAGTTCCAAAGGCCAACGCACGGCGCGAGGAGCCCAGAACAAAAGCCGCGAGGCCGCAGACCGCCAGCTTCAGCGCAGGCTGAACGCAGCACACACCGAGCGGAAACAGCGCGGGCGCGGCCCGGCCGGGGCCCAGCAGGAGACTCCGATCGGACAGCGGCGGAAGAAGGAGCGGCGGGGCGGAGTGGGCCGGGCCGCGCTAGGGAGGCGCGGAGAAACGGCTGAACGGCCCCCGCGGAGGTGCCGGGCCCGCCCCGAGGCCCGGGCAGACTCCACGGGGAGGGCCGGCAGCAGCGGCGGGCCGTTAAGCGGCCGAGAGCAGCGGGCGCACCTTGAGCTTCACCTCCGGGTCCACCTTGAGCAGCGAGGCCATACCGGCAGGTGCGAATCCGGGTCTCGCCGTGCCACGGGCCGCGCCTGCCGCCACCCCACCGCCGGCTCCGCTGCCGCCGGAAGTGAGGTCACGCCGCGTGCTGCCAATAGCAGCTCGCTTGCTCCCCGCCTGACCGCGCCGCCAGGTCCTGGCAGCTGGCAGGAAGGAAATAGAGGGGAACGTGGAAAAGAAAATGGCCGCCATCGGGGCTTCCACACGCCTGCTAGGACCTTGCCGGGCTGTGCGTCACGTCCGGCGGAGACGATGGCGGTGGTGCGGACTAGGGGCTGAGCGGAGCGGAACGGCATGGAGGGCGGGCGGGCGCCCGCCTGCACCACGCAGGTCAGCTTCGTGTGCCAGCGCTGCAGCCAGCCGCTGAAGCTCGATACCTCCTTCAAGATCCTCGACCGGCTCACCATCCAGGAGCTCACCGGTACCGGCACAGCGCGGGGGGTGGGACGGGCCGGCTGGGCAGCGCCGGGCGCTGACAGCTTTTCTCCCGTAGCGCCGCTGCTGACCGCTGCGCCTGCCCGGCCCGGGGATGCGCAGGAGGAGAGCGCCCTGAGCGAGGTACGAGGAGGGAACGGGCGGGACGCGGCCGCACCGCGGACCCGGTAACGGCGGTGCCTTTCCCTGCAGGAGGCCTTCGCGGAGGGCCGGCAGGACGGCGTCTCCAGGAGGTTCATCCCGCCAGCCAGGTACGCGGCCAGGGCAGAGCTGGTGGACGCGCCGCGCCGTGCCTGCCTTGGGCCGGGGGGCGGGCAGCGCTGTGGGAGGGGTGCTGTGTGCCTCGGATCGCGCGGAGACTTCTGAAGCCTGCTTCTGGAAGTGTTTTCCGTGGGCTCTGAAACGCACTCAGGAACAGCCCTTTAAAGCCCCGTAAATATACTGAGGACACTTAATTAGTTGTGGGTTAACACAAAACAGGCTTGGTAGAGCTCCTTTGACTCCTGTCCCCTCAGCCGTTTTTCTGGTGTGTTGTCTGTGTTATTCCTTCCTGAGAACTGCCCTAGATCTAAGTCTCGTGCACAGCCTGGTTCCCTTAAGCCCTCTGCATTCAATTCTCGGTAAAATTCTTTCCAAGAATGATGTCAACAGAAAGCGCCAACAGCTTCACGCTGATTGGAGAGGCATCAGATGGAGGCACGATGGAAAACCTCAGCAGAAGACTGAAGGCAAGTTGTACTCGAGCTGGTAAACTTGGGTACTTTAGACTTGATGACCTCAGAGGTCTTTTTCTCCCTAAATATTCTATGACTCCATGACTATAGCATTAGTTTTTCTAGACAGTGTGAAGGGGTTGAAGTGCAAAGTTTGTCATGGCATTGGCCTTCAAATATTTTTGAGAATGAATAGTTAAGTAAGCATAACTGGCTTATTTTTAATCAAGACTTAATCTCTTAAAATACTCTGTCAGATGAAGAGCCACAAGCCCATCTGCTGGGAAGCAACTGGCAGCTGTCTGCAGCTTTGCTTGAACTAATGGTGAATTTCTCCTCCAGGTTACCGGTGATCTCTTTGATATCATGTCTGGGCAGACGGATGTGGATCACCCCCTGTGTGAGGAGTGCACAGATACTCTGCTAGACCAGCTAGACACACAGCTTAATATCACAGAGAATGAATGCCAGAACTACAAGTGAGTAATATGGAATTGGTCAGGAAATCAGTTGGCTTAGTTGGAAGCTAGGGAAAAATAGGCTTATCTTGCTTTCCATAGCCAGCAATGGAAGCTCTGGACTTTAGCACTTTGACTGAGATTAAGCGCTTACTTCTGAGGATCTCAAACTGAAGTCTGTGCACTCACTGGAGTGACAGACCCCACCTGCCCAAGGTGCCAGGTGGGAGCACTCACTGTGAGATCCACATACTTTGCAGTTGTTCACAGGCAGCAGCAGGTCCTCCATCACCACCTTGTTCCACTGATACAGCCGATGCACTTGTAAGATTGGAGTTTGTGATTGTACTTCTACTCGCGTGCAGGGCCTGTCATAGAACTACAAAGTATTGGCAGAGGGCCTTTTCAGGGTCTCCATTCTGATAACCATGTAACTGTCCTACCAGGAGATGTCTGGAGATACTGGAAAAAATGAATGAGGATGATAAGGAGAAACTGCAGACAGAACTGAAAGAACTTGCACTGGAAGAAGAGCAACTGATTCAGGAGCTAGAAGATGTTGAGAAGAACCGCAAGGTTGTGGCTGAAGACTTTGAAAGAGTCAGGGCAGAGGCGGAGCGACTGGAGCAGGAAGAAGCTCAGTGAGTGAACTGCAACTGCAGTTGCTGGCAGATAAATGAAATTATAAAGTATGGAAACCTATGACTAATGCCCAAATGCACAAAGCTTGTTCTTGGCAAAACTGAAGCTGGACACGCCAAAATAATTCTAGCATATCATGTGAGCGCTTACATTCTTTCCTGTAAGAGCCTTGTACCTAGCATTTCTTGTCTTGATTTTATTTGAAGGTATCAGAAAGAATACTGTGAATTTAAGAGACAACAACTGGAGCTAGATGATGAGCTGAAAAGTGTGGAGAACCAAATGCGTTATGCTCAGATGCAACTGGATAAATTAAAGAAAACTAATGTGTTCAATGCAACTTTCCACATCTGGTAACGTAGACACTGGAATATTGCTTCAGTTTGCTAAGATTCTGCAATATAGAACCATTTAAATAAAACTGCTTTTGACAGAAGAGGTGCTAGTCAAGTTGTGCTGCAGAAAATGGACCCATCTCCCACTAGTGGCATCTCAGAGATTTGCTGCAGTTTGCAGATGTGTGTGAGGAGCCTGCAAAATGGCTCTGCTAACCATGTTAACCAGCAGGCAGCTGTTGTGCTGGCCAAATTTCTGTCAGGCTTCAGAGAGCACGCAGCTTGTTTTTGTTTTCCCAAAGGAACTTCATAGAAAGCAAAACATTGTTGATATTTATATATACTTTCAAATCAGGGTCCTCAAACCTTCATTCTGTGTGACTGGTAGCGTGTTCTGTAGCTGTTTGTAGGTTGCCCTTGTTTGGTTAGCATGCTAAAAGCTGTTCCTGCCCCAGTGCACTTATTTATAATTCCTCTTATCACAGGCACAGTGGTCAGTTTGGCACAATAAATAACTTCAGACTTGGCCGTCTCCCCAGTGTTCCTGTAGAATGGAATGAGATCAATGCAGCCTGGGGGCAGACTGTGCTGTTACTGCATGCCCTTGCTAACAAAATGGGCCTGAAGTTTCAAAGGTATATGCAATATAATTTGCATTTCACATTTCACTTACAACCTGGATAAAGACTTTTAGACTCACCTGCCCGTGAACTGCATGTCCTTTCAGATACCGCCTTGTACCGTATGGCAACCACTCGTATTTAGAGTCCCTCACAGACAAATCGAAGGTAAGTAATTCTGCACGAGTCGCAGAAAATAGACCTGGAACATCTCAGATCCCTGCGCATACTGAAGGACACAGAAGACCAAGTCTGCTCTTGAGAGTACACCTTTATGAATTTATAGCATAGGAGAGCTGGCTACCCTGCTTTCAACACGTAGTGTTTCACTCCATGTCATATCAAGCCACTGACTCTGCCATCCAGGAGCATTAAAAAAGGCCGGACTCTTGCATTCACAGAGCAGCTGGTCAGAGGAAGTTAATTTGATTTGGGAAGATTGTTGGTGATAAGGAACTCAAGTCTTCTCTCGATAACCACTAACATTCACGTAGCACGCTTAGCATGAGACAAACTGCAGCTGTTACATGCTACGAACTACTGTAGTAAGCATCCTAAATTTAAGCCTCACACAGACTAAAGATTTGTAATGACAGCATCTAAAGTGAAAGCTTAAGGTGCCTGAATTTTTTTTTTAATTTTTTTTCCCCCAGGAGCTACCCTTGTATTGTTCTGGAGGCCTAAGGTTCTTCTGGGACAATAAATTTGACCATGCGATGGTGGCTTTCTTGGACTGTGTGCAGCAGTTTAAAGAGGAAGTGGAAAAAGGTGAAACTCGGTTTTGTTTGCCTTATAGGTAAGTGTTGCCAAATAACATCAAATTACCACATTGTATGGTGTCCCACTCAGCACTGTTAGCTGACCTCTGGACCTGTCCACAGCACTGCTTGCTTTGCAGTCCTGTCTTTTGGAGATCATTTCATGTTCTTTGTAGCATGCAGGATTATCACCCTTGCTATAAGTCTGAGATTTAAGGCTAGTTCCTCAAGTGAGGAAGTCTGAGGCTTGCTGCATTTTTTTTTTAAAAACAAAATATTATAACGTACTAAGAATGTGAGTATCAGATTTAAAGATCAGAACTTAACACTACATTGAAATTAAATGCTTGCTCTAGTAACTTCTTAATAATCTTTGTGATACAGGATGGACGTGGAGAAAGGAAAGATTGAAGATACAGGTGGCAGCGGTGGTTCTTACTCTATTAAAACACAATTCAACTCTGAGGAGCAATGGACAAAAGCACTAAAATTCATGCTAACTAACCTGAAGTGGGGTCTTGCCTGGGTCTCATCCCAATTCTATAACAAATAACCATGTCAAGGCAACTGTAAAGCATCTGCATTTTATTGGAGAAACTCAAATTAAGAAGTCTCTGAATACTAACCAGTACAAAATGTTTACAATACCAAAAATTCACAAGACACTTTATTTAAAAAATAAAAAAAAACGTTATTGCAAGTAGTATGTAGAAAAGCAATAGGTAAAATTATATAATTGAGCTGAACTGAATTTGAAAAAAAATCAGCTACTGAATAGACATTAAACTGGCATTTTGGATGTTTATAGATATGTATATAAGTTACTGTCAAACTTCAAAATGCCAGCGAGTTTGATACTACTGTTACAGCTTAACAAAACAGGGGTTAGAAAAATGAAATGTTTCTAACAGGGACTACTGTGGAAAAACGCATGGAAGGTCTGTTTGGTCACTGAAGAAGTACAGCTTAAAATAAATATTTTCTAAGTCATATCTACATTTTTTTGCCACCGAACTTTACAAGGGTTTGAAACTGCAAAATACCGTTACTACAGTGATATCACTTATTTGTAATACTTGCTGTAGCGTGTTACTGCACAGAGGTGCACTGAGTAACACCAAAGATAAAACAGCCCGTTCTACCCTGAGATTGCTTTCATCTAACACTAGTCACAGCCTAAGCATCCCTCAGCACTTATGCAGCTATGCTGAACAGGCACCTGCTGCCTTGACAACTGCACTCAGCTTTCAAAACAGGTGAGAGTTTTTCTTTCCACAACACTGCTCAGCTAGCTGGCTTGCTGAAGGCAAGAGCAAACAAGCCTCTGACCACTGGCAAAGGGAAAACTGACAAGCAGCCTGGCTGCAGCAAGCTGTCTGAAACAAGTTAGTTTTTGAACCAGCAGCACAGTACAGCCCGGTTTGTAATAACTGAGCTTGTGAACTTGTAGCAATACTGATGACCAAGCTGAATAACATTCACATTAATGCTTTTTCAAATTAAGACTCCTTACAGTTTTCAAACAAAACGTATTCAGTAAGTTAAATGTAGCTCTTAAAATAAAGCTTTTGGAGCTGAAAAAGGTGTTCTAAACACTGCTTTGTTCCTGTGTACCTGTCTTCACAGCGCGAGCGCATAGCCTGGAAGAACAAGCTTTTCTAAATTAAACATAGCAAATGAAGTATTACAGAACAGACATGGTATTCAAAATCAAAAGAAAATCAATTTGGGTGCCCTGTGTAGTATCACAGGAGGTGAAATACCATCAAAAGAGTAACTTTGCTACTAACAAACTAACTAATAGATACAGAGGATAGCTGTATATAAAAGGCATAATTCTAGTCTTTGGCATTTTTCTTCTACCTCCTGTGGGGCTGTTTTGGAGTGATGCTGCCAATAACGTGTTTCAGTACTGCATATGAAAACTCCGAGATACTTTGTGAAGTAATGCCAGTAATACAGTTTAAATGTTCCACAACCTTAGGGGAAAAAAAAAAAAAAAGAAAAAGAAAAAAAAAAAACCACTTATTTACAGTACCTAAAATACATTAATTTACAGAGCTTCTTCTTAGCCCTACCCATATCTAAGAAGAATAATAATGCTCCACAAACCCAAGTCATGTTTTTGACTTAAGTCAAAACCTTTCTGTATGTCAGAGCAAGGGGTGGGTTTTTTTGTTCTTGTTTGTTTGTTTTTTAAATGAATTGCCTCTACTAAAGAAATAAAATGAAAAAGCTGCTTTCTGCAATGCACTGCTTATTATTCAGTAGCAGCTTGGGCAGAAAATTGTCCGGTTGTCAATGAAACTGACTCACTGAGTTCGAGCTGTACAAAAGCTGAGGCAGGAGGATAAGCTGATGGTAACACCAGCACAAGCCTTGCTGCTGAACTGCCTTTGTGCCCTCTGACCTAACTTAAAAAACCATGCACACTTCCTGCGAATAAACCAAAGGATGTCACTTTCACTCCCAGTAGTCTACCAAGCTCTGTCTGTTCTTAAACATATAAATAACCTTCACTTTTTTCCCCACACGTAGAGGTAATGTGTTTGGAAATGACTGTACCTTCTTCCAGTGCTCAGGGTTTAGCACGAAAGCACTTGTGCTGATGATTCCAACTGCCAAGAGCATTAAATCTTCCTTTACTATCAAGAACTTTGCTCTGCACAAGTAAAAGCATGTAACGGTGTAAAACGATGCTAGTTCAAGAACACTGGAAATCTTTGTACAGCCTGCAGACAGTTTAGCTTGTATAGTCAGTCCAAATAAAGCTTGATACTATTAACGTTAATTAACAGTACTGAAGCTGGATTTTTAATATGAAGTTAAACACTTCCCTAGCTTGCCCTTAAAGCAAAGGGCAAAGTGGTGAAGCATGTTGTTTTGAACTGGTATATTATGCTTCATCAACAATATTGAAAGCTTCCCAAATTAAGATACTTAAAAACAGATGTCAGAAAAGAAGACAAGAAAAAAACCCAGCATAATGAGAATTATAGTAGTATGCTTTTGTAAGGTTTTAATTAATGTAAGCCACTTACATCTGCAGTTCACTTGGTGTCAAATTCTCAATGGCAATACTCAGTAAAGTGTCATAGATGGTATCTCTTTTAAGATAGAAGAAGTCTAGTAGTTGTATGCACATCTGATGCAGCGGTTTTGCAGGAAGTAAGCAGCCATTATGTCCTGATGTAGAGATCATACACAATTACCCAAACATTTAGGATCAACAAACTGAGTTAGAAAGAAGCATTAGTTACTGCAAGTGAAGAATACAGATGTTTTGTGACAACTGCCCCTTGTTTCTGAATGCCACAAGGCCCTCTCAATCTCAGTGCCATTACACTCCTGAAATTCAGGTTGTCAGACCTGGGCAAAGTAAATGGTAAGTCATTTTAGAAAATGTGTTCTTGTACTAAGTTTAGTGAATTTAAAGCAACCTTTTATTGAATGGGACAGGACTGGCTGTCAGACAACACCCTGCAGATTCTACTATAGACAAATTCTCATCTGAAAGGTCAAGTCTGAGAAGTTTCACATGCCTTCATAGTAAGAAAAGATATGTAACATGGGACATTTCGTTTCAGATAGCTATACTGCAGTAATAGCTCTGTTGCTCTTAAAATTCCTTACCATTCTCTTAATAATGCTCTTACCTAAAACCTCTAGAAGCAGTTCAATGTAAGCCAGTGGAGTCGACACATTGATCTGGAACTGCAGAGTTTCCAAAACAGCAAGCTCTGACTCAAGCAACTCTTGTTTAGTGTATGAGTATTTTAAGGATTGCAGAAATTTTACAGCTGTGTCACTGTTAACTGCCTAAGAGGAAAAAAAACCCACACTATTGTGTCCTCATTGCTTTACTCCTCCCGTTGAGTTTAAGCACAAACCATTGTGGTGTTGATACTGCATGCTCCCACAGCTGCCCAACATGCCTTTTAAACTGGCATGAGAAATACAGCTCAGAATTTTCCCTTAGGTTCTCTATACCCGCACACAGTCGCCAGACAAGCTCTTTGTAGCTCTCTGTGTTCTGACAGCCACAGGCTGGGATTTCCAGCTGCCTGTACTTTCTTCCTGACCTGTACTGGGAACATTTCCTGACACATTTTTACAAGATGAGTTACAATTAATCTGCCTGAAATGCAAGAGACTGGGGCCTCATTTTGCTATCCTTTGTGTTGCTATCACTGCTGATTTTCAGAGAGAAAATGTATTACTTAGAGAGGTTATATACTTTTCTACAATACTGAAAATGTAGCTGGAAAAGGCTCATATAGGTTACATTATAGTGTAAGGAAAGTTTGCTCGCAAGCTGAATGCACGACACCAGCCGTAGGACAAATGTGTCATAGATCTGTTCTTGCAGAGAGTTCTGGCTTCTGCCTTCTTCACCGCCTGTGACGTTCTGTCGGGGGGACGTACAGATTTGTTCTACTTGCTTGATCATAAACCTACAAGAAACGTTTCTAGTAAGGAAAAATGAAGACAAGCAGTTCTGTATGTACACAGTACATGTATAGCTATAGATCTAAATTATCATTCAAGAGACGAAGCTCCAGATACAAAAAACATATAGTTTGAGTGACCAGCAAAGGGTATGCATGGTGTCAATTGCATTAGAGATGAGAAGTGCTCAGCATTTTCTTACCTTTCAAGTAGCTCTACTGCTTGATACCTTGCTGGTTGGTCCAGGTGCCATTTTTCAGACAGAAGGAATATAAATTCTGGAAGAAACAAAAAACAAAACAAAAAAAAAAAAAAAAACCACCTAATTGCAGCAAACTTCAGCCAGCAGACACAGCTGTACAGCAGTCCAGTGATGCAGGAGCCAGTGGTGGCTGTGCAGGACCTCACCCACAGCGCGTGCCTCCCTGAAGCAGCCCACAGGGCCGGGCAGCATGCTGAGGTGCTGCTCATTCTCCATGGCCAGGTGGATCAGTGTGTCCTCGATAATCTCAGGAGCAACTTCACCAAAGAGCGGATCTGGGCTGGAGAATCTGGATGATACTGGCACCCGGGACAGCATTTAGCAATTTGCATCTGAAACTTCGAGGGCTGTAGTAATGGCAGTAACCCTTCACAACTACCAATGCCAAAAGCCACACAAAACCAGGCAGAGGCAGCCCTTACGGCCTGGGAAGACCGGCCGGAAAGTGGAAGACCCACCCGCAGCCTCCGGAAGGAGCCCCGGGGCGCGCGGCGCAGACGCAGCCCTACCGGCACAGCGCGTCCCGCCTTAGCACGTGCGTACGGTTCCTGCCTGAGGGAGCGTCCCCACCAATCAGAACGCGCCCTCTACGGCCCTCCACGTTCCGGCGCCAGCCAATCACTCGACGCTCCGCCTCAGGCCGCTGGTGTTCCCGCGCTCCTTCCCGATTGGCCCGCTTCCCGGACGGGTGTGGCGTCACTGCGCTACCGGAAGTCGCGGTAGGGAAGATGGCGGCGCCGAGGGAGCCTGTCGGGGAGGCGGCGTTTGCGCGGCGCATTGACCCGGAGCGGGAGCCGGGGCTGAGCCCTGAGCAGCGCCGCTTCATGGCGCAGGTGGAGCGCGCCCAGCGCCAGCGCGCCTTGCAGCGCCAGCTCCGCAGCCGCAACGTGTTGCTGGCCCTCGGCATCGGCGTGGTCACCGCGGGCATCTGTATCCTGCAGGCGGAGGGCGGGCTTTATGGGCTGCGGAGGGCTGTTGTGTTCCTTAACCCCTTCCGCAGACGGGTATACCTTCTACTCCGTGTCGCAGGAGCAGTTTCTGGACGAGCTGGAGCAGGAGGCGGAGGCGGCGCGGGCACGGGCCTGGGAGCGGCAGAAGAGTGCTGCGAGCTGAGCCCGGCCTGGCCCGGCGACGGCCTCGAGGAGACCAGAGTCGCGTGGGGCCTGCGTGGCAGTGCTACTCGTTACAGTGTCAGGACACCCTGCAGGCAGGGCCTTTTGTCCCAGAGCACAGTGGGGTCCTGGCTAGGGACATGTTCTCAGAATGGGATCGGGCTCTTGCTGCCTTTGCGCAATAAACATGTCTAGAGCCTGGGTTGATGCTTGCTGCTACGTCACCTGGTGACCAGAATTCCACTTGGGGTCTCACAGCCCCTGGACACCTGCAGATGTAGGGGGATTCTCCATTTTTTGTTTTTATCATCTGACTCAAATTTGCATGAACCCCAACTGCATAGACAGAGACAGACATGCTTGGTATTTAATCTGTATTTATGAAAACACTTTCTAGACTTCAGTTTGTAACAAAATGCACTGGGCTGTCATTTTTTAGGGGGCTGAGGGTGGCATCATCTTGCTCTGGAGCCAGCTTTGGTCCTGGCAGCTTGCAAGAGGAAAGTGGCACTTTGAGCCATGGACAGCAGCTGGGGAGCCGGAGGTGAAGCTGTGAGGTGGCCCTGGGTTGTGCACGTGGACTGAAGGATGGATGCAGGACAGCGCGGTGGCAGGGGTGAAGTGGATGCAAGGGGTGTTCAGTTCTGCTCTTGGAGCCAGGAGCAAAGTGCAGCACAGTGATGCCATGAGCAGTGTCAGCACTCATCCCTCCTGCTTCTGGGGCCAAGCTCAAGCAAATGGCTGTGTGCCACTGGGATGAGACAGGGCTGGGGCACACAGGAAAGAGCATATCGGACAAGTGTGGGGACAGCCCTCTGTCTGGTGCAGAAGCAGCAGGTGCCAACAGTGAAGTCTTGATAGGGTGCAGAAAGGCAAAGGGCCAGGCTTCCCGAGGTGAGTGCCCACCATCATTCTAGATGGTGCAGAGGCTCTCTCACCCCCTGCGGGGGCAGCAGGCACACTGTTGAGGTAGCTCATGAAGTAACTCCTGGCCAGCTGGCTACTGTGGGAGAGAGGTGCTGATGAGCTGGGGCAGGCTGGGAGTGCCGCAGGGCTGTTACCAACCCCTTACCCCTTACCATCCAGCTGAAATCATCTGCAAATGTCACGCCCTTGCTCAGCCGCTGCTCCTGGGAGCCAGTGCTGCTGCCACTCAGTGAATTCCGGCGCATGATTCCTGCTGGGACAGTTCAGTCCTGAGTGGGTGCACTGAGCTGTGCCTCACACAGGCTCAGCCTTGGGAGCCCCATCCTAGCTGGGAGTTGCAGGTATCACTGGGGCTGTACCTGGGGGCTGCGCCAACTCCAGGCGCTGCAAGCTGTTGCGGCGGGAGGGGTTGAAACTGCCCTTGGAGAGGCGGCGCTGGCGGCTGGAGAGCATGGCAGCAGGGGAGACGATGCCCAGCGGGGGCTGCTTCCCCATCCGCAGGTACAGTTCCTCAATCTCCTTCTTCTGGGTGCTTTGCAGCAGCTGTACTTCAGCCAAGTGCCTTGGGAAAGAGAATGGGAGCTGAGCCTCATGTACATACGGTGACCTGCAAAAGGGCATCGTCCTTCTGCCTTAATGAGCACAGCTCCCCACCCCTGGTGTGCACAGGAAGCCACGAGCTCACTATGGGGCTGCTCACTTTTGGCGCAGGGTCTGCAGCTCCTCCCAGATCTCCTCGTCCTCGCTCTCACTGTCATCGCTGCTCACATAGGACAAGCTGCGGGACTGGCTCAGCCATACCTGGCTCAGCACCGTCTGCGGAGCACTCTCCTCCCCAGGGCCCTCCCGGTCACTCTCTGCCGGCACTGCTGTCCCCTCCTCAGCTACTGCCTCCTCCTCAGGGTTCTGCACTGCCATCTCCAGCTCTGAGTCAGAGTTGCTGCTCGTGCTGCTCCCTGTGCCAGAGGTGGTGGGCAGCAGAGAGCTGCTCACCGCCAACTCTGTGCCGTGCTGCTTGCTCTCACTGCTGCCCAGCACTGGGGATGTGACAGCTGGCTCCTTGGATGGTGTCACCTGGAAGCGGCCCAGGATCTGGGGCTTGGCTTCTGGGGGGAATCCATGGGGCCTGGGGTGAGTGGGACGCCAGGGATGCTGCAGTGCCCCTGTGGGCACAGTCCTTTCCCCACCTCACCTTCATTGATGGGTGACAGCCGGGCCTTGGGCACACTGGATGCTGGCGACTCTGAGACGATGAGTGGGTGATCGGGCTTGAGGGAGACAAACGGCACCTGCAGGCACCCGTATGCTGTCACTATACCACTACAGTACCTCTGCTTTTGCTCCCACAACTGTGACCTTTGGCCTGCTCAGCCCTCCCAGCTCCTCAGGGCTGTCTCTGTGCTGGAGCATCTCCGTGCTGCAGGGCTCTGTGTCCCATCACCAACCCAGCACACAAGCATTAAGGCCCACGTCAAACGGCTCCACAGAGCCCCACACTCACTGTGCTGCCCTCCGGGCTCCCTGGCATGACTGTGCTTGGCATCGTCAAGGGACCTCCGGTGGGGCACAGAGGAACTGCAGTCGGAGGAGAGAATGGCACGGGCCCCTCCATAGCAGGGACGTCAGCCCCCAGAGGCCCGCTGCAAGACAGGGAGGATTTTGCCATACTGGCAGGGTCAGGGTAAACGAAGCGTGGGGGCCCAAGGACGAGATTCTGTGGCCGAGGCAGCAGCGGGGGGTAGAGGTGCCCACCTGAGCTGGCAATGGAGGAGACAGCAGGCAGTAGCGTGTGGGCCACGCTCATCACTGCCAGGGAAAAGACATTGGCCAAGGACAGGAGGGGGGTGGTTGGGGACCAGGGTGTGCTGGTCACGGGGGGGCTCATGGGACTCCTGGGTCCACTGGGGATGGGGGATGAGGGGACTGGCAGAGCAGGGGGAACAGACATTCCTGAAGAGCCTGGGGGTGTCTGTAGGAGCACCGGTGATGCTGTCATCCAGGATGGAGATGATGAGATGAGAGGCCAGGGCTGCGCCGAGCCTGCAGGAAAGAGAAGCATCAGGAGCAGGGAGCAGCCCCAAGCACTGTGCCACTGCAAGTCTGGCAAAGGTGCTGCAGCTGGCAGGGCTATGGCTGGGAGTCCTGGGTAGAGAAAGTGCTGCCCTGCCAGGCCTAGTACCTGCAGGGGAGCCCGGCAGTGGCTCTGCAGGGCTGGAGAGGTCATTCTCCAATGGGGAGCTGCTCGGCGCTGGCAGGGTGGGTGACTGGAGCGAGGTGCTGGGGCTGGTGCAGCCCAGGTCTGTGGCACAAGGGCACACTTAGCCCATCTAGGCCTCCCAGAACCCTCCTGGCTCAGCCGGGGGTGCAGGAAGAGCTCACACAGAGGTGAGGACGTACCACTGAGTGAGGAGGAGGAGATGGAGTGTGAGAGCTCCTGCAGCTGCAGCTCTGCCTGCTGGGGAAAGAGAAGCTGAGCTCAGTGCTGGAACAAGCTGAACCAAAGCATGACCGATCCCCAACCCATCTCCACTGCAAGCAGGGACAAGAGCCTCAGTTCTGTCATGCAGACAGCACCATGACCCGGAGCTGCAGGGCTGCTCTTGCTGGGGCTGGAAAGATTCAGCACCCGCAGCGTCTGCTCCAGCACCAGCCAACCCCCAGCCACACTAGGGGTCCCAGCGTGGGGGGCTGGGACCAGGCACTCACAGGATGGCCGGTGACACACACAGCCTCGGGGCTCTCGGGTGGCTCGGATGCGCTTTGCCCGTCCTTGCGCAGCAGAGTCTCCACACGGTGGATGATGTCCTGAATGCGGTGGATGAAGCTGTCCTGCTCCGACTTGAGAATGAACTCATTGTGGACCTGGTGGGGCAGTGTGGTGATGCTCAGAACCACGGCTGCCCTTTCCCCACCCTTATCCAAGTCCTGCACTCACCATGACAGCTGCGATTTCCTCTGGGTTGTCCCCATCCAGGTCGAACTTGAATGTCACCATCTTGTTGTTGTAGGTCTGCAGCTGGCACTCCACCACCCGATCGTTCTTGTCGGAGATCTGCATGCAGCATGGAGGGCTCAGCAGAGGCAGCAGGGATGCATTTCACCCTGACACAACGGCACTTACATTGGTGATGCGCAGCCGGGACCGGGCTCTGCGTCGCTGCAGCCTCCCCACTGCCCGCTTGGCTGGCAGCTTGCTGCTCTGCTCACCAGCAGAGAGCCCCTCACAGCCGTCGCTCATGCCCGATGCCACATCCGAGGCATAGCTGCATGACACCCCGTACATGAGTGTGGCTGTCCCCACCTGCAGCCCCCTTCCTAGACAGCTCCAGCCCAGGATCCCAGTGCTTACCTGTCCACTGGAGAAGAGAAGCCGCTGGCTGTGGGCAGGCGCTCAGAGGGTAGCTGCACTGCAATGCTCTGTGGGGAGGGGATACTGTGAACCAGTGCCACCACCGCTGCTACCCCAACCCTCCCAGCCTCATGGGCTCACCGTGGGGAAGCAACGTGTGGAGCGGGTGGGTGGGGGGCTAGTGGGAGTCCCCATTGAAGCACTGCGATGAGACACGTCTGGGGAGTCGAGAAAGCCAGAGGAGCTCAAGTAGCCATCTGTTTCGCAGTCAGCTGCAAACAAGTGCACATGTGAGCATGGCCAGCTGTGCTTACTAAAGGGGAACCCCAGCTCTCAGTTCCCCTTTAGTAAACACAGCCTTGGGGTGCGATGCACAGGTGTGGCTGGAGGAGCGGGAGAGCCCCATGTCTGCTTCCCTGTGCCTACATACAGGTGGCCGAGGAGTAGCTCGTGTGCCGGTACACGAAGTGCTGGTCAGCCTCAGGTTCCTCAGGCTCTGGTGGGAAGGTGCTGCTGAAAACAGAGTCCCTGGAGCCGGTGGTGGCTGGGGCAGGTGCAGGGATGCCTGGTGCCAGTGGGGACTTGAGGTCCTCCAACAGCTGCAGGACGCCCGGCGCCTGCCCCAGCTCAGCCTGTGGCACCACATCCTGCGCACGCTTCAGTTTCTCCCGCTTGCGCTTGATGGCGACCACGCGGTCCCGCACCGCCTTCGCCACCAGCTTGTAGTCAGCCTCACAGACAAAGCCCAGGACGACCTGCACAGGAGTGGAGCTGTATCGGTCTGCAGGGATCCCCACAGTGTCCCATCCCCTCCACCCTGCAGCACCCACCATTTCCTGAGCCACCTCCTCTGCCACATCCTTGTAGAGCTCGAAGAGAAACTCGATGGCATTGTTGTCCTTGTACTTGCCATGCAGCTTCTTTGTGTCATCCATCCGCAGCCACAGCTTGAGCCCTGACTTAATGCCATCATCCTCCTCAGCCAGCTCCACATGCACCCCTGTGTCCTCCTGGAAGAAGGAGTGCTCCAGCAGGTCCTGGATGGTGTATCTGGAGGAAAGCGCTGCTCAGTGTGGGCTCACAGCACATTGCTCTGGGTGGCAGCAAGGGATAGGACAGAGGGACTGTGTGTGGGTGCACTCAGGGGTGCAGACACTCAGGGCAGGGTTCTGCAGCACCGTGTCCTCTCCCAGTCTCTCACACCTTTCGTCCTTATCCATGCGAATGCAGCCCTCGATGATCTCCTTCAACTCAGGCACCTTCACCTTGTAGAAGCTGCTGGGCTTCAGGCCCTGGGCAGGAGGAGACAGCACCCATCAGGAAACCTCCGGGCTGCAGCTGCAGGGTGCCGTGGTGACCCTAAGACAGTGCCCTGTGGGGCCAGACCCTGCTTGACAGCTGGATCCAGCACTGGGCCTCCAGTCCAGAAGGCAGGAGCTGGCTGGGTCTGGCCGGGGCAGCCACGATGCCCTGGGGACAGAGCAGCCAAGCAGCTCCGTTCCACCCTATGAGTGCACGGGGTGAGGCACATGGGCGTCTCTACCCTCTGCTGGCTCTGGCAAAGTTTGCAGAGCTGAGCACCCTCTCACCTCCCAGCCTAATTTTAGCTTCTTGCATAACCTGCCAAGTGGAGTACCTCAGGAGCAGCAAGGTCCAGCAGCTCCCACCACACTGCCCCTTCCTCCAGCCCTGAGGCACTCACTGAGGTGACCTTGCGGTAGATCTGGGCAGCGTTCTGGCACTCCGAGTAGGGGTACTCCGAGGTGGCCATCTCCAGCATGCACATCCCGAAAGCGTACACATCCACCGCTTCATCGTACTTCTCCTCATACATCTCCGGAGCCATGAATTCAGGGGTTCCTGGGGGCACATAGCATGGCTCAGCAATGAGCCTGTTCCCACATGTGCCTCCACGTCCCCCAGGCCCCCATCCCACCTATCACACTCTTGGCGAAGGAGGCACGCTTGAGCGTGGCCAGCCCCAGGTCCCCGATCTTGACGGAGCCGGTGGGGCCGGTGATGAAGATGTTGTCGCACTTGAGGTCACGGTGGATGATGGGGGGTGAGCGAGTGTGCAGGAAGTGCAGCCCTTTGAGAATCTGACGGCTCCAGCGCTGCAGTACTTTCAGCTTCATCTCCTTGAACCGCTTCAGATAGCTGCGAGGGGACAGGGCTGGCACCAGAGCACTCCACAGGCACTGATGCAGCGCCATGCCCCATGCCTGACCACAATCCCACCACCACCACTGAGCTGTAAAGGGCATGCAGCAGCCGGGGGCTCCCTGTGCCCCCTCCCCAGGCAAGTTCTGCAAAGGCAACACAGAAAACGCTGCCAAATCTGAGCCAAGCTGCCGGTGCCAGGAGTGCAGTGGGAGCCAGGGGTGAGCACTGCCATGTGACTCCCTGGGGCCCCCCAGCCCATGTGCTGGCCATCACTCCAAGCAGAGCCCTCCCCCACCTCTCTTTCCCTGCACGCTCCAATCCAGCAGCCCCCACTCACGTCTTAAGGGTGCCAGATGTCATTAGCTCAGTGACCAGCACAATGCAGATCTGCCCTTTGACAGATGACTTCCAGGAGTCGTAGAAGCGAACAATGTTGGGATGCTGCAGCCCCTTCAGCATCTCCACCTCCTCACTGAAGCGCTGCCGCTCTGTCTTGGACAGCTTCCGTGTCTGTGGAGGCAGTGGGTAGTGAGATGGGGCATGGGGCTGTGAGGCTGCCACATCCCACCCCCCTCCCTGCGCTCAGCCTAACGCATGGCTCGATGGAGCCGCTTGCCTTGCCCGTTAGGCTGGGGAGGGATGGCTGAAGATCCCCCTGTGCAGAGTTGCCCATGTGAAACCCACCCTGCCCAGCCCCGCAGCCATTGCACTTGGCTCCCCTATGGTGCCCACTACCAGAATGGGCATTGCAAGCCCCACACTGCCAAGTGCTCAACCCGTTAGTCTGCCTCGTGCAGACCCATCTGCCCCTATCCGGGGCAGCTCCTGCCTCCACTGCACACAGCAGCTTCAGGCATTGGGCACCTTCATGGCAGGGAGCCGGCCCTCTTCAATGAGGCCTTTGTTGGGGAAAGCAGGCGTGGGAGGCTCCAGCCCAGGTTTTTCCATGTTCCTCCAGCTAGAGTTAATTAAAGTGGAAGCCAAAGAGCACTGACACAGGCACTGAGCAGGGCTGCAGGGAGGACGCAGCCCTCTACAGCAGAACGGGGGATGAAGGAGGAGCAAGATCTTGCCTCTCACCCTGCACCCCACAGCACCGCCCTGGTGCAACGACTCAGCATAGAGCCAAAGGGACTGAGGAGCACAGATCCCAGGAGCTGGCACAGAGTCCCAAGAGCCCAGGTAGCTGCAGTGCCAACAGTGTTTATGAGGTGCCCCCATTGCCGGGTGCTGCCCGCCCCATGCACGGTTCCTTGGCTGGCAGCCACCATCCAACAGCCAAGGCAGCTTTTGTAATATTTTCATTGCATCATAACTGGCCCCACGGCTGGGCTGGAGCTGCTTCATAATCCCCTCTCTTCTTTAATACATGCTCAGGGACCCAGCTCAGCCCAGAGGAGAACTTGAGCCTTGCTACAGTGGATGAATGGGATCTTTCATAGCCAGAGAGGAAAACAGTGCCCAAGGCCCCCGAGCCGACCAGCACACACTCTGCCCCCCCAGCCCACCACCATCCAACTGGAGAGCTGCAAGGAGCTCAGGGGCTCAGCTGCACCCCATGGAGCTGCAGGGCAAGGGGCAGCCGTGCAGGCTGTGGCCAGGACTCAAGGACTGTCACTGTGGCTCCCTGAGTCCGATGAGGGGGGACCAAGATGGCATGCAGACATGTCCCACAGAGAGCCTGAAGCAAGGCTCAAGGGAGCCCCACTCTTTCCTCAAGCCTGTGATGGATTCGTCCTCAGCACCATTCCAAAGAGGGAACCAGGCACCCCAAGGGCTCTGCCCTGCCCTGCCATGCACGGGGAGCAGTGCCCAGCACGGTCCCTGCCACACAGGAGCCACTCAGACTGGGATTGCAGTGCAGGGCAGCACACAGTGTACAGCTGGGGCTGCCAGCGGAGCTGTCGGCCTGGGACATAGTGTTCTTTCCTAGCAGACACCTCCTGATGAGGAAGAGGAGGACGCTGGGGGTGGCAGTGGAGTGCTGGGGAAACGGTCCTGCCCTGTCCCAGGGCCAGGAGATGGCTGTTAGCATGCCCAACAGGGCTAACTGCAGAGCTGGGGCCAGATGGAGGTGAGGAGGAAGGTGCAGAGGTTCACTGAAGTGTAAGGCAATGCCCAGCTGGAGCAGTGCCCATGGCACTCCTGTGCTGCTCACCTCAGCCAGAGGGTCCCAGCAGCATCAATCAGTGAAAGACCACATTGGGCAGAGCTCAGAGTCACATCCAGGAAGGGGGGCACCCAGGGATATCTGCAGAGGTGCTCAGTGGGAATGGTTCAGGTGCTGGGCACTCAAAGCCCTGAAGACGCAGCCCCTGCATCCACACAGGAATCCAAGAGCACCCCCTTCTTCTCCCAGTGATCCTGCACGAGCACAAGCACCTGCTCCATTCCCAAACCCCTAGATCCCCGTCAAGCAACCCCCACTCAGCTCTCAGCCTCCCACCAGCATAGGATCCAGGGCAGATTTCTGGTGGCATGGCAGCACCAACCACACGGGGCGGCTCCTGCAACCCTCCAGAAGGGTCCCCACTGAAAAACTATGCATTGGCAACATATTTACAGCTAATCCCACTCTGGGCCTCTGGTTTCCTCCCTGTTTCCTCCTTTTCCCCAACCCTCAGCATCTAACAGAAATAGTCTCAAATCTAAAGCTGGAAAGCATAAACAGGTCACGGCGGGTCTGTGGGATGCAGGGACAGACAGCACTGCACAGGCTGTGGGCAGCGGGGACAAAGAGGTCCCCAGGGGGTCTTACAGGAAGGCAGAGAAAAGGCACTGGGCAACCTGGCGGTGAGGCAGGGCTGGGACAAGAGCCGGGATTTGGGTCTGGGAGGCACCACGGTGGCTGGATGAGGCTCCTGGGACCGGAACTGCATTCAGGGCTGAGGTTAGGTGTTCATTTATATTTTAAAGGCAATAAAAGGAGAATTGTTAAAGACAAGGGACAAAGCTATTTTTAAAAGGGCAGAACCACAACCATTTTTATTTGCGGTTCCAAATCCTGTATTTGTGTCACAGTGTCTGATTCTTTGCACGATTGCTGAAAAAAAACAAGCTTTGACAGCTTATGTGCTGCCAGACTTTCATTGGATGTCCACTTGGGGACGAGATACACTGAATAAAGAGCAGAGGGGGCCGCTTTGGAGCTGTCTTTGCTCCAGCCAGAGGGTGTTGCTCTCATCCCCAGGGACCTGAATGTCACTGGCACACAGTGCCAGCCCAGCTGCAAGCAGAACTCAGAATACAGGCAGAGCCCCTGCTGCAGGGCAGGTGCTGGGGACTGCAGTCCAATCCCCACAGACACCCTGGTTAGGGACGCTGGGCACGCAAGGGGACACAGCCCAGCACAGAGCACTCAAGTACCAAGCTGTGCTGTTAGCTCCGGGATCTGGCATGGCTGTGACTGCGGCACAGTGGGGCACACAGGCTGGGCATGCAGGGTCATGAGGCAGCCAGGTGGGATGCGCAGGGCATGAGTGGCTCTTCTGGAGGAAGTCACTTCCACCAGAGACGCTGCCCTCACCAGCACAGAGCTGTGGCTTCTGGCACTGCAGGGCACACCCAGGAGCTCAGAGGTCCTACAAGGGAATGCGGGCATAGCAAAAGAGGAGTGCTGAGTGACTCTGGGCTCTCTGAAGCAGTCGCCCCATCTCACAATACTGAGGAGAACCACATCCTCCTCTCACAGGCTGTAGTCACCCCTCCAAAGTCATGCACCATTATCTAAAGGATCTCTTCTTGCATTACTGGGCTTCAGCCATCCCATGCGGCCGCACCAAGGCTTTAGGAACAAGACAACAAACTTGCAAGACATGTTTTTCTCTGTAAACAAGGACTTGGACCTTCCGGCTGCAGCAGCCACCCCCGGGGCAAGAATCTGTTGGAGACTTTGGACTTCACCAAAGCCCCTCCCTGGGGGCTGCAAGGAGAAATCTGGAGCCCCACTACCGGGCTCTGCTCGCGCAGCCTTACTGCCACAGGCAGGATTGCTCCCAGCATGTGCAGAAGGGGAGGAGGCATCACAGGAGCAGTACCTCTACCACTGTCCTCAGCTGCCTAGCATCGTATCCTGCTGTTGGGGAGCAGTGGGGGAGGAGATCGGGAAGCTGAGACACATGGGAAGCCATAGGTCCAGATGCTGTTAGCAGACAGCACCTGGAAGCATCATAGAAACCACATGTGGGTGGCCCACATGCACCACTTCAACCAAGGACAAGCAGCTGACAAGCAGTAAGGACATGCTGTACCCCGAACCTTTTCGCACCCAGCCCCCGGCTACCTGGAGCACGTGCCCCAGAGCATTCTGAGAGCTATCGAAGCACACCTCCAAGCCAGCTCCGGCACTGAGACAGCTCCCCTACGGTCTGCCCTTCCAAAGGGCGATCTGTGAGCTAATGAACACCCAAAAAGCAGTGGGGTGCAGCACAGATTTTCCCCCAAGCAGGGCTGGCGCTGCGGGCAGGGGCTGCAGGCACTCCATGAGCGTTCTGACTGCTCTGTAGCTCAGGCAGTGACACAGCAACGGGAAAACAGCGTGCGACGGTGGGAGGGCCGATGAGCACGGAGCCGAGTCCCGGGGCAGCGATAGCGCACGAGGAGTCCAAACCTCCCCCACGTTTCTGGCCCCACTGCTGCAGCAAAGAGTGCTGAGTGCGTTGCGGAGGCACCGGGGGTCCCTGCCTCCCTGAGTCCCCCTACCCGGGCTGTGCCATTCCAAGCTGTGCCGTGCCGTGCCGTGCCGTGCCGCAGGTGCGCACCCTGCCCTCGTACCTGCAGCTCGCACCACGCCACCTCCACTGTTGTCTCCGTGTCCAGCCCCTTGTAGACGGTTTTGAAGGAGCCCCGGCCAATCTCGATGTCGAACTTGAGGAATCGGCCGTCGGGAGAAGTGGCCACGGCGCGCGTCTCCACCTCCTCGCTCTCCGTCTCCTCCGGCTCACGGTGAGCCGCGGTGCCCGGCGGCGGCGGTGACCCCACGCTCGGCCCCGGGTAGCCCAGCAGCTCCAGTTCCACCGAACTCCGCCGGTTGAAGCGGGAGGAAGCGCGGCGGGAGTCTCGTCCCGAGGGCCTCCGGCCGCGGTTACGGTGCGGTGCCCTACCGGGGAGCCCCGGCTCCACCGCGGAGCCGCCGCCTGCCCGCTCCGCCTCGGGCTGGGACATGGTTCCAGCGGCGGCGAGTTCGACGGTCAGCATCGACTCCCGCAGCTTCGCACCCCGCACCGCCGCCCTGCAAACAGGAGCGCCCCGAGCCCCGGCACGGGCCCCGGCACCGGCGTGGCCACGCCCAGCGGCACCGGACCCTCCCCGGCACGGCGCCGCCTCCGCGAGGCCACCGCCCCCCAGACCCCGCTGCTCAGGCGGCTCCGGCACCAGGAAGGGCACCGGGGTGGGCATTGGCAGCGTCAAGGGAACCGGAGCGAGCGCTGGCGTAGGCACGGGGCCAAGCATCAGAGAGAGCACCGGGACGCTCACCTGGATGTGCGCTGTGCGCCGAGAGGCATCAGGTCCTGGGATGGGCACCAGGCACCAGAACGGACAGCGGAGCGAGCAGTGGGACGGGCACCGCGCACCGCCAGCCCCAGGAGCTCCCTCGGACAGTGCCCACCTCGACCCCAAACCCCGTGTCTGGGCAGGGCTGGGGTGATCCCACCCTCCCTCGCTCCAGCAGCGATGGGTCCACGCAGGGTCGCCATGAGCAAACCGGGCCAGATGATGCAGGGCCAAATCGGACTGTGGGGAAGTGTTTGCTTCAGCCGCTCTCAGAGCTGTAGCTGTGAAGTTTCAGAGCAGTGCCTGTGTCTGAAGCTTCTCCCGTCCTGGGCACTGCCGTGCTATTGAATCCCGCACTCCGAGATAGCCGTTGCTCTGAGGGTTTACTACTGGGTGCGCTCCTGAAATGAGGGTCACACAAATATAAAATATGCATGTGTCCTTCAGCTGCACGCTCACTAGGAGCCTGCACAAAAGCTTGTTGTCTCTACAGTGTAAATGATGAGGTTGTTCTACCCTGTAAAGTTGTTTACACAAAATACAAAGCAATCGATTCTTGCGTTAATTTCTTTTCCCTAAGGTCAGATTGTTTCTACTCAGCAATACAGGAAACATTAAGGGGAGGACTGAAATGTTAACACAGCCATGTCCTTTGCGCAGATTTAAAGTGCAAACATGGTGCATCAAACACGGTGCACGCAGGATCCAGCTGCTCTCACCCACAGCCACGCAAATCCCCCAGTCCAGCTGGATGCATGGAGAAGCATCTATTGAAATGTTTCCATAGAAGTCCTGGGCAGGCTGCACAGCCCACTGCTCACAGGCAGACCTCTGTACCTGCACAGTGCCCCGTCCACTCAGCCCTGTTCACCTAGGAAGAGGACTGGATGAAATCTCCAGGAAGGGAAAATTGGTCTGCATCTCCACACGCTTGCAGAACACTCTTGCAGTACAGGCTGGCAGAAAGCAGTGATTGCACTCTGATCCAGCCTTGCACTCAAGAGTGTATCCAGGGCCCCTTTCTGGGAGAACACACCCTGGAGGCTGCAGGATGTGCTTGGTGCACATACCCCGTGCCAGGCAGCAGCATCTTTCCAGCAATGGCTGCCAAGGATGGCAGATGGGCTGCCACGGGCAGCACTGCACCGTACCTGGTATGGGAGGCTTTTGTGTTGTAAAATATGATTCAATTCCACCAAACAACACCTACAGTTCAGATGCACCATACCCAGCGACGGTCCTGAACTGTGCCCAGTGTTTCTCAGGCCCAGCAAGCGGTGCAGCCCTGAAGTGCTTCCAGCCCCAGTCCAGGCCCTGCCAGGTCACTGGGATGCGGCCAAGGCTGGCAGGCAGCCTGTGCTCTTCAGCAAGGGTACAACATGCAGAGCCAGGCAGGGCTCTTGGTCTCATTTCCAGTATGGTCATGTCCCTTTATCGTGTTTTCATCATGAAATGAGATGCCTTGAAATGTCCCAGAGGAGCAGGGAATGAGCATCCCAGGTGAGGCTCCTGCAGAGAGGAAATTGGGCATGAGGCTGCCTTTATATTTTCCTCCCACACCTCTGCAATGAGCATTGGAAGCATTTCCTCTTCCCTGCAGCTGCAGGAGCACCATGGGCTGAGCAGTAGCAGGTGACCTTGCAAAGAGGTGCAAGTGCCCTCCAACACATCCCAGGACACCACGCTGCAGCTGGGCCAGTGCTGAAAGCAGGAGGTTCCCGTCCACAGTCAGCCCCTTCTCAGTGCTCAGCAAACACATGCAGCTCCTGCACGTTATCAGGGTGACATTTCTCCTGGCTCCGGGTGTTGGTGCCAGGCCTGTGCTTTGGGCAGCTGCTGCAATCAGGCCATTCAGCATTTCCACGTGCATTTGGCTGCTGGGAAAAGAGCAGGGGACTGCAATCTCTCTGCTCAGGATTAGATCGCTCATCAAAGAACAATTCCAGCAAGATGTGCCAGAATTTCTCTGTTCCGAGCCCAAAACTCAGGATGGGATAACAGAGGGGCTGGGGCCAAATGTAGTGTGTGCCTGCAGGGCTGTAGCAGGAGCTGAGCAGCCCCCCAGGAGGGGCTGAGAGAAGGAGTGCTGGAGGGAATGTTTCCTGTTGGCTTCAGCACCCCACACCTGCAGGGACCTCCTTTTCAGCTCAGTGTGCCCCATACCCTATGGCACAGACCCGCAGGAAGAGACAGCACTGCAACCTCAGCAGCTGCAGCCCCAGGCAGATAACTGCTGAGGATTTCCTTAGCCCAGAGTCACAGATCTGACCTGCATGCACATTCATCCCAACTCATAAATTTATCAACCTGAAGCAACTCTTGCTTCTAACTAGCTGCATGAAATTAAATACCCTCTCAACTTGTTCCCTCCCACGAACACCAGAACCCAAATGTGCACAGCCCGATAGCACCTTATCTCAGCACCAGCCCCCCATGCTCCACCTTGCCCCAGCCCATGAGCCCTAATCAGCACAACCAGACGTTGGCTGTGACCTGGGGACCCGCATGGCTCCACTGCCACGGCCCCACAATCTGCTGAAGTCACATGGATTGGCTGCTGCTACTTCCTGGCCCTGGGATGCAGAATTTGCTCTGCAAGGCTCTGGGCAGCATTGCTGATGGAACTCAGGGCACTCTCTGCAGCAGTGCAGACCACAACGCCCTGTCTGCATCAGCAGCTCACAGGGGAGGCTGCCTGAGACAGCATCTGTTGTGCATGGCAACGAACACATCTCCTGTTCTTTGCCTTGTTCTGGCATTATCTATAGCCCTGATATCATGCACACTGAACACAGGGAGGAACTGCCCTGGGTACAGGGAAAGTCATAGTTGGAGGCCATCTTTAGAGTTTAATTACATCTCCTTCAGATCTACCCAGCACCCCAGGGCTTCCAACCCAACGCAGCTCTCACGTAAGCACCTCTGAGCAATGCAATGCTCTGGCGTCCCGATCTTGTGATGACATCACTAAGTGCTATAAAGCAGCGAATAAAGATAGGAACGACGGTTTCAGAGGACGGTATAAAGTCTTTGTTTTTACCATAAGCTACAGCTTGCCATTGTCACCGTTGTATAAACAGGGAACAGCAAACAAGCACTCAGCATAGCTGTACCGGTGAGCTGCTCATGCAGCCCCACAGCCCTCCTATACCCAGGGGCAGCCAGGTAACCCCAACATAAAGCAGTGCTTCTGTGCACCTCATCTCTGCTGAATGCACAGCCCCAGCAAACCAGCAGAGAACACGAGCAGCTGCCCGTCCCAGGACGGGACAAGGGGGAAGCACACTCTTCCTCCTCACCTCACTAAGCAAGCGATTTAGGAAACCGATGAAAAGCCACGAATGACTGCCAGGAGAGCTTTGGAAAGAAAAGGGCTTGTTTTAGACTTATCTAATGTCACATCAGCCATTTCCTAAGAAGGGAGTAAATTTAATTAAGAACGCAGACCCACTCAAGGACAGCGAGGTTACACTCAGCAAATGCGGCTCGGAACAATGCTGAGAGGTCAGTACCGCGTGTACGCAGAGCCAGAAACGCAAACATCCTGGGCCTGCTGGAGAGTCGTCATCCAGGGCCAAATGCAGATGCCACTGAACACGGAGTGGAAGGCACAGAAACACGCTGCAGGGCTGCAAGAGCAGCGAGCAGAGAAGGCGCAGCAATGAGAGAGTGAAAATTAAGACAGGCAGCATGGAGAGAGAGAAAGAGGCAGATCCCAGACAGCAAAATAAGGCCCTAAGAGACACTGTTAGCAACCAATTCATGAAGATTTTCCTGGCCATTCTGAGCCACAAACATGCAGACAGGACCACAGTTCAAGCAGTGAACCCCAGTTCCCGTGCTCTGCTGGCACAGGAATTGCTCTGCAGCACTGGTGTCACTGGCACACAGAGATCTGTCACCAGCCTTCCAGCACAGGCCTCCAGCTCCCACAGGTTAGAGATTAAGGATTTACCAGGTCAAATGTTGTACTGGATCACAGTTTCAACAAGCTGTGGACTTTATAATCAGTACTGAGAATGTAAAACTTAATTACGTTCTCCACCAGCCTGCTGTTTTATAGAGCTTACCCCATCACCACTGCAACAAACACATTAGTTTTCAGTGGATTGCACACAGAAAATGAAAGCTAACGTTGCCCTGAAGACAGGTAGTAAAAGCCCACAGTCTGCAGCTCTGGCACGTGGAAAAAAGCCTTTGTGGTTCCTGCTTCCAAATCAGGCAGGGTGCCTTTGGAGGTCCACCCTCTCCCCAGTACACTGTGTTTGTACAGTGCAGTAAGGAAACGAAGCTGAAGGGCAAGAATTCAGTACATTGTACTGTTTTGTTTCTGATGGAAAAACAAAGATAGATGAAAACACCCAGGCTGCTCTATAAATACATCTCATTTTAATTACTTCAGATTAGCTCCTTGAAATCCACCCCACCACACAGATCAGCCTGCTTTCCAGCAGGAGCGTATCAGTCTTTCAGAGAGGTCTTTTACGCCACAGCAGCAGCAACGTGTTCTGTGTGTTTGCTTTCATCTCAGCCACGTGGTGAGGGCTGCAGAGCCCAGGCACACAGCTGGAAGGTGGGAGGAGAGCCCCTTGGCAGCTGTGCCGGACCAGCCACCAGAGCACCCACCCGCTGCATTCACAGGAACAGGGAAAGAGCAACAGGACAAGAAGTCATGTCTTTGGAAGGCTTTACAGAATTCTCTTCACCCCAGGAAGTCCCGAGTACACAGCTGCTTGCGCCACTGCTTGAAACCAGGCCAGGAGTTAGAATCTTCGCAGCCAGAAACGTTTCAGAGGCCAAAGAAAGGCAGGCAGGGGGCTTCCATCAGAAGAACTTGACGCCTCGGCCATCGTCCAGCGTGATGATTTCAGCCTTGTGCTCCTGCTGCAAGGCTTGCAGGGCACGAAGCAGCATAGCCTCATCCAAACCATGGAACTCTAGGGCAGGAAAGACATACTCATCAGCAGGAACAGATTCACATAAAGAAATGAACAGGCTTATGATGTCTATGGAAGAATGACAGTGAAGACAGAGGGCTCTGAAGGGCACCTTTTAGACTCCTGCACCACAAGAAATACACAGATCCACAATCACAGCTAAGCTGACAGTCATCAGCACACTGCTGAAACAAAGCCTGAAGGTTAGCAACAGGAGGCAGTGAGCAAGAAGCCAGGCAGGAAGTAAACCTGCATCCCACATCTCCACATCTGGCAAAGACAAAGAGCTGGGCGCTAGGAAGGCTCAGAGTGGGCAGCATAAGTTACAAACAGCGATAACATAAACTGAAGTTAATGCTAAAAAGCCTGTGGATCTGCATTTCCCAGTGATGATCAATGTGAGCTGATATAAGAATTTTAAAATACTTAATTGACAGAACTATCATCTGGCATTCATCTCTACACATTCAAATCAAGTGTGCTCTGAAAAGCTGCAGGACATGACACATGACATTACCTTCATTTGCTGTATCATCTCCACTGATCAACTCATACAGAGTGAACACAGAGTTGGTCAAACCATTCTTTGACACCTGGAAACGTGAAAGCAATAGAGCAAGTCTTTCATGTGTTATTTAATAACCTTGGCAAGATCTCTTGCACATCACAAATGATATGCAATATAGACAGCATCTGATGAGCAAAAGCACCCTCCGAATGTTCTGGGACACGGAAAAGGTGAGAAATGACATCTAAGGATGCTGATGTCATTCATTGTGCTGTTCCCCATACTCTATGCTCTTTCTGTCTGAGCCTTAAGATCATGCATTGCACTAAGGACAGAGGGCACAATGGCAATGTTGCATCTGCCTCTGCATCCACTGCTCGAATCTCACCTTATGGTAAGAGAGAAAAGTTATTAACACCTTCATACATGAAGGGATTGGATCAAAACAGAAATAGCGAGTAAGCAAGAGGGAAAGGAGGTGACAGCAGTCTTTTACGCAATCTCAGTCAGCATCACCTGTCCTCCCGGCTGGGAGCGCCCAGGTTGTGCACTAGGGCAGCTGCTGCGTTCTCACCCACTGATAGATGAGCTTCCCCCATTCCTCGGGTCTTCTCCACATTATCAAAAAACTGGTTTTGTTCTTGTCTAACCACTCCAGGTTCCCTGAAACCAATTGGGAAAGGACACTTCAGCAGAGCTCGGCTGGCACCACCGCCCCACGTGTCACGGGAGCCGCAGGGCTCCTGAACGGAAGGTCCCAGGGGCGGTGTAGGCACGGACCGGGCGGGCCCGGCAGCGAACGGCGCCACCCACCGTTCTTGCGCAGCTCCTCCAGCACCACCTGGATGGCCTCGGGCGGCAGTTTTCCTGGGCGGGGGGGTTAAGGAGACATCCAACGAGCGGGAGGGAGGGTGGGGAGGCGCGGAGCGGGACCGGACCAGACCCAAGGATACTCTGCAGTCGGCGGTTGGCGAACAGCGGGCTGTCCTGGGCCTCGCGCAGCGTCATGGCGGGCAGACGCTGGCGCCGGCTGTAGGCGAGCGCCAGGGCGCACCAGGCCGCCAGCTGCTTCTGCCTCGTCTCACCGTTGGGCTGCAGCCTGCGGGGCTCCGCTCAGCGCCCGGGAGGAGCCGAGGCCTCACCCCGGCCCCGGTTCTCCCCCGGCCCCGGTTCCCCCCCGCCGCCGCTACCCGATCCCGACAAACCCTCCGCCCAAACCCCACCGCCGCCACAGCCCGGCCGGCACTCACGTGAAGAAGGGCGGAAAGCTGTACTGCCACGGCCACGCGAAGCTCATCGCCACCGACACCGGAACCACCTCCGCCAGCTTCCGGTCTGCACCGGCGCACTTCCGCCCCGCCTCATCGCCACGCCCATTTCCCCACTCCCCGCCCACTCCCTATCGCCACGCCCCCCCCCGTCCGGCGGAACCACGCCCTCTCCTTCCCCCCCGCCCCACGGACGTCGAGCCCCCCCCCCCTTCAGGTACGAGCTCCGCCCACTGGTGCCGTTCCGCCGCTGCCTGCCTCGAACCGTGACCGCAGCCGCCCGGGGGCCCCGAGGAGTCCGGGGTGGAGTCGGGCAGGGACGAGCGCAGAAGAGGCAGCCGAGGCGTGGGGAGAATAAACCTTTACTGCCCAGTGCCCAGGGAAGGTGAACACTCGGGGGATTCCCCCACCCAGCGCAGCCCCGGCAGCGCGAGCAGCAAAGCCCCGCACCGGGGCGACGAGGGCCGGGGCTGTGCCTGCATGGCGGCACCTACGGCTGCGCCTTGCCGTCCTTGCTGCGCCAGATGACCAGGGTGACGAGGAAGGGGATGAGGCAGATGGGGGCAATGATCATGGCCAGCAGCACGTCCTCGGGGGGGTCGAAGTAGGCCTGGCTGCCGGCCGAGCAGTTCTGGAAGTAGCGGTGGTGGCTCTGGAAGATGTAGCTCTCAGCCAAGGCGTTGGGGTAACTGTATTTCAGGCTGTCAGCCCACTCCTCCAGGCACTGCTGCAGCGAGCTGTAGGGCCTGCAGAGAAAGCGTGGGGCATTGGGCTGCCCTCCACCCCCAGCTTGGTGCCCCCGCCCGCCCCTACCTGCTGATGACCTTCCACTCGCACAGCTGTGCGCCAGTCACATTCTGCATCACCTGCACGAAGGACTCCCAGCAGCGGTGTGTCAAGTTGGTGTATATCTCCTCTGTGGGGGGATGGGCACTGAGCGCAGCCACAACTCAGCCTTGGAGGGATTTGGGGATGAGGAATGGGGATGACACTCACCCACCAGCTCATCCGTAATGTTGTACGTGGGCACTGGTGGGCTTGTTCTTGCCTCCTGCGTGAAGCCCTCTGCCGTGGCACGCACTTGGCAAAACTCATGGCCCAGCAGTGCTGTGAGGGGAGGGACGTGGTCAGCACTGCAGGAAGGAGCACAGCCACGGCTCCACAGCAACGATGGGTATGAGGAGGCCCAGGGGGCAGCGGGGTAATGGGATGAAGGGTGATGGGAGACTGAGAACCGCCAGCAGCAGTGGGGCCATGCCATGCCCAGCGCCTGGCACTGGTGGGGGAGTACCTATTTCCAGTCAGGAAGAGGAAGTGCTGACCGCAGTGCAGCATGGCCATGAAGCAGAGCCTCCTGTCACCCCCCCTCCCCCCCCGAACCCGTTGCTAGCATGGGGCATAGCTCCCCAGACCCCTCCACCCCTCTGCCAGGATCAGGATCACTCCTGTCTGTTTTCCACCTTTCCGTGGTCATGGCATGCCACCCTGGAAGCTACTTTGTTGTGGCCTCTGCTGGCTGGCAGTGTGCTGTGGGGATGACACAGCAGCTGTGGGCTGGCACAGCTGTGGCAGCAAGGGCAGCCCACGTGCCCCCAGTGCCCAGTCCTCTGGTGCTGACATGCTCCCTGCCCAAGGCACAGCTGTTCTCCCACTGCCATCAAGTCCAGGTCCCTGCGGATGCGCCATCGCTCCCCACCAAGGGGAAGGGGCCGCCCGCAGTGCCCAGTGGTGCTGGGGATGGCCGCCCTAGCACCCGTGTCCCGCTCACCGCTGCCCGGCGCAAGTCCTGCGGCGAGCCCGGGTGCAGCCGCATGGTGTGGGGCCGTGCACTTACCGCAGAGCAGCAGGAGCCCTCGGGAGAGGCGGCCAGAGCCCATCTGCGCACACGGTGCCATCCTGCCGGAGCCTGTGGGCTAGCAACCGGGACAAGGATTTCAATGGAAATAACAGGAAGCAACTCCTTTCCTCTGACAGGGGCAGTTTGAACTACAGGAGACGTGTGAAAAATGAGATTACTTAGTGCTGCTCTGAGGCAGCCCTCCCCACAGGACCCCACCACTATGCAGCAAATGTTGGACCCCTGGGTATCGCCCCACACCTCACCCTGGGCAGCAGAGGGGCTCCCGCAGCACAGCCGCTTCACAAGGCCGCTGTTTGTTTACTTGTGTATTTCTCTTTAATCCTGTCTGGGCTGGGTTGTGAAATCCCTCGTCTCCTGCGTGGAGGGCAGGCAGCCCGGCAGCGGGGGGAGTGGACAGTGGAGCAGGATGTCCCGGGAGGGGTACTGCTGGAGGCTCGGGGGCGTTACGGCCCCAACCCCGTGCTCATGGCGCTGTGGGGCACCTGCCCCAGGGGCACGGGTGGGGTTGGAAGGGACAGCAGTGGTACTGCAGTGGGTGCGAGCCTCAAGCAGACAGGAGGTGGGGATGGGGCAGGAGACTTCGGCTGCAGTGCTCCTCTTCACCCCATGCCACCTCAGCTCCCACTTGGGGCAGCGCGGTGCTGGCTCTGCAGAGTCCCCACCCGGGGATAGAGCTTAGGCCACACGAGCTCATCTCACTGCTTGCCAAAGGCTAAGCTCCAGCCCAGAGCTTTCCCTTTAAAATCCACTCGTGGGACTCACAGAGCACAAATCACACAGCAGAGAATTGCAGTTCACAGGGACCCTCCCTGCTTTGGAAGGATTCAGTTGCTGCACATTCCTGCTGCAATATATTCCACACGTTATGTGCAGGCTGTGTGGCAGCCGACACACTCCTGGCACTTGAAAGTCCTTCAGCAGCAATGGGAGCCCATGAGGCCGTGGCATGGGGTCACAGCTGCATTCTGCTCTTTGTTGTCACACCCCTGGAGCAGCAGCCGGCAGCGGGAGCCTCTGCCAGAGTGACACCCAGTGATCTCAGCCGGCCACTCCTTGCACAGCTGGGGCAGTCTGCCAGCGCCCACTGCTCCCCAGCCCCACTCTGCAGGCTCCCCCCAGCCCTTGGCTGCGGTGCTGTGAAGGGGACTCAGCCTGGCAGTGGGGGACACATTCCCATATTCTGGGCTGGGATACAGATGTCCCAAGCCCTGCTGCCGGCCTTGCCCCATGGCACAGGTCCCAGAGGCAGCCCGGGCCCCTGCCTGCTCTGCTTTGACTCACCCCTCAGCTTCCCCCATTGCGCCCTGGGGCTCGCCATCAACCCAGCGTGGGCAGCGAGGCTGCAGGGACCGCGCTGCCACCTGGGGGGTGCAACCCAGTCTCCAGGCTCTGCCGGTACAGAGAGCAGGAGCTGTCAGCAGAGGAGCTGTGGCCGTGCTCCAAGGAGCATCTTCCCACCGGCTGCGGTCGGGCTGGGGCTGCGCTGGGGGCATATCACCGTACCTGAGCCCATCCCAGCACTTTCTACTCACTCTCCAACGATAGGGAAGGCTGAAGGGGCAGCGAGTTTCCCTGCATTTGACTGACTCAGCAGGAGAGGCTCAATGGCATCAGATATGGGGGCAGCCAGGATCAGGACTCAGCTGTGGGAGCACGCCTGGATGTGAGCGGCCAACAGCCCCACTCGCTTCCTGACGAGGGACCCGCAGGTTCCCCACGCTGCTTTCCGCAGTGCCGCCGGCTGGGCGGAGGGGAAGGAAGGGGCCAGGCTGGGAGAGCAGCCGGGGAAGGGAGCGCCATGCCGCAGCCCCGCTCCTGCCCCGGGCCAAGCAGAGCGGCGCTGCCGTCCGCCCCAAACAGCCGCTTCCCGCCTGCCGGCACCGCCCTTCCCCAGCAGCGGTCCACGGCCCCGCTCAGAGCCGCGGCCGTCCCTCGGCGGCACCGCGCCAACCCCGCTCCCACGCACAGAGGGCGGGTGGCGGCCGCTGCCGGACCGCCCGGTGGCCGCGTGGCTCCGCGCGGGCCGCACCGCGTCTGGGGCCACGACCCGCGGAGGGCGCGCAGCGCCCCCTGCAGGCGGGGCTGTGGGTCGGCCTGCTCTGCGCCCAGACCGCTCCGCGGCAGCGCCCACAGACTTCGCTTGCCGCTTTTCCACACCCCGGCAGTGCCGGTGCTTCCTTCCCGCTGCTATCGGCGCAGCAGTAAGGAAACCGCACGCCGGGCCCAGAGCCGTCACGGGGAGAGGGCGGCGGGAAAAGAGAGGACGAACCCCGCACGCCATCACAGACTACCGCTCAACGGCGCCCACGCGGCGGGGCGGGGACTTGGCGGGAGCGCGCTCCAGGGGCGGGGCTAAGTCAGCGCGTGCGCAGTGCGCGGGGAGCGCGGCCTCCCCCGGCGCGATGGCCGAGGAGTGAGTGCGGGGCGGGGCGGGGCCTGGGGTCCTGCGGGGGGCGGGGGGCGGCCCGGCCCGGCGGGAGGGGCCCGGGAGGGAGCGCGGGGTCGGGAGCGGTGCTGGGGCGATAGCGGGGTCTGTGGGGGGATCCGGTGGCTACTCGTGGGGGCAGATCCAGGCCTCCGGAGGGCTGCGTGGGGTCCCGCGGGACCACGGGCGGGGGGTCTGCGGGGCATCCGGGGCGCGGCGGGGCCTGTGGGGGCGGCCGTGCCCCAGGAGCGGGCCGAAGCCTGGGGGCACTGCCCTTGCGAGACAGACCCCGCCGTGTCCCCGTCCCGGCAGCCTCCGCTGCCGTCGGCCTTCCCGCAGCCGGGGGGTCCCCCGAGCCCCCTCCTGGCTCCCGGGGCCGCGGGCTGCGTGGCAATGGGGGGAATTCGGGCTGGAGGTCGGCCCGAGGAGCCCCCGCGGGTGGAGTGGAGCGGCCCGCTGGGTACGGCTACAGCTGGAGCCAGGGACTCAGTGGGAAAGACCCCCGGGGCTGTGCTGGGGGCTGTGTGGGTCTCTTCACCCCGTGGGATGTGGAGCTCTGCCAGGCGTAGCTGCGGTGTTTTCAGCTGCTCGGTTCCACTTAGGCTTCCTTCATGAGAGCTGAAGCATCCCTCGGGCTCACAGGGCCATGCCCGGTGCCAGAAGACCCAGCTCTGACTTCTCCATCAGGTAGCATTGTGTGTTCCCAGCCAAGAGCTGTGCTGTTCCGGCAGCCTGCACAACAAATGGTGTCCTTCCTAGCCTCCTGGCAATGAGGTGTTCTGAGCTGGACATAACACCGCTCCTGATGTTATCGTGTGGTCCTATGCGAACAGGAGGTGGAACGCTGGAAACAAACTGGCCATACAGTATTGAAAGATTATAAGCAGGAAGGAGAGCAAGTTTTGCATGATCTGACAGTGACAAGACAAAGGGGGGTGTCTGTAAACTTTACAGAGGAGATTTAAGTCAGATGTGAGAAAGAAGTTCTTTACTCAGAGGCGGTGAGATCCTGGCACAGCTGCCCAGAAAGCTGTGGGTGCCCCATCCCTGGAGGTGCCCAAGGCCAGGCTGAATGGGGCCATGGGTAGCCTAAGCTGGTGGGGGCACTCAGCTCATGGCAGGGGTGAGGATGGAGGGGCTGTGAGGTCCTTTCTGACTCATCATTCTGTGAGTCTGTGTTTCGCAGTGGTTCAGACTGTGCAGAAGCAAGTGAATCCCTGAAAGCATACATAGTGCCATGATGCTGCTTGCATCCAAACGCTCCCCACGCTTTTTAGTGCAATTTGTGCTATAATTATTGCAAAAGTAGGATTAGTGCAGATTTAGGTGATTAGTTTTTCCTAAATAAAGTCTGTGATGCATTTAAAATCCACAGGGTTGGGTTTGTGGTTTTTGTGGTTTCTTTTAGCACTTGTCTATAACTTTATACTTTCAGTCATTTGATATTTATTCTTACTGTATTTTTGTAGAAAAATGGAAATTGCCACTCCTCCAACATCAAAGTGTATTATATACTGGAAAAGAAAAGTCAAGTCTGAATATATGCGTCTTCGGCAGCTCAAGAGATTTCAGGCAAACATGGGAGCAAAGGTAAAGACGTAGTGGCTCTGGTTGGAATGATTTCTGCTATAGACTTCAGTTTGCGGTATGGGAGCTTTTGTCAGATGAGTGATTCTTGATGAGAACTGTGAAGTTCTACTTCAGATGCAGCCACGGTGTGTTTGAAGAGGCGTTGCCTCTTTGTGCTCTCTGTAAAGCAAAGCAGCGTTGTTGGCTCTGCTGGTGTGGGTTGAGCAGTTCCCTGTCTAGATGCTTGCATAAGGTGCCAGGGAGGGCTCTTGTCTGCTGTTTTGTAAAGTATCTTCTGCAGTGCAAAGGGACTGCATTTCAAGTGACTTGCTCTTCTGCTTTCCTCATTGGCAGGTAGGAGTTTAGAGCAGGTTGGCTCTGATAGGGAATTATTTAAAGTTGCTAACTTGGGTAAATTTTCAGCACGGTTTTGTTATCAATACTGAGTTGAATTAGAATTCCTTCTAATTGGTATAATCAATTTGAAATGCTCTGCCTTGTCTGCATTTTGATATGTGAAACAAGATCTTGGGAGAGATGTTAATGTTCCAAACCTTCAATTTATTTTAAAATGTTGAGTGCTTCTTTCTCTCATTTCAGGCTCTGTTTGTGGCCAACTTTGCAAAGGTTCATGAAAAGACTCAAATTCTTAATGAAGACTGGAAGAAACTTCGAGTTCAACCAGTGCAGTTGATGAAGCCAGTCAGCGGGCACCCCTTCCTAAAACAGGTAGGGAGAGCTGTGTTAGTATCAGTCTGTGCTTAGCACTCTTTCACGGTGCAAAAATGAAGTAAAAAAGGCTTTTACTGTCAAACACCATGCGTGAACACGGCGCTTTGCTGTATTTGTCCTGAAGTGCCATTTCTTTCTGTGATGGTGGCAATCTCCCAGGAGCTGTTTTTTCTCACCACCCTTCTCTTCACTTCTATCCTAGTGTACAGTTGAGAGCATTTTTCCAGGATTTCCAAGCCAGACACTGTACATGAGGACACTGAACACAGTGGCTCTGGTGCCTATCATGTACTCCTGGTCCCCTCTTCAGCAGAACTTCATGGTAGGTAGGAATGCAAGATCTTTGTGAGGTTATTGTGTAATCGTTATGTGGTTCTGGAGTGGTTAAAACAACTTGTTCCAAGCCATGGCTGCTCAGGAAGACATGGTAGAAATTTGTGTTGCCTGCTTTCCATCCAAGCTGTCTTACTCAGCCATTAGTTCTTTTTCACCCAACTTCTTGATCGGGCAACCATTATAAAAACACAGGATTCTAACAGTAAGTGTTTTTTTTTTCTGACTGGGGGATTGATGTCCTTTCCTATGTGATTGGATAACCCTGCTGATCTGTTTGTAGGGATGCTACTGAGGGTTAGTTCCTCTATCACAGTAGTTAGGAGAATGATGTAAGTGCAGGTTTTGCTGTGGCTTAGTTTAGAGTATTTGCTAGTCTGTCCCTTTGCCCAGTATGGGAGTGAATGTATTCCTGCAGCCTGTCCAAGCTTTCTAAAGCCAGATGCAGCAGACTGGTGGAGCAGTAAGGCATTAGCAATTGTAATGCAAAAAGAGTCCCCTGGTGGTGCCACTGCAATGAAATTCAAATGTCCTTGCTCCCTGCAGTCAATGCTAGTACACTCCTCAGCTTCAGCTGTATTCCTCCTGGAATGAACTGCCTTTTTGCCTCCTTCACTGTTCCAGTTCTACTCCCTTAATCACCACAACTTTGACATTTTTGGCTCTTCGTTGTTCCTGGCAATGTGTGTGTTTCTGTAACCTTTGGATACAGTTCTCTTCTTTTTAAAATCAAATACATTTTTTGAGGTTAGAGTTATTCTGATAGCATAGGATAACTGAAATGTCAGTGATGAGATGTATGAAATTTGAGCTGGGGAGGCTGAACCTTTGCTTCATGCAGTGTTTTCTGCATGCAGTGGACAGGGGCATGTCACAGAGACACAGCTTGTCTGGGAATTAGGAAGTGCTGTTTTACTGAATCGTATCTCACTGCTTTTCAGGTGGAAGATGAAACCGTTCTGTGCAACATCCCTTACATGGGAGATGAGGTGAAGGAAGAGGACGAAACCTTCATTGAAGAGCTTATTAATAACTATGATGGGAAAGTTCATGGAGAGGAAGGTAATTTGGGAGTGTGAACGCTTAGCAGCATTTATTCAGCTTCTTGTAAGTAAGATATCAAAGTAGTTAAGAAATCAATAGGTGGGTACTGCTACCACCTTTTATCTGGGAGCGTTTAGAGCAGAAACGCGTGCCTGCAGATATGGTTTGTAAGGACGTAAGGATCCCCCACTCTGTTCTAGGCTCAGGATTAGGAGGAGTTGAGTGCTGTCATTTCACTTGTGACCCTAGCCATGACTTGAAGGTTTTTGTAGGCAAAAAGCTTGTATGCTTTCCTAGCTCATTATAAAACTGCGTAGAGGGCAGAATGCAGCAGAAAATTCTGTTGTATGGGCTGCCCTCAGATCACCAGAAGTGTTACAGCACTCTTAGGACTCTGAAGTATTAAAACTCCACCTGGCCCTCCAAAATCGCCAGGACAGTTCTTGTTGATAAATGCTTTGTGTGGCTGAGGAACGTCCATGGCCCTCCCACAAAGTGGCTGACACCACTGTGTTTCAGAAATGATTTCAGGGTCAGTCCTCATCAGTGATGCTGTCTTCCTGGAGCTAGTGAATGCCCTGAACCAGTACTCAGATGAGGAAGAGGAAGGACACAATGATTCTGAAGTCAAACAGGAGGATGGAAAAGAGGACCTGCCAGTCACAAGGAAAAGAAAACGAATTGCAGTGGAAGGTGGGTTTGGCGGCAGAAATTGGTTGTGTGTTGGTCGTGTTTCCATCCTGCCTTGCCTGAGGAGCCAGTGCTCTCCTGCTCTCACTCTTTTGTTTGTTGTGTCACTAAGAGTAGTCACCTGCTTGGCAAGTCCTGACGGAGCAGTTGAAAGAAGGGAAATCAGTTGTTCTCACTGTCCCCTGTGGACAGGATAAGCAGTCATCAGATTAAAGTGTGGCAAGGAGGAATTTAGAGAAGTGATCTGGAAAACCACTTAATGTAAGATTGGCAAAGCAGTCAGGGATATTGCCTTAGGAAGTTGTGAAGTCTGGTTACCAGTCAGGCAAGCATCTGTCAGTAAGTTTGTCTGTAGATCTGTTTTGCTGTAGGACAGGGAGCTGGACCTTTCCAAGTCCCTTCCAGCCTCGTCCTCCATGTATTACTGTTCCTCTTCCCTCTCCTTTGCCACCTGAAATTCTTGTTTAATAGAGGAATCTCTGTTCTGTGGGATTTTTGCGTGTCCTGCATGGTCTTAGGAATGCTGACTGGTAGTTTTATCTTTGGTTTATAGTGATAGGAGTAGAACAAATACCACGACTTTTTGCATGTGTAGAAAAGTAATGTATGTAAATCCTGTCCAGGTAAAAATAAATGGTGATACTCCTTAAGAAATCAATACATTATGCTGCTTTGAAAGCAGTGGAGTACCATCTGGAAGTGCTTTAGCCTAGCTGCAAGACAAATTTTGTTGTGTGCGTGATCACATTTCTGTCTCTTAAAATGCAATCCAGAGCACCTGGAATCACTCTTTCTGGAAAAAGGAAAGTTACGTTCATGTCCAGCTTAACTGAGGAGTTGTCTCTTTTTTTCCTTAGGTAACAAGAAGTGTTCCAAGAAACGGTTTCCAAATGACATGATATTCACTGCCATTTCTTCTATGTTTCCTGAATATGGCTTCCCAGATGACATGAAAGAGAGGTAGAAGATCTCTCCTTAAGTTGCTTGTTGCTTTTGATAGGGGGCAGTTAAAATTTGTGTTTCAAAAAACAGCACTATGCTCTGGCTGGGAAGTAGAGCCCACTTGGCTTTAGGACTGTGAGAAGGACGACTTTTGGGTATTACAGCTTAAAGATCCCTGGACCGGAGTCATGAGATCTGTAGTGAAGGCCTGTTGAACGTCCCGAATCAGGTGAGCATGCTCATCAGTGGATGTGTTTGTTGAGCAGGTACCGAGAGCTCACGGAGGTGTCGGATCCGAACGCGCTGCCCCCGCAGTGCACTCCCAACATCGACGGGCCGTGCGCGAAGTCGGTGCAGCGGGAGCAGTCCCTGCACTCCTTCCACACGCTCTTCTGCCGGCGCTGCTTCAAATATGACTGCTTTCTGCATCGTAAGTGCAGGCTTGCCAGGCGCATCCCTTTTCTCTGCATTATCGTCTGTACTCTGTGCTCCTGTAGGCCTTGCTCTGGCATCTGTGCTGCTGCTGTGAGAGGCTGGTGGCTTCCTGGAGTTTGCAGTGGAGCCTTTACGAGCTGAGAGATGCCCAGAAGCCTTTTGTAAAGATAGCTCTGCTAAATTCCTCAAATGGATGGCAAAGCAACCTGTGTCATAGTCCCCTCTTTCTCACTGTTGTGCAATTTGTGCCAGAAACGCTGCTGTGATTAGACTTCACTCTCAGTTTGCAGGAGCTCGTCAGGGAAAGGCACGATTGTTACACTTCTGAAGTTGGGACGTGCCGTGTGCTATGTTGCTTCAGTGGAGCTTACAGCGTCATCTTAGTTATGTTCCTGCTGTTTGTTCTGCCAAAGTCTTTTGGATGCTGTTGAGCTGTTGGATCTGCTGTGTCTGAGGGCTCTCTTGGAAAGTCACAGGACACTCTCCACTATTTATTAAAAGATCTGTTATTAAGATCATGCGGTCTTTTTGGTTCAGTCTGAGAGCAGATCTTTTTTTTTTTTTTTTTTTTTGTGGCATTTTACTTCCCAAGTATTCCCTCTTTGCTGCTAAGTTCCCATTACTGGTTGAAGCTTGGCCAACATGTCCTCCACCTTGTTCTCTGTTTCTGAGATCTCCTCCTGTACTCTTGGTGGCTGCATCCTGCTCCCACTTGCTTTCATTCTTGAGCTGTCCCTGTCCTTTGTTTTTGTGGTGGAAGATTTTTGTTAGAAGACTCCTGTTGCTAATAGTAAAAATAACTTATTTTTTCAGCTTTTCATGCTACTCCTAATGTGTACAAACGAAAGAACAGAGAGACCAAGATTGAGCCAGATCCGTGTGGAGCAGACTGTTTCCTCTGGCTGGTATGTTTCTGCACTGTGACTTCTGCAACCACCCCAAGAAGTGGGCCTGGCCAGCTGTGCTCCATAGAATGGCTGAGGGTCTTCTTCACTCTTGTGGAGATTTCTCAGAATCAGTTGTAACTGTCAGTGAATCTGGAGAAGCATGAATCCAGATATGAACCTTACTGGAGGCGTATTCATATAATGTTCAGATCAGCTAGCTGAGGTATCATTGTCCAAAAGGAGCTGCAGGGTGAGGCAGAGCAGGCCAGGAGGATGTCATTGCCAGGGCACGAGGCAGCAAAGCAGGCTGGAGGGACAGGGTGAGGGAGCCCGCTCATGCAGGCAGCGATGCTGAAGGAAATGAAGCAGAAATCTGCTGTGTGGCCAGCTATGAGAGCCTTGAAGGCCACGAAGGTAGCCACAGATGACAAATCTGCCTTCTCATGGTGGCAGCAGGACAGGGCTCCTCCCAAGGCCTTTCTGTGTGTCCTGACTGAATGCCACCTATCTGTGTTCTGCTCTGCTTGCAGGAAGGAGCGAAGGAGTTTGCTGCGCTGCACAATCCCAGGTCCAAGTGCTCAGGCAGGCGCCGCCGGAGGCACCATGTGGTCAGTGCCTCCTGTTCAAATGCCCCAGCTTCTGCGGTTGCTGAGACAAGGGAGGGAGACAGCGACAGAGACACAGGCAATGAGTGGGCTTCTAGTTCCTCGGGTATGGCATCATCCTTAGAGACACGCTTCTCCCACCTAGGGCTCTGACTGGTGACCATAAGCAGGCACTGCTGCACATGGGGCTCTCTGTCCATGCTCAGTGGCTGTGGAGTTATGAGTTAGTGACAGAATGTATTCAGCTGGCCTTAAACAAATGCAAGGGAAATACAGTACCTCCCTGCACTGTGTTTGGGTTATTATCTTTGTTGTTAGGCATAGCAAATTCTTTGCTGGGGCCTTGTTGACCCAGAGCACCTTGCTTGGCTTTCCACGAGCAGAGTGCGGGCAGCAGGCGTGCTGCTGGATGGTGCCTCTTCATGCACTTGGCCATACTGTGGTGCTGAGAACCCACCTGTGAGTTATTGAGGCCAAGGGCTTGTGTGTAGTCTTGCAAGGTGGTGGCTGTTTCCCCAGTGCTGGGACAGGCGCTGGGCTTCTCGTGCCTCATGGGGCAGGGCAGGCTCAGGCCCCTCAGAGCACCGCTGCCCTCAGAAGCATGGATGGCAGAGTTGCATTCTTGCTCATCCTCGGTCCCTAACATCAGCCTTTCTCTCCAGAGGCAAACTCCCGCTGTCAGACCCCTACCAAGCAGAAGCTGAGCCCGACCTCATCCCAGCTCTTTGCAGTAGAGGCACAGCAGGAGCCAGTCGAGTGGACAGGAGCTGAGGAGTCCCTGTTCCGTGTCTTCCATGGGACCTACTTCAACAACTTCTGCTCCATCGCCAGACTGCTGGGAACAAAGACGTGCAAACAGGTAGGGCCTGACATTCTAGTCTGGGCTATGCACCCAGGGGAAGTCGTCATGGCAGCACCTAACTCAGGGGAAGGAAGGAAGCCTTTGCTGCTGCTCACTTGATTCTTTTTTCTTCTCAGCCTCAAACTGTTTGGGGGAATGTGTTGCATTGACACTTTGGAAGTTCACTGTTGTTATTTTACAGTACTGCTGCTGTCCAGTGCTGCTAGGTTTCTTCAGACTGTTTTATCCCGGGCCTGGGTAATACTGGCAAATGGATGATCTTGTTTCCCAGTCGAGAAAAGCAAAGATCTCCATGACTTAATGAAACTGGGGGCAGAGCTTCACTTATGCTTCAGTAAAGGCAGCTTGAGTGCACTGAACTTTATGCTTTTACTTCTGTTCTTTTTCTTGGTTGTTTTTTGTTTTTTGGTAGGTCTTTCAGTTTGCAGTGAAAGAGTCACTTATAACAAAACTGCCAACGAATGAATTGATGAATCCATCCCAGAAGAAAAAAAGGAAGCACAGGCGAGTGTTGGACAGCCTTGTTTTGTTCTTAAAACGCAACCAGATCCACTGCTTTTTGTGCCAAGCATTCCTGGTAATCCGCATCTGGCTCCCATCTGCACGCACTTCTCTCCGTCACACAGGGCTGATTGTGCTGCTGGCTGAGAGCTGGCCCCTGCCCTGTCTCTGCTGTTGCTGTCCTGGTTGGGCAGCTGTGTGGTTCTATAGTCACAGGCTCAGCCCCGAAGCAGAGGGCAGAACAGCAGCTGTCTTGCAGCAAGTGCTGCACTGCTGTAAGAGGTCTAGAACGCTGTCCTAACAGCAACCTCTGCCTGAGCTCCCTCCCTGGCTTATAACCTACATTCTGGGTGCTGATCCAGCATGTACAGTATTATTCTGGCTCTCGCGTTTGCCTTAAATAACTTCAGCTGTAGCTGAGTCGTTCTCATCTTTCACCTCTTTGTGTCTGGCTGATGGTTATTAATGCATGAAGCTGCCAGACAGCCTTGCTGGACTTGCTCGTCCCCTGCTGCTGTGCTAGCTGGCAGTGCTGAGCACAGTGCTGGCCAGTTGCTCCTGGCGGAGGTTTGTGACTCCCCCACCCCTGACATCTCTGCTTCTCTTCTAGGCTGTGGGCTGCCCACTGCAGGAAGATTCAGCTGAAGAAAGGTAGTGTTTGCTGTGGCTATGCTTAGACATTTTTTGTGTGGTGGGGGATGGTTCTCCAGCCCTGGCTTGCACAGCAGGATGCTGTGTCGTGCTCTCCATCCCAGCAGTTGCAGTGATGTGGGGGTGAGCTGCCCCCGCTGCAGAGCCTTCTTAGGCGCTGCCATGGCTCTGCCGCATGCACTGCTGCCTTGCAGGCATTCTCTGCCAGGCTGTGCGTGCAGTGCAGTCCTTCTCTAGTCAGGAGGGATGAAGTTTGGCATGCAGTCCGTGTGAAGTGGACTGTGCAGGGGTGGATGTGTGTCATATGTTTGTAATTAGAGCTGTGTGTGGATGGATTTGGCTGAGCTGAGTACTGCTGCGCTCCCTGCCCTCTGCAGGCAAATCGGGAACCTGCATGTGCTCTGCTCCAGAGCCCTGGGAATGCTTTCTCTCAAGTGTTTCTGCAAAGTACAGCTTCTAATCCTGGCATTTCTCCTATTGTTCTAGATAATTCACCTACCCAGGTGTACAACTACCAGCCCTGTGACCATCCTGAACATCCCTGTGACAGCTCCTGCCCTTGCATTATGACCCAAAATTTCTGTGAGAAGTTCTGCCAGTGCAACCCTGACTGTAAGGAAAACCCTAGGACTGTCACATATGAAAGCGGCTGCTCTCCTGACACAGACCAGAGGAAGGGTGCAGATCTGGGGCTGAATGAAGGCCTGTTTTATTTCTGCCTTCACTTTGTGATCCATCTGCAGCAGCTCAATTACCAGTCTGATAAAGTCCAAGGGAAAACTATGGTCCATGGTGCCCTGTAACTCCCAGCAGCTGGTGATAAGTGCCTTGCCTGCATGTCTGTGTCCAGCATCAGTAAGCCCTGGGTGATGCTGCTGATGTCATGAAAGAAGGATGTATGGTCAGCTGAGTCACTGCTTTGCCACACTTGTTTTTCCCCTTCTGTGCTTTCATTCTCCGCTCTGTGATGGAGATAACGGCACTTGCCTACATAACTGGGCCTTCTGAAGGTGAATTTGTTTAGGGTTACAGCTTGGGGCTGAAAGGGTTAGAGGGCAATGGGGAGACAACTCAGACTCCAGGCTTCTCTGTACAGCCCTGTTCGTGTTATTAGAGCCGTTTGTTTCCAAACTGCATGTAATTAGTCCTAAGATGCAGATCAGCACCTCTTGCTATGAAGCTGGGAAGGACTTTGTGCACAGGTTTGTGCTCCGCTAGGTGTGAATAGCAGAGCATATTCTGTGAAAAGTCTTGTCAGGCAAAAATACGGGTTGTGTTTCTACAGGTCAGAATCGCTTCCCAGGCTGCCGCTGTAAGACCCAGTGCAACACCAAGCAGTGCCCGTGCTACTTGGCCGTGCGGGAGTGCGATCCAGACCTCTGTCTGACCTGCGGGGCGTCGGAGCACTGGGACTGCAAGGTTGTGTCCTGCAAGAACTGCAGCATCCAGCGTGGTCTCAAAAAGGTATTGATAGGAGCATGGCTCTGGCAAAGGGCTGCCCGAGGGTAGAGTTGGTTAACAGATCTCCTACTACATAGGAGGGGCTGTGAGCCACTCAGAGCTGTCTGAGTGAGAAAAATCAAAGAGAGAAGCAGCTGTGCCCCGGGCTTTCGTAGCATTTAGAACATGGATTACTGATGTGAAAATCAGGAGTTGGGAGATGAATGAGAATGCATGAAAACAAGGGAATATAAAAAGTAACTCCATAGAAAAGTTGAATTTTGCTGGTCAGAACAAGAGACTGAAAATAAAAGAGGCAGAAATTCAGTGAGTGTTAAGTACTGTGCAGCTGCAGCTTATTGATGCTGTGACATGTAACTGAAGGGAGCTGTGTCACATTACACTGGGGCAGTGGACAGATATTGATTTCTCGTTTGCTTCTCTGCGTTATTTGCCCCTGTGGTATTGGAACCTTGAGGACTGCAGCCTGCACAGCATGGCTGCTCCTGGGCACTGCCCTAAACCATACACGTACACCTGGGGTGTGATATCTGCACTGCTTGCATGCTGAGAGTTAGTGGGTCTGCCATCTGAAACTGTTTTCTTTTTACCTTGGCTCAAGCATTTGTTGCTGGCACCGTCAGATGTTGCTGGCTGGGGGACTTTCATCAAAGAATCTGTGCAGAAGAATGAGTTCATCTCTGAATACTGTGGTGAGGTCAGTGTTTGTGCCCTTTCTGGGACTGCTGTGCTGTGTGCTCGGGAGGACGCGCTCTGTGGAAGTGCTCCGTTCACCAGCGGATCCAGCAGGGACTTGTCTGCCTTCCCCAGTTCAGTCATGGCCATGGGCTCACTCTGATCCAGTTGAATCATGTACCATTTTGGGACCCATCTTAGTATGTCTAGGCTCTCCACAAGGTGGGGTGCGCTGGTCCCTTAAAGTCCAGCTATTGCTTCTTTTTCTCCTGAGCCCTGTTGAGCTCCCACCCCTTGGTGGAGGGGCAGGAGGCGTTTTCAGTTCTTTCTGTGCCTGCAGGCATTGAGGCTCTCTCAAGGCATTCTCTTTCTTCAGCTTATTTCACAGGATGAGGCTGACCGGCGAGGAAAGGTCTATGACAAGTACATGTCAAGTTTCCTCTTCAACCTCAACAATGGTAACTTGTGGGGGGCTTCATGGGGTGGTAAAAGCTTGGGCTTCCTGGCAGGGGCTGTTGGGGGTTGGTCTGAGTTCCTGTGTCACGTGAGCAGCAATCTCGTGTTTACAGGACACTGCAGAGTTTTCTTCTTTCTTGTTTCAATAGATTTTGTTGTTGATGCCACTCGCAAAGGAAATAAAATCCGCTTTGCCAACCACTCTGTGAACCCCAATTGCTATGCCAAAGGTGAGCTATCCTCACATGGGCCATTCAAGGTGGAGGAAAAATCTCTGATCCTACTCAGCTCTGGGAACACAGGAAGTTCACTGGGTCCCAAGTCACACTGAGTCCATCACAGCTGCAGAACATCAAGGACACAGGCAAACTCTCCTCGTGGCTGCAAATCACATTCCTACAGCTGGGGGCTCTGCTCAGCTCTGCTGCAGCTCTGACCTTGCAGGGAGATCGCTGCTAGAGAGCAGGCTAGGATGTTATCTGTCCTGCTGAGCAGCAGTTCTGGAGCCTTGGCTCTGCAGCTGGCCACGGTCGGACTGGGCTGGAGGTGCTCTGTGACCTTTGGACCTGGGCTACAGTTGCACATCTCTGGTTCTGTCTCTCTTGTTGCAGTTGTGATGGTGAATGGAGACCACCGGATAGGAATCTTTGCCAAGAGGGCCATCCAGGCGGGAGAGGAGCTCTTCTTCGATTACCGGTAACACAGGGAGCTGCTGTCTGGGGGCTGTGGGGCAGGGCTGACCTCACTTTTTGTGTGCACATTTGCAAGGAGCACAGAGGTTGTTCCAGCAGCTGTGGTTTTCCTGTTTTATAGGTACAGCCAGGCAGATGCCCTGAAGTATGTTGGTATAGAGAGGGAGACCGATATCATCTGAGCTGTGTGCCAGGCGGTCCCCACACATTTTGCTGCTGCACCTTGTAAGCAATGCCATGTTTGCTTCACGCTGACATGACTGCTGCCCGTGCTCCCCTTGTTGTGTGTGTCACAAGTGCTACTTTCCACCCAAACACCTGGAGAGAGACTCAGGGCAGGAGCATGAGTGGCTGCCACCAGGACAGCGGCTCTGCCTAGCCCTGGGATGGGGCAGGTTCCAGCACCTTGCGCTGCTGGTAATCTCCTGGGCTGGAGGGACCAAGCAGCTGGGACAGTTGCCAATTCTCAGTCTCTTTCCACTTTCTGTCAACTGTTAGAAGAACAAGAGTGAGTGAAGTACACTTGAGACCTGGAGGGTATGGCTGAAGGGTGACAGGACTGGCATTCTCCTCCAGCCTCTGTCCCACAACCTCTGGTCTCTGGTGCTACCTTTTGCTGCCTGTTCTAGCATTGGCTAGGACAGTGACAGTGTTGGAAGCCATAGAGATGTGTCCACACTCCTGCACGTCCCTGGGTTCCTCAGCTACTGTCACTGGGGTTCTGTTTTCCCTCTGCCTCAGCAGGCTGGAGGGCAGAGACCACCAGCATGTGGCTCCTTGGGACAGAAAGAGCAGCACTATGCAAAAGTCTCTTTGGGCAGGGAAGCCACTGAGCTGGTTAGAGATGATGTTACAGGAGTGCTGCTGCAAGCACAAGAGGAGCCGAGAGGAAGCACGCACCCAGGAGCATGAGGAAGCCCTGCTCTCGTGGCAGGCTGTGGATTGGCTATGTGGTTCTTGCCTATCTGCAACTGCTCTGCTGCCTGGGTCTTCTGGGGCTGGGGCAGTTCTGAGGCTGTGTGGGGAACCCCCTCTTGCTTGGCTGTGGCTGCATCCAGCTTGGGAGCCAAGCTTTTGCTTGGAACGTCAGTGCTCCAGGCAGGTGCATCCTGGCCACACAGTATGAAAGCTGGTTGTTTCTCCAGCCTCTGTGGGAATGGTCCCTATCAGAGAGACGTGGACTCTTTGAGACATTGCAGACCCTTCAGGAGCCAGCAGAGTGGGTCCTCTCAGGTTGAGAACCTTTCTTATTGCACAGAATTGCTTGAATGTTGCAGTGGTGAGGTTTGAGCAGAGCACAGCACTCATACCTGCTGTGTGTGTAGACAAAGGGGAAGCTCTGTGGATGCTTCTGGCATTCTGGTGCTGGCTGTGGTTTTGGAGATAAAGGGGGAAATGTTCTTTGGCAAAGAGAGGTTTGGCATTAGCACCCCATGCAAGAGGAGAAAGAAAAAAGCACTTTAAATTAAGCCTTCTCAGCCAGGCAGCTGGGCCCCGTGCGCCGCCCAGGGTGCTCTCAGGCTGAGGGACCACAGACCTCCCGCACCACTGCTGCCCTTCAGGGCAGGGACGTCTCTTCAGGCCTGGGGCTGGGCAGCTTGGAAGAACGGAGGGCTGCGTGGCTGGAGGGGTGGCTGGCTGGCTCTTCCCTGGACGGGGGCTGGGCCTGAAGGATGGGGCTGTCCTGTAGGAGCCACGCGCCACCAGCTGGCCTGGTGCCGGGTGCTGGGCACTGCTGGACTCCTGTGCCAGCCTGGAGCAGTGCTGCAGGACGGTGTTTGCCCAGGACGGGGCCTGTTGCCCTGCTGCTCTGGGAAGTGTGAGGCTCCCATGCAGGGCATGGCCCATCCCCATAGCACGTCTCCCAGTGCAGAGCGCCCTGGGTCTGCGCCAGGAGCTGAGCCTTCCCCAGCACAGGCGTGGTCCTGCCCTGCCTGCTCTCAGTCCCGTCTTGAGGATTTGGGTCTGTGTGGAGCAGCACTTGTACCCCAGTCCCACTCCTTCGCCCTCTGCCCCTCTCCTGCCTCCGTCCCACAGCTCGTCCCAGCCCCACTGTCCGCTCAGTGTCCTCTGCCACCTTGGCCGTATCTGCACTATGCCAGGCTTGTGTCTGTGGTTTGTTGACGGTGAATTATAATGCACTTTAAAACTTACGTGGCTTCTAGCCTTTGTCATAATAAAGCGATAACCAACATCCCCCTGGGGCTCGCTGCTCTCTGTTACCCAAGGCACACCTTGCCCATTGACCTCTTCTGGGGCAGCAGGAACCCTCCCCTCGGGCATGGACAGGTTTATTAGGGCCCCCAGTGCTGGGCTGGGGAGGAGGAGCGCGGCGTGATGGAGCCTGGGGCACTGAGCAGGGCAGGGGCAGTGGGGCAGCTGTGCCCAGGCTGCAAAAGAAGGCTGCGAAGTGGCAAACGCCGTCATTCTGCCTTTATTGGAGTATCTTCACATCTCATTCAACAAAACAGGTTTTTAAAAAATAAGGTGCCCAGTGGAGCTAGGCCTTTGGGTAGATAAAAGCATTTCTATAACATTGTCTGACCACAGTACAGCGTGTGAACAGAGTTCCCTGGGCTGGCGGTAATGCAGGACGAGCACTTCTTACAGAGAAGTAGCAAACTACAGACCACTGACCACGACACTTGGAATATAACGCCTGACGTGAAGTTCCGTTTTGTTTTTTATACAAACTGATAGAATAAAAAAATCAGTGTAGTAGAATATTCAGCAACAAAAATGGTAGAAAGGATCCGTACCTGATTGTATGAAAGCAGCATTTCAGCAGAGTGCAGTGGCGTCATGCACGGCACGGGCAGGTATTGCTGGGCACCCCGGCTGCGCCGCGGCGATATTGCGTGGTTCCTTCGTGGCTCTTGCTAAGCGAGTAAAGCAGCAGGGAATTCAGCACGAGGGGGCTGGGGGCAGCTGGGCGATCCCCCCGTGGGCGTGGGACTGCCAGGCACAGGGTCCCCGGGAAGGGCAGCGGGGGGCAGCTGCCTGCCTGTGGCAGAGGGGCCACAGTGGGGCTGAGGATGCCGGCGGCCGCGCTCCAGGCACAGGTGGGAGCGGGCGGCTCGCCGGTGCTGGCAGTTCAGGTGTGCTCGGCCCTTTGGTCCCACGATGCTTGCTCATCTCCAGGCAGCCCCAGTGGCCGCGGGGCGCTGTGAGCCCGTTCCGCCCCCGGGTCTCCCACTAGTCCCCTTTTGGCTCCTCCAGGATCTGGGGCAGGTTCTGATCTTTGCGCACTGACAGCGGTTTGACGGCGCTGCTGTAGTCCTGGATGGCCTTGGGCTCATTGGTGTGGTAGGAGCCCTTGTAGCGGTGGTAGTAGAAATAGAGCAGCACCAGCAAGCCCCCGAGCAGCAGGAGCAGGAATGTCACGACTGCGGGGAAGAGAAAGGTGAGGGATTTGGGAAGAGGATGGGGGACAATGCATGGCACAGCTCAGGGGGCCAGCTGGGCATCTCACTTACATCCGATGATGATCCCAACCCAGCCATCATCATGCACGTGGGGGAACTCTGCAGGGATAAAGTGGGACTTGTGATGAGGCTGTGGGGTTTGTGCTGGAGCATCACTTCTGCCTCAGTGAGCAGCATCCCATGCTTTAGGGGGACCCTACCTGTGCCCATGTACCACGGGTCCATCTCGGGCGGGATGAGGATGGTGGTGAGGGGCAGCATGGAGGCACAGCTGGACTCCACCACCTCCCCCTGCACACTATAGGGCCGCACAATGCTGGTGGGGCGGAAGATGGCTTTGAGGGGGACAATGCTGTTAAACTTCACCCCTGAGAGGCAGCCTGAGAATCCGGGTGTGTTGTAGCGCTGGATTTCGGGGTCAATCACGCCGGTCTCTGTGGGGGCACAGAAGGAAATAGCTTATCCCTACTGAAGGCCGTGCTGGGCAGAGGGCTGCTGGCGGTGGGACCCAGCTCACCCATCACACGCCCCAGGTACAGGTTCTTAGGTGAGTCCAACTTGCTATCCACAAACAAGGAGAACTGCTGCTCCATGACTGGCAGATAATCCACCTAAGGGGCAAACACTCAGCATCAGCCCCCTATCCTTCTGCACCTCCCACCGCCTTGGGTTGCCCCAATCCCATACCTGCGTGTACAGCGTGCGGTGCCAGCGGGTAATGTTGACATGGTGAGGTCTCCCATCTGTCACTGGCTTGGTGGTGAGGGCAAAGATGTAGGGGCTGGTGCCCAGCTGGTAGCGCAGCTGCAGGCTCCCTGCAAAGAGAGCGAGCGAAGGCTGTAGGGCTGGTCCTCAGCACAGGGGTGAAGGAGCCCCCTGTGCCCTCACCATCATCCTTGATGAGAACGGCCATGTAGTCCTTCACAAAGGAGCTGACGTAGAGCAGCACAGCAGGTGCCGAGGTGGTGCTGAAGCTGAAGCTGACCTCCTCATTAGTAAGGTTGTAGCCAGGCAGGGGCTGCCAGGGGCTGCTGACTATGCTGGCAAACTCACGGGCAGCATACAGCGACATGGGCAGGATGTTGTACCGCACCCAGGCACCCTCCTCGAAGTACCCACCGATGTCTGCAGAGCACCCACAGGGTGATGAGAGCTCCTCTCCCGTGGAGGCTTCCCCCTGCTGTGCCCACAGCACCAAACTGCTCACCATAGTTGCAGAAGGGCCCATCAAAGGCAGAGATGCTGCAGTTGCAGCTGTAGTGGCTGTAGCGCTCGACGCAGAGCCCGCTGTTCTGGCAGGGCACAGGTGGGTCCTGGCAGTGGCCGGTGCAGTTCACCTGCACGCCCTCCGTCTCGTTGGCCTTGCCCTCCAGGTTGAGCGTCACGCCGTTCATCCGCAGCGCCCGCAGGCACCCCAGGAATGGACGCATCTTGTGCTCCGCTGAGCCTGCGGTGGGACCAGGACTGAGCAGCTGCGTGCTGCGGGGACACGGGGTCACAGGGCACAGCAGGGCTCTCACCGACATAGAGGGGTCTGTCGAACTCCAGGTGGACGAAGCTCTGTGGTGGGGCCGGCCGCACCACCCAGGGCAGTCTGTCCACCCGCAGCCGGGCCAGCTTCACGTTGAGCTCTGCCTTCACCTGGTGCCACTCGTCGTCATTCCAGGGCACCGCTGAGTGAACCGTCAGGTTCTCGTGCCCGTTTCCAATGTCGTAGGCAAACACCACATCCCTGGTGGCTGCGGGGATGCAGTGTCAGCAGCGTTGCACCCTGCTGCCCTCCGCGCCCCACACCCCACCCGTACTGTTAAGCTCCACACGGATGTAGTTTTGTGTGCCGGGGTTTTCCAGGAAGACGCCGGATGGGGCGGTGGTCTTGAAATAGAAGGAGATGTCGAGGCTGTGGTTGGCGCGGAAGGTGGGGAAGAGCAGGGCTGCACCTTTGTTGAAGGAGACGGTGTTCCAGGTGTTTCCTGCGAGGAGCAGGACAGGGTGAGCGGTGGGTGCGAACCCAAAGCGGGCTCGGACCCTAACACAGCTCTGGTCACTCACGGTCTCCATAGCACCGCAGGGGGCCCAGCAGGAACTGTGCTTCGGATCCAGAGCGGTTGGTGTCTCCCACCACCACCTGTGTGACGGGCAGGTGGTCCACGAAGGTCAGCAGACCTTTGTCTGTCCTCCTGCAAATGGATCATGCATCAGAGGTGCCATGCAGGGGTCCTGTTTCTGCCTGGACCCCCGACCCATGCCCTCCCTGTGCCCACAGCCTCTGCCTGGCACTCACCACAGTGCGTGGTTGGCATCACAGTTGCAGAAGTACTCGGGATCAGCACAGTTCTTGTCCAGCCCGCAGGCACAGCGCTGGATGCCCGGCCGCGAGCCACCCCAGTAGTAGTGCCGCTCATTGTTTCGGCCCATCCAGAAGCTGTAGGGCAGCCCGGCTGGAGGTACAGGGGTGGGTTGAGGACACGGCCCTGTGGCACAGCCCCACAGCACAGCCCCGCTCCCTCCTGGTGCTTACAGGGGGTGTTGAGCAGGCGAGAGCTGTAGCAGTGGAACTCAATCCGCTGTTCGCAGTACTCAGAGGCATTGGCCAGTGCTGAGACCTCAGCCCAGGAGGCATTCCAGTACTCCACTTCGCCCAGGTAGGGCTGGTCCACGCTGGAGCCCGTCACTCGCGTGGCATAGTGCCGATTGTGCCGGATGATGGTCCATGCTCGGTCCTCTGCAGAGTGGAGCTGTTAGGAGGTTCCCCCATTCCCTCCATCGTGCTCCAGATCCAGGCACGTGGAGGGGCCTGGTCCCTGAAGGCAGCCCCACGCCTCCCCCCGCCCCACTGCGCCCACCTCGGATGTCACAGTACACTGTGAAGGGCTTCAGTGGTCCGCTGCCATCTGGGTCAATAGTGTAGTTCCCCGAGGTCTTCCCGCTGACCCGGTATGCATCACAGGATTCTTTGTAAAGGGCTGGGAGAGGGGAATGAAGGGGATGACGATGGCACCGTGGTAGTGGGGAGAGCCACAGTGCCGCCCTGCCCCACGCTCACATTTGTGGCAGGTCTCTCCCTTGTAGCCCGTCAGGTCACAGATGCACATGAAGTCATCCCAGGACTGCACGCAGCGGCTGTCATGCTCACACAGGTTGGGGGTGCACCTGGGGGCACAGGGGTGAGTCCCGGCCCTGCCTGCACCTCCCCCCTGCTGCCCGAGCCATACCTGTCCGTTATGCCACAGACATTAAAGAAGACGTCGGCATACTTCCCCAGGCGGTGCTGCACCAGCATCTCCAGGTCCACGGGCTGCATGTCCACACTCAGCATCTGCAGGCAGCCGTGGAACGCCGTCTGGTTGGAGCGGCAGCCAGTGAGCGATGCGGGCTTGGGGCAGCCTGCAGGGTGCAGGGTGTTAGCAGGGCCTGGCACTGTATGTCCCCACGGTGCACCCACCCCACACCCACCTCCAAAGAAGTACTGGCTGCCGGTGCGGAGCTGGAAGGGATGAGCCACACGAAACTCAGCGCCATCGTCATCATCAATGGTCACCACGGCTGAGCCCTCCCGTGCCACCAGCTGCACCGAGTGCCAGAAGCCATCGTTCAGGCGATGTCCTGTGTGGAGAGAGCTGAGCGCTCGGGGGCACGGGCATTGAACTGGCCCCCAGCCCCTAGGCAGCCCCCAGCCCACCTGCAGCAAATTCAAGCTTCTTCTTGCCGGGCTGGGCAATGGAGACATTGACCTGGCCCTCACTCAGCACCATCTCCAGTGAGCCCAGGCGGTCAGCAAAGCTAGTGTAGAGCAGCAGCCCAGCTGTATCCCAGGAGCGGAAGCGAAAGCTGACAGCCAGACGGTTCCTGCGGGGGATGCCTGGCACCTGCACGTAGTTGTTGATGCCGGCAAAGGTGATGGGGGTGTTCACCTGGTCCTGGCAGTAGTGGCCCACGCTGCCCTGGGGGTGACCATAGGAGGCGGTGAGGTGTGAGATGCTCCCACAGCAGCGAGACTCCCCCCTCCTCCTCCCCCCACGGCCCCAATGGCCACCGCTCGATTTTGTTGCCTGGTGCTGCTGAATGGATGCCCCAGGCCAGAGGTGACCTCGTGCAGTCGACGCGGGACTGCTTGGCTGAGTGCAGCAGCCGCCAGCATCACATCACACCAGTGCAAGGGAAATACAGCCCTGGGAAAGGGGTCACCCACAGCAGGGATGAGGCTCTAGGGACGGGGTCACTCTGTGACAGCGATCCCCAGGGAAGGACCCCTGCCCCTGGTGGGGGCTGTGGAGTCAGACCTCGAAGCGGATGTTGGATCTCCGGTGCCGGGCCAGGTCAGCGATGTTGACCCCATTGAAGATTATGTTCTCCACACAGCCACGGAAGTTTTGCCGGTAGGTGAGGTGCTGCTTGTCCTGGTCGATCACCCCTCCAAAGAAGATCTGGGAGGTAGAGAGGGTGGCTCAGCCTCACACTGACACAGCACAGAGCCGGCAGCCCGGCGATCCCTGCTTGCACACCCACCTCAGTTTCAAGGTCGAGGTGGTCGAAGGTGCCGTGGCAGCGGAAGCGCTTCACTTCTCCGTCCAGCGTCAGGTTGACGTGGTGGCCGTAGCGCTCGATGTGCAGCGAGTGCCAGTGCTGGTCATCCAGGAGGCTGCCCACCGCCACCGTCGTGTGGCCCTCGGTGGCGTGCAGTGGACTGCTGCCTGGGGAGGGTGCACAGTCACTCTGTATTCCTGCCTCAGCCCCACCTCAGTTCTTCCCGCCAGCCCCGGCTCACCTAAGCTGATGTGCAGGAGGAGCTGGGCTTGTTTGAGCTCCACTGTGATGTAGTCACCCTGCGAGCCCTCCCCATGCATCAGCACACCGTCCTGTTCCACTGTCTTGAAGTTGAAGGAGATATCATCTTCCATGGTGCTGATCTTCTTGGCCCGGAAGCGGTAGGAGATTGCATCATCCCCATCGAAGTAGAGCACATGGGATCCTGAGAGTGAGGCAGAGCTGTGTCATTGCCCTGCAGCAGTGGGCACCCTGACGCTGGGGAGCACATAGGTCTGACAGTCCTGACTATCGAGGCAGGTTTGTATAATCTCTAATGAAAGCTGGAAAAGGGTTCTGGCGTGTGCCAGAGCCAGACTGCGGCTCTGGCATTTGCACAAAAGCTGGCCCAGTGCCATGCAGCTATGGGGCTGAGCCCCTCCCCACACGGGAACCCCTGGGTCGGTACTCACGGTAGGGGCAGCCATAGAGGCCCAGGCGCAGCCCGATCTTCCCTCGTGGGTTCCAGGCCACTGGGATGATGCGGACGTAGCGGGCGAGGATGGGGTAGTGCAGGTCATGCCTCACCACACCACTCTCATTCACATTCCCAAAGAAAGTCTGGTGGTAAAGGCACAGCTCAGCCTGGAGCAACAACTGCCTGCACCCCCCAGACTCCCACCCCCCAGGGAGATGGGCAGTGCTTACCCAGTTGCTGCCCTGCTGGAAGAAGGGTTTCCAGCTGGTGGGGTGGTCCCCATAGAGCACGATGTAGCGTGTCAGCCAGTCATATGTGTTGAAGGTCCCCTGCGTGGCCACTGCGTTGATCCTGTGCTTCTGCATCAGGTCGATTTGCAGCCAGGGCTGCTTGTCACGGGGGTCGGGGGACCACCCGCTAGTGCCTATGGGAGCAGGGGGGGGGGAAGGGGTCTCAGCAGGAACCCGCAGCCCCAACACTCCCAGCCCAGTACCCACAGGGGAAGCTCCCTGCACATCAGGGGGATGCTGAGGGGGAAACGTTGCGGGGGGACGTCCCCATGGCCCCTACACCCCGTGAATTTTGTCCCCACGTGCTGTTCCCGTCCCCGTGGTGGGAGCGCTCACTGTGCAGCCGGGCGAAGCTTGCCGAGTAGAAGATGTTGTATCGGGAAGAGGCGCCGATGGACGAGGAGTAGAGGGATCCAACCAACTCATCATAACACGGCCCTGCGGGGAACGGGGCACTGGGTGCGGCGTCCCAATCCCCGCAGCACCGCACACAGACAGCCGCATGGGAGATGGAGGCGTGGGGGGGCAGTTCCCCACGCTGCGTGATGGGAGGCGGGGGGTGACGGAGGAGCGGTGACGGAAGGTGGCGGATCCGCGGGCGATGGACGCAGACCCACGCTGCTCGCAGCCGCCGAGCCCCGCACCGTGACCCAGCGCTTCTGCGTTGCCGAGCCGCGCTGAGAACCGGGGGCGGCGCTGCCGTCGGCCCCTCCCGCTGTCCCCGCTTTTGGGGACGGGTCTGCAGGCACCGCTCAGCGCCCCCGGCCGAGGGTCCGCGCCTTCCTCCGCGCTCCCACTGCGGCGAGAGCTGACGCACCGCAGCCTCCGCAGTGCTGTAGGAGCGGAGGAACCGCCGCCCGCCCCGCCTCGACCCCTCGGCCCGAGGCGGCTGCCGGGCCCGGAGCCCCCGAGTGGGGCCGGGTCAGAAAGCCGCAGATCTTCAGAGAAGGCGACGTCCGCAGAGAAGGATGTGGTGGGGTCGGGGTCCCCAAGCCCACCGCACAGCTGTGCCGGGCCAGGCCGACCCCGGGGCGCCGTCCCGTAGGAGCGTCGGCTGCAGCCTCTATTCCGCGTGGGTTCAACGGCAGCCGCTCCGAGCCCACCGCCCGCACAGCTCCACCCTCAGCTGTCGCCCCCGCGCCTTCCTCTGCGCCTCCATCGCCCCGCGCCTCCCGCACCGCTCCCCCCGGCCCCGCCGAGCTGCAGGCGTTGGGCCTCGCCCCCCCCCCGCCCTCCCTGCCGCAGCCGCGCGGCGCTGCCCGTGGTCCTGGCGGAGGCGCACGGAGCTGCGTCCTCCCGGCCCGGGACGCTCGGGATGCGGGGCGCTCGGAGGACGGGATGTGAAGCGCGGGGCGCGATGCCCGGCGCATCCCAGTGCTCCCGGTGCGGGGTCACGGAAGACTGCAGGCAAGGCCCTGCACGGGCGCGGGGGCTGCGGCTGGGCGGCCCCGGGCGTGGCGCTGGGGGGGGGACGCCGGAACGCCCGTAGCCGGGGGTGACCTTGGGAAAAGCGCGGAGCGGGGCGCCAGGGGATGCCCGTGAGAACTGGGGAACGGGGCTGGAGGGGGAGGCTCGAGGGGAGGGGGAGGTCGGGGGGTGCCGGGCAACGCGGCTCCGTCCCGCAGTGCGGAGCGGCGGCTCCCGGGACCGCGGCCCCACCACTTACGTGCGAGGCAGCCGGGGCCGGGCCCGAGGAGTGCTGCGCAAGCGGCGAGCAGGAACCCGAAGAGGCGGCGAACGCCCATCGCTGGAGCGCCCCGAGCGCCCTCGGCGCCGCCGCTCCCGGTGCTGCAGCCGCGCGGCGAAGCGGGAACGGCGGCTCCGCCCACGGGGCGGTGGCGGTGGGGCGGCCCCGGGTCGGGCGGCGCTGGGGCAAAGCGCAGAGCCCCCCAGCACCCCGCCTGCCGCCCCACAGCCCTCGAGCGGCCTCGGGGTGCCCGTCCCGATCACCGCCGGCACCCACGGGGCAGCCCCGGCCCCGCGTGGCACCCAAAGCGCGCGGCCTGCAGGAGTGGAGCGGGGGCGCGTGGGGAGAGAGCCGTACGGGGAGAGCGCTGCGCGGGGAGCGCACTGAACAGGGGGTGCGCGGGGAGTGATGCACGGGGTGGGTGCCGTGTGGGGCATCGTGCACGGTGAGCAGCGCCGGTGGCTCGTGGTGCAGGCCCCCCCAGACGTGACCCAGCACCCGGTGCCCACAGCTGCAGCAGGGAAGGATTTAAGTAGTGTCTGCCAGCCCTCTTGCAGCAGATGTGGTGATGGTTTGTAATCAAGCAGCAGATTAAGGCCTGCGGGTTGAGGGGTCGCCTGTCTTTCCCAGTGGCGCAGAAGAGCTGGATTTAGCCCGCGACTGTTCCCAAACATCCCCAGACGCCCACAGTGGGGACGGGGGAGGGGGCTGGCTGCTGTGTGCCCTACATATGCCACCTGCCCCACAGACCATGTGGTGCCCTATGGGGATCCAGCCCTGAGGGATGGGGATGCTCTGGGGGCTGCTGGTCCTGGTGCTCAGCAAGAGCCCAGCACTCCACTGGGCAATGCTGCCGTCACCTGCAGTGGTGCTGGGGCTGCTTCCTGTGCAGGAGCTGAGCTGAGGCCAGAGCAGGTGGTGAAAGAGGGAACAGAAAGACCCAGGTGCAGAGGGGCTGTGAGGAGAGCTGGTGGCATGTGCTGCTGCTAAGAGCTGGAGCCACGTCCCTGGGGATGTGGATGCAGTTGAGGGCCCTCCCGGCTCCAAGATCCTCGCAGTGCTGGTGGGTCCAACCAGGCTGTATCCTGACATTTGTCCCAGGGCTGTGTCCCTTCCTTTCCCCCAGCAGAATGGCATCCCCAGAGCAGGCACAGAGCAAAGGTCCAGAGCATGTATGTGCCTCCGTAAGGGCAGGGAGGGGAGAACCCTGCGGATGCCCAGCCTGCAGCAGCTCCATGGCCCCAGGGCACCAGCAGAAAGCTCCTGGGGCCAGTAGGGACTCCGCACAGAGCTGAGATAAGCCATGGAAAGATGACTGTTGCTGGGAGAAAGGGGGATTGAGGGATTATTGCTACAAGAGGCAAAAAGCCTGCTAGAGCCTGAAATCAATTTGCTCCCTGCTGGGGAGAGCAAAATGGGTCCTCTTTCCTGCAGATCCTAATCTGGCCCATAAGGAGGGGCTGGGAATGGTGTTGTCAACAACCAGCAAACCGCCTGCCCAGCACTGATGGAGCACAGAGGCACAGCAGCAGAGCAGAGTGTGGGACCCTGTGGGCAAGGGGGATACCGTGCATCAGCAGTTCCTGCAACTGCCATCTCCCATCAGGGCAAGCAGTGCCCAAGCTGAACACTTCTCTGCTTGCTGCTCTGGGACAGTGCCAGCCCGCAGCAGTCCCGCACTCTCTTTGGCACTGCTTCCCTCTGGCTCTCGCACAGCCTTCTGCTTGCAGCCCGTGCTGCAGTGGGAGACGCCAACAGCAGCCCTGTTGGGCTGGGAACTCCTGCGAGTGCTGTGTGTCCTCAGCCTGTCTCTCCTCCCCGTGCCTGGGTGTCATCCCCGAGCCCTGCAGCACCAGAGCTAAGCAGAGCACAGTTATTTCTGTACCTCAGCATGCAGACAATTGCCACAAACTAAAGATGCAGGACGCAGCTCCAGAGCAGGGTCATGGCTGCTTCTCCTTCCCCCTTGGGGCTGGGCTTGTACTCTCAGCACATCTCTCGGTATCGGGTGCGGCACGCGGTCAAACCACAGGTTGCAGAGCTCAAAGACACTGACAGCTCTGGAGCCTCTGAGTGAGGAGGGGAGAGGTCCTGCTGTGCAATGGAGGAGGTGAGGTGCTGCGGAGAGAGGATTTCACAGGGTCTGGTGGGCGCATCGCTCTCTGGCTCTTGCTTTTACTTTTAAACTTTCTCTTGTGCTCCTTGTGGGCTGAGGGGGCTGTAAGGGACAAGCAGGGCAGCACTCGGTGCTCCAAGTCCCCAGGCCTGGAGCAGGAAAGGAGCTGGGGAGCTGCTGGGGACAGATTCTGCCTAGAATCAGTGTCAAACCCAGAGTGCACGAGTGGGCATTTGAATGCACTGGAAAGGTCCCTTTGCACCCACAGCACCTGGGGCCACTGGCACTGAGGCTGGGGATGGTTGCATGGGGTCACCTGCAAGGGGACACTGTGGACTGTGAGTCAAGTGTGAGCTCCTGGGGATCACTCGGAGCAGCCCCATGGGGTCAGAGCTGGTTCGTGGACGTGGGATCAGATCAGAGACATTGGGGCTGGGGTGGCGTTGCTCCACTAGCACTGTGCTGCAGCAGGGAGTGCGGGAAGGTCCCGGTTGCTCTCGCAATGACTGAGTGAGGTGAATCTGCCACTGCTCCAAGTGGGCGTGAGACGGAAACTGAGCCACCCTCAGGGCTCCCCACAGCGGGGCTGCTTGGTGGGGCTGGGTGGGGGCTGCGCATTGCAGTGGGGCAGAGGGCAGTGGGCATCCCTGGTTAGAGCATCTCTCGCATTGAGACAAACGGAGAGAGTGGGGAGTGCTCAGCCTGGAGAGAGTAACCTAGGGAGACCACGGAGCAGCCCTGCAGGGGGCTCACTAGAAAGGAGAGCGACTTTTTGCACGATCTGACAGTGACAGTACAAGAGAGAATGGTTTTAAACTAGAGTGAGGGCAGTGGGGCTCAGGGGGCTGTAAGGTCTCTTCTGAAGCAGTTTGGCTGTGATTCCATGATCTCTCGATACCAATCCCTCTGTGCAGGCAAACCCCACCCCCATGGTGATAACGGCCACCACCGACTTCTACACCTGGGAGTACAGCGTCTCGTGGGATGACGGCACGCTGCCTGAGCTGTGTGAGAAGCAGGCAGTGCAGGGCTTCGCCCGCACCTACCAGCCGGCCATCTACCTGCTGCTCTCGCTGCTGGGCACAGTGGGCAACGGGCTGGTGCTGCTCACACACACCCGCTACCGCCGGGCACGCAGCATCACCGACGTCTGCCTGCTGCACTTGGCCCTATCGGACCTCCTGCTGCTGCTGACGCTGCCCTTTGCCGTCACTGTGATGCTGCAGGGCTGGTCCCCAGACACAGCTGCCTGCAAGGTGCTGCAGGGCGTTTATGCCCTCAACTTCTACAGCGGCTTCCTTTTCCTCACCTGCATCAGCATGGACCGCTACGTGGCCATTGTGCGGGTGCCAGCTGCGTGCCGCCTGCGCCCACGGGCTCGTCGCCACGGCTGGCTGACGGTGGGCCTGGCCTGGCTGCTGGCCGCGCTGCTGGCACTGCCGCAGTTCATCTACGGCAAAGCAGAACAGCACCAGGACCTCCACATTTGCCGTGTTGTTTTCCCCCCGGCAGTGTCACGGGCAGCACGGGGAGCCACCAACCTCACGCAGGTCGTGCTGGGCTTTGCCGTGCCCTTTGCGGTGATGGCAAGCTGCTACACGGCTGTGGCTCGGACGCTGCTGGCGGCTCGTGGCGCTCAGCCCCACCGGGCGCTGAGGGTGCTGCTGGCCCTTGTGCTCGTGTTTGTGGCCCTGCAGCTGCCCTACAGCTTGATGGTGCTGCTGGACACAGCCGAGCTGCTGGCCAGCTGGGAGCTGAGCTGTGCACAGAGCCGCCGCAAGGACCTGGCGCTGCTGGTCACCAGCGGGCTGGCATCCCTGCGCTGCTGCCTCAACCCACTGCTCTATGCCTTCCTGGGCCAGCGCTTCCGCCGTGAGCTGTGGCTGCTGGCCAGCGATGCCGGCTGTGTGGGGAACATCGACCCGCGCTGCCCCGGCTGCCCCAGTCCTCGCCAGCGCTCATCACTCTCCACCTGCCAAGATGTGGCATAGGAATGTAGTGCCATGCCCAGGGCAGGCGCCAGCATCCGTGGGACTCAAAACCCCCCAGGGAAAGCCTGAATGGCCCCAGGAGTCCCTGGAGCTACTGATAGGGGCAGGACAGACAGACTGTGTCCTGGGCAGATGGAGACAATGCCTCGCGTGCAGAGCCCAGTGCCAGCACTGGGGAAACGTCCCCAGCTGCAGGGAGACCATGCAATGTCACAAGTGGTTGGGGGTGCATGCCACAAGGGCACCATGCAGTGCCACGCATGCCCCAGTAGGACCGTGCATTACTGTGTGAGTGGGACTGCAATGCCACAGGGCAGCGCCTTCCACCTTCGTTTCCACCCTTGCAATAAACCCTGCTCGAACTACGCTGTGTCAGGCCACATCTCTGCGCGGCCGGGGACTCTCCGGGGTGGAGGAGCAGAAGCTGCCGTAGGTACCGAGGCCGATATCGGGCAGGCGGCAGGAAGCCGGGGAAGCGCCGCGGCAGTGGTCGGTGGATGCCTGCAGGAGGCAGCAAAACCCAGCGTTTCCTGTCCTGCCTGTTGCCCGACGCTGCGGGGCCTGACCGCGTCTGCCCGAGCCAGGGGCACTCACGGGGTTGGGACCCTCAGTCACGGGATGGGAACGGCCTAGCCGCACTCCAGCAGGGTTTGTCACAGCCTCCACATCGCCAGCAGGGCAGAGGCGGCGATGGAGCCCACAGACCCACACTGGGGCTGTAGGGGTCGGAAAACCCCCCGGGGCCAGCAGTGCGATCCTAGGGAAAATCCTGCTCCGGCTCAGGCTGGAAACTCCCCCCAGGGCGATGGGCGAGAGGGATTTTCCTCTCCCTTCCTCTCCTTTCATTTCCCCACGAGATTTGGCCCCAGCAGGTCCATCCCAGTGGCTCCAAGCATTCCACACAGGGCGGTTGCTCCTGTTGCGCTCGGCCTCCCGGCAGGGCTGAGCAATGCCAGCACAGAGCGCCCAGAGCAGCAGATCCAGGGTCTGCAGGGGCAGTTCAAGCTTCCCTGCAAGGGGGTGGTTCTGAGTCCCGGGTCGGTTCCCCCTGGCTCTGACACCGAGGGTTTCTGTGTGGGGGGTGATGCCTCCACATCTCTGGTTTTGGAGACCTCTTCCCGCTCACCCACACGCTCTGTAATCAGCCCAGCTCATACTGGGAAGCTCGGACCCTTCGCCTACTTCTGGGCAGAAACGCAATTACCACTGACTCAGCACCGCAGGGCCCCCATCCCCTCGCAGCCCCCATTCTGCTGCACCGACCACCCGTGTCCCGCGGACTCCCAGCTCCCTGCCCAGCTTCGGGCTGCACCACGGCCGCGCCGTACCTCCCCGCACCGCGGGCACCACGCCGGTCCCGCAGCTGCTGCTCTGCCCCGCAGCAGTGGCCCCGCTCCCTGCCCGCGGCCCCTCGGGGCTGGCGGTGCGTGGGAGGCGAGCTGGCGGCTCCTGCCTGCACGGCCCGGTCGCAGCGGCTCCCGGAGAGCCGGGCGGATGCTTTAACCCTTCCGGTGCTGCAGCAGCCGAGGTGACGGCGCTGGCAGGACGGGCCGTGACCCCGCGCCCGCATCGTGCGCACGGTGCAACCGCGGCTGTAAGAGCACCAAACGTGCCCTTCGCACCGAGGGGTGAAAGGGCCGCGCCGGTGGAAGTGGGGTGGCGTCATTCCGTGCAACGTGGGAGCTGCGCCCCGCACGCGGCACCGGCATTCCGGGCCCTCCTGGGCCGGGGCTGCGGCGCGTTGACGGGACGGGACGCTGCCAGCTGCGCTGTGTGACACCACGCGCCCGCGGCTCCCCGCCCGGCGCAAAACGCTGCTTCGCCAAGGCCGGACCGCGCCGCAGCCCCGGCGCAAAGCGACGCCCGCGGCCGCTCTCGCCCACCGCGCGGTCCCGGCGCCGACCGCCGCCCCGTTCGGCCGCGCGCCCCCGTCCGGCGGATGACGCAAACGGCGGCCCGTTGTACCGGGAGCCTCGCTCCGCCCCGGGCCGCGCGCGGCGATTGGCGGACGTCGGTGACGCGGCGGGACCGGCCCGCCCGGGGCGGCGGCGGCGGCGGCCGGAGCGCGACGCGGGAAGGGAGCCGGGCCCGGCGGGGCGATGCCGTTCCCCGGCGGGCTCTGGTGGCTGCTGTGCTGCCGGCAGGGCTTCACGCTGCTGCGGCGGGACTACGGCGAGGCGGAGCGGGAGGCGGACGGCGAGGCCGAGGAGGAGGCGTCCTTCGAGCTCCGCGCCCAGGGAGACCGGGTGGGTCCGAGCGGCACCGGACGCCAGCGGTCGCGGTGCGCGGTTCGGTTCGGACCGGCCCGAGGCCGCCCCGCGCCGCGCCGCGCCTCTTCGCGCTGCACCCGCCCCGCTCCCGGTGCGCGGCTCCGGCCCGCTGTTCAGCGGGGCCCGGAGCCCGACCCGCCGCGCGGGCCACCCGTGCAGAGGGGGTTCGGAGCCGGGCCCCGTGGCGGGGACGCCGCGAGCGCATCCGGCGGTTCCCGGCAGCGGCCGCCCGGCCCCGCTCCTTGCCGCCGCTTGCCCGGGCACGTCCTCCCCTCGCTCGGGGTGCGCCGGGGCCCGCGGGCCGGGCTGCCCTTGGCGCGTCCCCTCTGCGGGGCGCTGGGATCGGAGCCGCCGGGGCTGGCGGGCGAGATCTGGCCGCCGGGGGCTGCGCGGTGGCCGGGCTGGTGCTGAACTCGGTGCGCCTCAGCGACTGAGCGGCGGTGCCGGGGCCGGCGGGGACGTGACCCGGCCCGAATGAAGAGGTCGGGGCCCGGGTCTGCCCGGTGTTCGGGGTCCGCGTCTGCGGGGGCCGGAGGCGGTCGGGGTCCCGGGGGCAGAGTCTCTCCCGCCCTCCCTGGGGGAGGCAGCCTGGCCTCTTTTCTCACAATTCGCGGGGCCTGGCGCCACGCTCCCATTAGTTCGGGCTGCGGGTGCTCCCAGAGCCCGAGCTGCCTCCGGCCATGCGGCCGAGCAGGGCTGGCACCGCGGCTCCCGTCTGTTGGACCGTACCCGCCGTCCTTTGCTCGGTGCCTCGTGCGCCGTGGCGTTGGCTGCTGCCCCCTGGGCTGTTCCCGGTGCCCTGGCACCGCGGGGGGAACCGGAGCGCCTATGGAGTGATAGAGCGCAGCCAAATCCGGAGCGTCTGCGTGGAGAGCGGAGCTTCCCATGCCTGCTTCTCGGGGCAGAGCTGTGGAGCCAGAGCCTGGCGCGGGATCCCGCTCTGTGCTGCGGTCGAGGGTGAGGTTGGTGCGGGGGTCCCCGTCGGCTCTGCGCAGCCCTGGGTCCAGGCAGCGCTGCAGGGCTGCTCTCAGCACATCTCTCCTTCCAGATCTCCCCGCTCTGGCTGCTTCCTCTGCTCAGGGAAGCGGAGCGGCGCGGCGGAAGCCAATGCTTCCCTCCCGCCAGGCTGCACGAGGGATAGTGGGGAGAGGCTGGGAGCTGCAGGGCTGAATCGCTGCCGAGAGGGGCTGTGGGGCAGAGTGCAGCCGAGCTCACTGCAGCCCCTCTCTGCCCTGCATTGGGGTTTGCAGTGTGGTCTTATTGCTGCTGGGGTGCTCTGACCGTAAAGGGCTGTGGGCAGCCCAGGTGCCCCCGCTGCAGCAGATCCTGGCTCTCAAGGGATACCTTCAGCAGCACCTCCAGGGCAGGGGTAGGGAGGCAGGGCTGGAGATAGACCTGCTGGGCACTAGAGCTGGTGCCAAGGGCACAGCAGCAGCAGAAGCCTTCTGGGACTTCCTGCATCCCACGGGCTGCGCTGGCTCCAGAGGTTGAGTCTGGCATGTGTGGCTGTGACGCCAGGTCCCTGGGGAGCCCTTTGCCCGCCCTGTGGCTGTGGGGTCCCCGTCAGCCTGTGGTGTGGCTGCCTCTTCCTGGGAGCGTGGGAGCAGCTGGCCTGGCCGTGGCGGCTCCTCTCTGGTTATTTATAGCCCTGAGAAGGAGCCGTCCTGTGGGTCATGAGAGGTGCTGGGCACCATCCCCGCGGCCCAGCCATGCAGGAGCTCACAGAGCCCTCCTTGCCCGAGGGGTGGCACAGCTCTGGGGGACACCATCCCCATGCACAGAGTGCTTCTGCTCATGGCAGATGCCCTTACTGCCACAGATCAGCGGTGCCCGATCCTGCCCTGGCACAGCAATACCTGGGGCAGCTCCTGCTCCCCGTCCCCACTGCTAATTTTAGCAGCTGTCTCTTTTTCTTGGCATTCTGCAGTGTGTTCTGACTTGGTTGTGTCTTCCCCCATCAGGCTGCAGCTGGCAGTAGTGCCTGTGCACCTCCTGGGGCCATCCTGCCCGTGCCACTGCATCCCTGCACCCTGCCCGGCGTGGTGCCGGCTGGTACCGGGGCAGTGCCTCATGTCCCAGCATGTGCATGGGGCAGTCACGTGTGTGGCTCCATCAACATGGAGTCGTGTCACACAAGGAGGAACCATCCCCATCCCACTGCAGGGCCAGGGACTTCCCTGCTCAGCGTCCCACTGCCGCGGGCAGGAAGTCAGCGGCCCCATTACAATGGGACTTTGTGCCGTAAGCGTATTACTCAGCACTGACCTTGTGCAATTCTGCACGGTATTCAGCCTGCTGGGGTGAGCTGAGGATACACGGCCAGCGCACCCGTGGCTGCCCTGAGGGGTGCCCTAGCTGCAGCCATGCATGCTCCCGGGATGTGAGCCCTTCCCTTTGGATCCAGAGACATGCGGTCATTGTGGGGAGATGGGTTGGGGGTGCTGGGCAGTGAGCGGGGAGTGAGACATCTCTCCTTCCTCTGCAGGCATCCCTGGAGGTGAGCCTGAGTCAGCCCACCCGCATCAGCAGTGGCTCGGAGCGGTGAGTGACCCCCTGCCACATCGCATCGCAGCCCTCACACCGTGCTGGGGGCTGGTACCCGGCAGGCACCAGTGTGCACCGTCCTGTCCTGCTCACGGAGCTGGGCACGGTGTGGAGGAATGGCAGAATCAGGACTGCCCGTCTCCATCCTCGTCTGCTACACCTCGAGCACATCTCCATCCCTGTGCCGAACAGCTAAGCTGTAGCAGATTACCCAATGGGACCCAATTGTGGGGCTCTGCAAGGCTGCGTCTGCCCATGGGGCCGTGTCCTGGGCTGCTGTGTGCCCAGGGAAGCGGGGTGCTGAGGCCCAGCAGCCTGCCTGCTCCCTGTCCTCGCAGCGCTGACATCGCTGCCAGCATTCCTTCCTGGTTGTTCATTTTCCGAATTCCTTGGCAGGGCCACAACTGCAGACAGCTTATTTTTAGCCAGGGTCATCTGCACCCGATGGCTCTGCCGCGTTCCCACTGCGGAGTTGCGGGGTGACCAAAGCCCCTGGGGACGCAGGTCCCTGCTGCCAGGGCGCTGCCGTTCCCCCCGTCTGGGATGCTCTCATAGGCACCAGGCTGAGTCCTGCCTTGTTCCCAGGTCCCTGCTGGTGTCAGAGGAGATGCGCAGTCTCATCGTGGAGAAGGGGCCGGGGCCAGTGGAGGAAGACCCCGATGCTCTTGTGAAAGGTAGGTGCAGTGTCATGCAGGCTTCTCTAACTTGGATGCTTCTGGCCTGGGTTCCCAGCTGGGGTTGGCAGGACCGTGCCTCGACGGGCCGGATGCTGCCCTGGGATGGTACAGGGCAGAGCACTTGGGCAGGTGCCGCAGGAGCTGAGGCTTCCCCTCCCCAGGCTGGCTGCAACGGGAGGTGCGGGGTGGTGTGAAGACCCCCTGGCTCCGGCCTCGCAAGTACTGGTTCGTGCTGACGCCCGACTCCCTGGACTACTACAGCAGCAATGAAAGGGGGGCCAAGCGTCTGGGCTCCCTGGTGCTCACCAGCCTCTGCTCCGTGCTGTGGCCAGACAAGCAGACCTACAAGGAGACGGGTAGGGAGCCCCTTAGCTGGGCCGTGCCCTCGCGCCCTGCGTTGTCACCCAGAGGGGCGGCCGGTGAGCTGTGCGTCCCCTCGCAGGGTTCTGGAGCATGACAGTGTTTGGCAGGAAGCACTGCTATCGCCTGTACACCGAGCACTTGCACGAGGCCGTGCGCTGGGTGTGCGCTGTGCAGAAGGTGATCGACAGCAAAGCGCCCGTGCAGACGCCCACACAGCTGCTCATGCGCGATGTGGAGGTGAGCGCAGGGCTGCGGGCGCTGCACCCAGCGGGCCGTCCTGTGGCAGCTGCTGTTATCGCCTCACCCTTGCAGGAGCACTGTGGCAACCCCGAGGTGCTGGAGCAAATCTACCGCTGCAACCCCATTCTGCGCTACACCAGCAGCCCCCTCTACGCACCCCTGCTGCCTTTCCCCTACGGCAGCCTGGACCAAAGCGGTGAGCATTGCGTGCAGCACTGTATCAGTTCCACGCTGCCAGGCTGGGTCTGAACTCCCACATCACGTCTGTAGTGGTGGGGAGGCGCTTTGGAAAACCCGCGCAGCTGTTAAATCCCCATTCCTGTCCTGCAGCTCCTGGTCCTCACAGCTACACCACGCTGCGTGACGAGGCCGTGAAGCTGTTTAACTCTCTGCAGCAGCTGGAGTCGCAGCAGGACCCAGTGCCACTGATCCAGGGCATCCTGCAGACCTGTCTGGACCTGCCGCCGCTGGTGGATGAGATTTACTGCCAGCTGGTGAAGCAGACCACGGAGCCACCGGCGCCGGGCGGGCCGGGCGACTTGCACTACTGGCAGCTGCTCACCTGCATGAGCTGCACGTTCCTGCCCTCCCCGCCCGTCCTGCGCTTCCTGCGCTTCCACTTGGTCAGGCAAGTGCTGCTGAGCCGTGGGGCACAGAGCTGGGATGGCACGGAGTCCCCGGGGCAGCGTTGACCCTGCCGGTGTTCCTCACAGGACGGAGAGCCGCTTCCCCGCCTCGGAGATGGCCGAGTACGCCCGCTTCATCCAGGAGGCGCTGGGAAAGACGCGGGGCCGGGAGTGCGTGCCGTCCCTGGAGGAGATCCTGGTGCTGATGCGGCGACAGGAGATGGTGTGCACCGTGCACTGCCCGGGGGTGGCCGCCTGCAGCGTGACCATCAGCTCCCACACCACGGCGGAGGAGGTGGGCGCCGCGGCGGCGCCGCGCGGGGCTGGGGACGGCTGAAGGAGACGGGGCCGGGGAGGGGGCTGGCGCGGGGCCGGCCGTGACCTGTCTGTGTCCCTTTGCAGTCCTGAGCACCGCGGCCAGGGACGCGCAGTCACCGTTGGTTGCCTTTGTCTCGCCCCAGGTGGCCCAGGAGCTCGTGTCGCGCCTGGGGCTGTCGCAGAGCCCCAACCTCTTTGCGCTCTATGAGCAGTCCCGGCTCCGCGAGCAGCCCGTGGGCAGCTCCACGCTGCTGGCAGACGTCCTCACCAGGTTTGAAAAGTAAATGTCCCGCCGTGCTGCCCGGGGGCCGGGGGCTCCGCGAGGAGGGGGCGCCGCTGACGGCTCCGTGCTTCCCCCGCAGCCTGGCCGGGGAGCAGCGGGGGCAGGACGTGCCGCACCGGCTCCGCTTCAAGCACTACGGCTTTCTGGACACGGAGAACGTCCCGCGGGACAGCCTGGAGTTCGCGCTCCTCTTCGAGCAGGTGGGAGCGGGGGCCGCGCCGCGGGCGTCCGCGCCGCGCGACGGCCGGCCCGGCCCCGCTGACCCCGGCGTCCCGCAGGCTCACGAGATGGTGCTGCGGGGTTACGTGCCCACGTCGGAGGAGACGCTGCAGACGCTGGCGGCGCTGCGCCTGCAGAGCCTCAACAGCGACTTCTCCGCCCGCGCGCCGTTCCCGCGCCTGGAGGAGCTCTTCCCGCCTCGCGTGCTGCGCGCCCGCCTGGCGCCCCCCCGCCCCGACCCCCCCCCCAAGTGCCGCGGGGCGCGGCTGCGCGCGGGGCTGCTGGCCGGGGGGCTCTGGGGGCGCGCGCCGGCCAAGCGGCGCGCCGAGCGGGACCTGCGGCTGCGGGGCCGCCTGCGGGAGGAGGGGGCCGGCACCGTGGCCGCCATCGTGGAGAAGTGGAAGCTGCTGCAGGGCATGGGCCGGCCCGAAGCCATGGCCGCCTACGTGGCGCTGGTGCGGGAATGGCCCGGCTTCGGCTCCACGCTCTTCGACGTGGATCTGCGTGCGGTGAGGCCCCGGCGCGGCGGTGGGGAGGGGGGTGTGTGTGTGTGTGGAGGGGGGGGGCGGCCCTGACGGCCCTCCGTCCCCCTGCAGAACCCCGTGGGCGCCGGACCCCAGCGGCTGTGGCTGAGCGTCGGGGCCAAGGCCGTCTCGCTCTATAAGCCGGGGGAACGGGAGCCCCTGGACAGCTTCTGCTACAGCCGTATCTCCTCCTTCGGGGCCTCCGATAGCAGCACCTTCCGCCTCTCCGTGGAGGACCGGGACCTGCTCTTCGAGACCTCCCAGGTAAGGGGTGTCCCTCCGTCTGTCTCATCCTGTTTGGGGGCTGCAGACGCTTCGGGCTGACCCAGCTGCGTCCCTCTGCTCTGCAGGTGGATGAGATTGCCCAGCTTCTCAACACTTACCTTGCCTCGATGGGTGCCCGCCAGCCCCAGGAGCTACCTGCCAGCCCCCTCGGCTCTGATGCTGCAGTGCGACCCCGGGGGCTGTGCCCTGCAGCTGGGTCCTGGCAGCACCTGCTGCCTGCTGGCTCCTTCAGCAGCTAGCCTGGCAGCCAGAGGATGCTCCGTGGATGGCACAAGGAGAGCAAGCAGTGGGTCAGCATGGGCCCAGGTGCCATGCACTGCCTGATCCACCGTTGCCTTTCTGGTCGTTTCCTTAATTTATTTCGAGACGCCTGCTTGCCCACGTCTCTGAGCACTTTCCCTGGAGGGGCGGTGGGGCTGCTGTGCTGTGGGTACCTGCTGTGGCTATGCCCTGGTTCCCCCAGCTGGTGCCCCGCACTGCCCCCCAGGCCTGTCCCCATCCCTTGTCCCTGGTGCCTTTGCCTCCAGCAGTTGTGCTGTCCTGGTGGTTCTGCCCATGCCCCAGTCCTCATCCTGGTGGCTTTGCCTGGGCAGAGGGTGCTGGGCAGCTGCACTGCCATTGTCTGTCTGTCCGTCCACTGAGTCCACCTTTCCTGGAAAACTGCGGGTGGCTTTTGGCTGAGCTGCCCTTAGGGACCCACGTGGTGCCCTGTAGCAGGGCTGGTAGTGCAGGGGTACCCCAGGGGCTGCAGGGTGGGTGGTACGGCTGGGGCTTAGGCCCACAACGTTGCCTCTGTAAAGTCGGTCAGTTGTCTTTGGGGCTTTTGTTTGTTTTGTTGTTGTTTTTTGTTTTTCTTGTTTTGTTTTTTTTAATAAATGCACAAAAGGAAGGCTGAGCCCCCTGTCATCCTCGGGATGTGCAGCAGGGCTTCAGCTTGGGTGCCCCTGTCCACAGCGGAACAGCACAGCGTGTCCTTGGGGGCAGGGAGCTGCTGGCTCTGTGGCTCCTCGTGCTGCCCTTTGGCATTTCATCAACAGCGCCGCAGCTCTGCGTCCAGCTCCCCCGGCACCCGCTGGCACTGCCACCCCAGCTGGGGGGGAACTGTCCCCGCTGCGGGCGCCTCTGTGGGGCCCATGCCAAGAGGGCGTGGGAGCCCAGCGCTGCAATGGCCATGAGTATTTTTAGCCTGCTGCTCCGTGCCACAGGGTCAGAGGAAAAGGCTAATTCTCACCTTGGGCTGCCTGTGCATGGGCTGCTGCCAGCAATGCCCCGCACCCTGTGCTGTCGTGGGTTGTATGATTGCTCGTGTGGAACAGCACTAGAGCTGGGTGTGCGTGGGCTGGCAGCGCTGACAGCCTCTTACCCTCCCTGCCATTGCCATCCCTTTGCTTTGGGCTGCAGCGGTGGGGATGGCACCCCAACAGGGTCCTCCTGCCTGTGGCCTCACCCCTGTGAAACATTAACGCCGTCACTACGTGCGCAGTGCAGGCCGGGTGGGGAGGTGTCCTGGTCAGCTGCACCGCAGGTCCTGCCTGTATTTCTGGCTCTGCTGTAGCACCTGCCCAGCAGCATGCTGCCTGCCGCAGGGGCTCCTGCTTGGTGCTGCTGTGCAGTGGGGATGCGCTGCAGGCAGAGTCAGTGCAGGAACAGCCTTTATTAAAGCAAAATAACCTACAAAAATATAGAAGCAGCCTGTGGCCCAGGCCTGATCTGGCAAAGGAGAAAGAAGGACTCTGCCCAAAGCAAGGACTGGCTCAGCCACACACAGCCCAACCTTTGGGCCAGGCCCGCTCCAGGCCCCTGGTTCTCCCTCAGCACAGTCAGCGGCTGCCCCAGTCCCATCCTGGGCCAGGGCACGTGGTGTGGTGGAGGCTGTCCTCTACCCAGGGCCTGCAGGGGCAGTGCTGCTCACTGCTGAGGAGCACGTGTGTGTGTGCGTGCACATCCACCAGCAGCTCTATGGGGGAGGCCTGAGTGGTGCTCGACGTGGGTGCAGCAGAGCCGTGCCCTGCAGCACATGGCAGTGGCCATGAGACCTCCTGTCCCCAGGTCACTGCTCCTGTGTGCCCCAGGAGATGTAGTCAGGGCGTGTGGCCGCGTGGTACTCATCGATCAGCTGCTGCACAATCTCCCGTGAGTTGTCCAGCTCATCAAAGTTGTCCTTGAAGATGTCCTCCTTGCGGAACTGCTCCAGGAAAGCCTCTCGCTTGCGCAGCTTGTCGTACTGCCGGCACGTCCGCTCAAACAGCTGGGGAGCAGCGCAGCAGTCAGGTAGGACAGGACTCTGAGAGTGCCTGCACAGCCCAGGGGAGGGGGCCCTTGCCTCATCAGGCTTCAAGCAGCACCAGGCCTGCAGGCAGGAGCTGCCACCTGCACCCCACCAATGCTTGGGATCAGCTCGTGCTCCCCCGGCTGCTTTTGGCCATGCAGGGGGAGTCTTGCCCCCTAGGCACCAGGGGATGCGGATGTGCCCAGAGCATGCAGAATGGATGGATGTGACCCCAGTCCAGAAAACCTAAATCCTGATGTGCTGCAAACTGGGACTGCCTACCCACCCCTCATCTGTAGGCCACTGTGGCTTTGTGAAAGCCTCAAGAAAAGACACGTCTGTAAAATAATGGTCAGAACCACAGCTTCAGGGGCCTAGCGTACTGCCTGTGGTGCAGAGGGAAGGCACTCACCGAGGAGATGTTGGTGTGATTTGCCATCATGAGGCCGCTGACACGATGTGCCGAGGGCAGGTAGGGGGACTTCCGTGACAAAGCCACCTGGATGCTGGCAGGACCCCAGGGAATGAAGTTAGCCAGCTTCCTCTCCCGGATCCGCTGCAGACTCTTGTGAACCTGGTGGGGTGAGAGCAACAAAGGATAGCAGGGTGCTGGGCAAAGCCCAGCTGCAGCACTCCCAGGAGCTGCTCCTTGCAGGGCATACAGCCTCTGAAAGATGGACTTCACCAAATGGCATACAGCCTCATTCAGGAGCAACCTGGGGCCAGTTCTCAAGCACCCCTCAGCCTCGCTCTGGGATTTCCAAGCAGGAACATGGCGACTGTGCTGTTCTTATACCACTTCCATCAGCATCTGAAATGGCATCATGCAGGAGCTCACCTGTGTGGGATCTACCTCCCCCTGGATGATGTTCAGGATGGCAATGTAGCAGTGGTTGGTCTGCCTGTCTCGACCTGTGGACACCATCACATTTTTAGGCTGCAGCAATCTTCTCATCACATCCAGGACTGTGGTTTTCCTCACACTGGCCACCTGTGAACATCAGCTGGGGTCAGAGGCAGTGGGTGTGCTGCTTCCTTGCCCTCCTGCTGCCCTGCACATGCACACAGGAACAGAGGGCAGCTGGAAGGAGAAGTCCTTGCCCTTGGGATGGAGCCACGTGCAAAGCTGCATGCAGGATGGGGAAATCCCAAAGTCACACCGCAAGCACAGCCAGGCTGAGAGCTGGAGCATTGGTGTAGGCTCCCACGAGGGAGTTGAGCTGCCCATCCAGCAATGCAGCCAGGGCTGGGGGTGAAGCTCAGCTGAGCTCAGAGTGAACGGAAACATTGAATGTTGCCATCGCACATCTGTCCTGCTCCACTTCTGAGAAGAGGAGCAAGGCTGGAAGACCGGAGAGGGACCACCCTGCACTGAGCCAGTGGGCAGCCACAGCAGTCTCCAAGTACTGTCACAGACTTCACACAACTTCAGTCTGCTCAGTGGGTGCCAGGGCCAGCTGCCCAAAGGAGCGTGCCTAAGGCAAGGACAGCTTGGTGGCGTGGCAGCCCAGCTCTGCGCTGCTGGATGACCCCCCCTCGCACTCCTCTGGGAGGACAGAACACACACTCGATACCCTTTTCAGAGCCAGCAGTTTTTCAGATTTGCTTCTCTGAGTAACATCCTGAGGAAATGCATACAAGAGGAGATTAGCAGCTGTTAGCCCCTAGCAGAACTGAGACACGGCCAGTGCAGGTGAGCGTCTCAAAACAGAACAGCCTCATTCTCCCCTGTGGCTGGGGGGGCACTGGCTGGGAACAAGCAGAACACTACTGGCAATGTTTGATGTGGGTGAAGGGTAATCAGACCCTCCTTGGGTGCACCCTGGTGAAGAAGCTGACACCTGGAAACCACATTCAGCCGTGGCATGGCAACGACCAGCAGCTTTCTGACCTAAGTGGTGTGAGTTTGTGACCCACTGCAATGACAGGACTGGCGGGGATGCTTTGCTGGGCTTGTTCTGATCATTTTTAAGGATGACTTTTACCAAATCATTGGCCCTCCCATAGCTGCCACAACCATTCCAAGGATGTCTGGAGTTAAGGATTTAGCCCAGCACGAGCACAACTGTCTGCCCGTGGCTGATTCACATTGTGCTTGAGCTGTCACATGAGGTGGCTGCACATGGATCTAGGATTAGGAACATGCAATTACAGCTCATGCCAAGACTATGGATTGATGGGATGTTACACGGTGCCCTCAGGGAAAAGGAGGAGTCCCCAGAAGGCTGCCTTACCGACTGGTCTGTGGTGAGCGGTGTGTACCCCGTCATGAGGAAGTGCAGTCGTGGGGTGGGAATCAGCGAGGCAATCAGACCGATGAGGTCGTTGTTCATGTACCCAGGATACCTGAGTGTGGTGGTGCTGGCAGACATGATGGTGGAGACCTGGGAGGAAGAGCACTGGGTCACCAAGTGGTCACAGAGCACATTCAAAGCCTGCTTTAAAAAACTAGGTCAAGGGAAGCTGTGTGCCCACGGAATACACCCTAAAGAAGGACAGAGGAACCATGTTCACAGTTCCAGGCTGTCCAGCATTGTGCCAAGCTTATGGAGCAGGCTCAAACCAAATCCAAGCCACCAGGGAAGCCCTGTGCCAGCTTCTCCAGAGGAAAGAGCCCTTCTCACCAGCTGGTTGATCTGAGAGAATGATGGATTTTGAATGTGCAGCCGATCTGTTGCAATACGATTCAAGGCTGTGTTATCTAGCACCACCTGCAAGAGGAAAACAGCTCTGTGAAGGCTCTCAGAGGCAGCCAGAGAAGAACCAGCCCTGACCACATGTCTGAGGGCACTGGATTGCACAGCCTGGCCCAGCACAGGTCCCAGGCGCAGCAACCCAGCAGACTGCTCTGTGGCAGGTGGCAGACACTCGAAACCACAAGCTGACTCATTTGTGGAGAGTAACAGACACTGTCAATGGGAGCTCTTGCCTTCAACTTGGCTGTGCTCCCCTGTGCCCTCCCAGAGAGCACAGCCTCTGGGCCAGCACCTCGCAGTAACCTTCAGCAGCACTGTCACAGCTGTTATTGCCCTGCCATGTGCAGAGTTAAGGTGGTAAGGATGAGCAGGAGTCTTGGTTAGGACCTGCCTAGGACCTGTGGATGCTGGAATTGAGTTGAACTGAAGGCTGTGGGGCAGTGCTGCAGAGCAAGCACAGCTAGCCCACTGCTGCCATGGGAAGAATTCGCCAGATTCAAGGGGCAAAACTACCAAGCAGGACAGCTTGGGACAAGGGCTCTGCACTAACCTCTCCCTAGAACCACCATATCTGCCCAGGCCTTCTGGACAGAGGTGTACTCACTGTTGTATATGGGGCTTCAGAGGCTGCAGCACCTGCCCCAATAAAGGCTGCACTTCAGGACTGCTACACAGGAGCTGGCTGTGCTACTGGGCTGACATGCAGTGGAGCTCTTACCACACAGTCAGCATTCTGAGTCAGCCTCTTCAGTGTCAGTAGAGAGTTGTACGGTTGGACCACAACGTCACTCATCTCATCCTGGTTTGGGAAAACCGAGTAGGTCTCCACCAGCTTCTTGGGATACCTAGTGAGAAAGCCCAGCCATCTCAAGGGTTAACATCGCCAAGGCAGCGCTGTCTCCTCCCACAAGCTCTCTTTGCAGTCTCCAGGCTCAGGGCAGTAGTGAGTCACCAGCACTGCATGCCAGATTCAGCTCCCAGAGAGGGAGAGAATTTGTCCCAGCAGTGCCTACTCTAGCAGCGCAGGAGCAGGCTGCCAGACAGAGCTACAGGCAAAGCTGAGCCATCCACAGGCTGATTAAACAGCTGCCTACAAGCCTTTTCAAGAGGCTGCAAGCTGAAACAGGCAGGGATGGCAGCTCAGAACTACAACCGGAGCCTCCCATCCTCCACGGTACAGTCGAGGTGTCAGAAGGCAGCTGCCTGATAAGAAAGGCTGAAGGATAGCACGGCTTGGACAGTGCAAGTCCAGCCTCAGAGCCCCTGCAGTCCACAGGCATATCAGGAGCCATCCCTTCCCTGGGCAGTTTGCCAGGGATTGCACAAGGCAGTATTTGGGTGGGGGTGGCAGCCTGGGCTCTGAGTCAGCTCTCTGCTCTGGCAGGGTGCCCAGCCTGGGCCAGACTCTGCGGTGCAGAAAGGGGATAAGGCTGAACACTCACCTGTCATTCAGTCTCTCGAGGAGGTAAGAGCCCAGCCCAGAGCCTGTTCCACCAGCAATAGAGTGGCAAAGCACGAATCCCTGGAAGGAAGCAGAATGCAGAAAGCTCAAGGTCCAGTTCAGCCTCAAGACAAGATAGAGGCCTGCCAGTGAAGGTGAGAACCTCCCCGTGGCAATACTGCTGCAAGCAGGAAGCTGAAAGCACGTGGAGGTTAGCCCTGGCTCCTCCAGACTGCAGTGACAGCCACATGCTCATCACACCACTTCTCCAGCGTGGGAGGATTCTACTTCTCTGCACACGCTACAAAGAACAACCACTGCTCAGGAGCCTCCTGGAGTCCTCCCACCCTAAAACGCAGAGTTCAGAATAGGTCAGATGTCACTCTCAGCACCAAGCTGGTCACATTAAATGGAGGCAGATCTTCTCAGCCCTTTCCCTGTGCCCTCTTCTCAGAGGCCAAACTCCCTCTACCTGACTTTAGGACAGTCCCCGCTTTCTGCAGATCCCATGGTCTGCTCTTAGATTTTCTGCCAACTTATTTTATGACAGTATTTTCCCTTTCCCTGTTGCCATGTGACAGCCTGACACAGGCACCAAGGAGCCTTGTCTGTCTCCGTACAGGAAATGGTTTTATCTGGATGGTAGTCAAGGTCCTGCCAAAGGCACAAGGCAAAGAAACCCCAAAGCTTTCTCCAGGCTTTTGGTATTTCCAATGCCTCTTTAATCCAGCTAGAGAGAACATGAAGCCGCGGCTGCCCACATTTATTCTGTGGATTTCGGAGCACTGGGCAACTCTGACTGCGAGCATTTTTCTACAGGCATCCTGTGGCACTCTCTGCTGCTGCAGGCACCAGAGAGCAGCAAGTGCCTCATTTCCATGCAGTTCCTTTTTACTCAGATAGACCTTCATTGGAGAACAATCCAAAAGGGCAGTGCATTGCACTTCTGCAGTTGATGAAAGGGAGAACCATAGGAGGGAGGTGGAACAGAGAAAGAAAAAAGCACAATAATGACTGAAACTCCTCCTGCAGACTGTATTCTGTTGGACGTGCCTAATGCTATCAGTGTTTTGGGCAGAAAAATGCCCCACTGAGCATACTGAGATGACCTCTGGGGAAGCCTGGCAAATGTAGTAGTGACAGAAAAGATCTCCCTTTCCCAGCTCCCCTCTGTACTCACTGCCTGTGTCAGCACCCAGAAGCAAGCTGAGCCATTCTGTATGCACTGGAGGACTGAGCTCAACCTGACAGAACAGCAGTCCAGCTCTGAAATGCCAGGTAGGACAACAGCATCCAAAGCTCCCAGTGTACTTACTTCCAAACTGTCACTCCCATCAGCCTCTCTGTCTATTATGTCGAATATATCTTCATGGATTTTTTCTCCCTGCAATAGAGACCATAACAGGATTTGTTCATCTCCCACAGAAAACAGTGCAGAGCTTATCAAGCTGGGCATGAAGCCAAGCTGGCTGGGCACTGGGATCCTGCACCCAGGGTGCCACGGTCAGTCCTATGTCTCTGCTGAATGACGCAGAATTCTGCAGAAAGTGCGTGCTGAGCCTGACACCAGAAAGGCCACAATAAACCCTCAATAACTGCTCTGTGTTCATACGCAGGAGCACCAGGGCCTGTTACCTGTGAGAAGCCACTGGCCCAGTTATTCCCGGCTCCACCTCCATGCTCAGACAGATAGATGTTTTCTGGATTGTAGAGGTTAGCATAAGGGGAGTTCAGGATGGAGTGGATGACTCGGGGCTCCAGGTCCAGCAGCACAGCTCGTGGGATGTAGTGCTCGTCGTCTGCCTTTAAGGAGGAGCAGAAAGGTCAGCATGCAGTATAGCTCCTCACCACAAGAGAAACTGTGACGGAGCGTGCCACCTCCTGGCCACAAGCAAGCGCGATGCAGAGCGCAGGAGGCGCAGCCTGCTATGCGCTGTCTGCCCATCACTTCCTGGCGTGCCCCAGAGCACCGAGCACCGGGTGCGGGGCAGCCCTGTGGCTGTTGGGTGATGCGCTGCCTGCAGCACTCTGAGCCTGATGCTTCCACCTCCGCCAGCTCCCGTGACACATCCAGAACACGCAACCAGCGTGTGGATACAGCCCCGGCAGCAGCACGGGGCTCCATCTGCCACTCGAGCAACAGCCCGAGGTGCCGCCCACCCATTCCCAAACGGGGCTGCAGCAGTGCGGCTGCCTCCACTACGCGGCGAAGCAGCCCTGGGGAGCCGTGGGTACCTGGTAGAAGAAGACGTCCTTGCGGTCGGTACCCTCGGTGGCAAACTCCTCCACGATGCCCTCGGGGCTGATGCCGTGCTCGGCGCAGAGCTGCTTCCAGAACTCGAACCCAACTGCGGGGACGGCGGTCAGCGACCCCCGCCTTCGGGCCCCGCCCCCTCCCTCGGCGGGCCCCGCCCACGTCCCCCATAGCATCCCGGCCCCTCCCGAGCCGCGCTGTCCTGGCCGTGCCGCCGCTCTGGGGCGCCCACTCACTCTGGTTGCCGCACTGGCCCAGCTGTAAGGTAATGATCTCCCGCGGCATGCCGCCCGCCGTTCCGTTCAGCTCCGCTCCCGCTGCTCAGTCGCCTTCTCCCGCTCGGCGCCAACGGCACTGCGCGTGAGCGCGGCGCACTTCCGCTCCCGCTTCCTCCGTCCCCTCGCGGCGCCCTGGAAACGCGCGTGCGCACTCGCAGACGGCGGTGACGGCGCCTCTGCCAAGATGGCGGCGCCCGGAGCCGCCCCGTTTCCGGCGGTGGGGGCGGCCATGTCGGCGGCGGCCGGATGTTGATGCCGGGAAGGAGCCATGGCGGCGGCGGCGCGGCCCGGCGAGCGGCAGCGGCGAGTGCAGGAGTTGAGCGCGGCGTTGCGGGGCCGCCTGGGGCCCTACGAGCGGCTGCTGAGCGCTGCGCAGGCCGCGCTGGTGTGGGAGCGGCCGGGCCGCAGCGCGCTGTGCTGGGCGGCGGCGCACGGCCTGTTCTGGTGAGCGGTGGCGGGCGGCGCGGGGCCGGCTGTGGGACTGCGGGGGTCGCGCTGGGCCGCCCGGTGCTCCGCCTGGGGCTCCTCCGTGTCTGGCGGCGCCCGCCGGGGGAGGTTCCCAGCGGGGAGTCGCTGCGGTGAAGCGGCGCGGGGCTCAGAACGCCTCTCGGGTTTGGGGGATGCGGGCTCCCGGAAGGACGGTTCGGTTCGCACCGCCCGCAGCTGGGGCGCTTCGTGGTTGGGGTGGGGGCCGACCTGCGGGCCGGCGAGTTCGGGTTGGTTTGTCAGCACGCGGGAGGGCGCCTGGAAGCGCTGCTGCCTGCTGGAGCTTTATCCCTCTTGGCGCATTTCCCTCCTAATCCTAAAGCGTAAAACTGCTCGGCAGAAACAGAACTGTTGCGTGAACGGTGGGATGGGGCAGCAGGGGACGTGCAGGCTGCGAGTTCCAGCTGCTGAGCGAGCACAGCTCCGTGCGGCAGTCCGCAGTGCTGTGAGATAAGCTGCTCGCTGAGGGCAGGCTGGCTGCTGGCTGATAAGCAGCTGCTTGCTTTTCTCTGTAGCCATCAGCGAGTTCTGCAGTAGGTTTGTGGAACCCTTTTCACTTATGTCACAGATCTTGCTGGTCACTTATTTGCTTATTTCTTCACCATAGGTTCTTTGCCCTGACTTCTCTTCGGTTGGTGTTCCTGGTTGCGTTTACTCTTATAGTAGTAGTGTGTCTAGATCAGTGGAAGAACAAAATCTGGCCTGAAGTTGGAGGTAAGTTGCAACATTTAAGTTACTATCTGAAAGTTAAGCACTATTTTCAGATCTAGAGTTACAGAGCATGCAGCATTTGGAGTTCAGCAGGCAGAACCCAGGACTTTTCTTGTTATTTGTGAGTCTAAAAGCATGCACAGGAGTATTGAGGGCATGTTCTTCCTGGAGTCACTCTGGAAAATCCTGACCCATACAAATAATAGCACTTTCTCACATCTGCGATGCTAGCGTTTGCCTCGTAATCTTCTGAAGTCTCCCTTGTGTTTTACTTGGTACAAACTTGTGATCTCTCAATGCATAATGAAAAAGTCTCCTTGGCTATAGCATTTGTTTGTAGGATGTTGTAGGAAGCTCAAGGAGGCAACAAGGAAGCTCTCTTGCAGTCTTGTACTGTAACACGTATATGTTTAAAATGTGTTATAGAGCGATTCATCTCTTTCGTAACAGATAATGTCTTCTTTCAGATGTCTCCCAGCTCATTAAAGCTTTACTTAAATCCCCAAAGCCAAGCATTCTTATGGCAAATGCCTTGCAACTAACATAGTGTCTGTTCTTAATATTTTAGTGACAAGACCTGACGAATTAGACAATGAGAGGTAGGAAGCTAATTGAATTCTCTGCCATTTGGTACTTTGCTGTGATACTGTGTGATAATTAGCTGCATGTGCTTGTAATGTTGGCTTCTTTAAAGGGGGCATAAAGGAGAGAAGGCAACTGCTTAGTGGAGGGAGAGTGGAGCCCTGGACTCTGTCATTCTGCTGTGACAGGTTTTTGACTTGCCCAAACCATTAATCTTTGCCTTTACACTGGCATACAACAATGCTTGCTTGAGCACTGTAAAACCTCTGCTCTCTATCCCCTTCCACCCCTAAGGGAGAGGTGCTGTCTTAAAAACAGTTCCTTTTGTATGGGTCTCCAGTAGCAGGAAAACAACTTGCTGTTTTACTATTTTTTATAAATAAATGTATCTTCTGAGCCTGGGTATGGAATGTTTAAGAGGCAAGCCCCAGGCATCGTTAGTGCATAGTTATGATCTGACTGCAGTATGAACAGTGGGTTGTGGAACACCGGGGCGTTCTCTTACTAATAACACCCTCCTGTCTCTGGGCACGCCTTTCTGCCTGCTTGTGCTGCTGAGCCACACTGGGTGCTCAACGCCTGTTTAAATCGCTCCAGCTGCTGCCACGTGACTTCCTTGTTGGGTTGTTTGTTTGTTTGTTTTGGCTTGTTTGTTTTTTATATTTGCAAGAGGCCCAAATACAAAAGGAATTGCTGTTCTTAAGTTTCAAGTGCTTGTGTCTAGCAGTTAAGAAACACCAGTAGAACTTAGCAAACATACGAGGCTGCTTGGAAACCTCATGTTGAATTCTTGGGAGTTGCATTTGACCAAATAGATGTAGAGGAAGTAAAAGGGTTAACTTGATTTGCTTCTGTGCTGCCCTTTCCCTCCAATAGCATGAAAACTCCAGTCTGAGACAGTAGACTGAATGATTCAAATTGCTGTTCCTTAGCTGCTACGGGGGAATTGAGATGCCTGCAGAAATGGGGTGTAGAAATGCTGCTTTTGGCAAGGTGATGTTTTGAAAGGCAGACTGACCTGCATCTCTAGAGCTGGGCAGCTAGGGGGAGAAGAGAACGAAGTGCTGAGACAAGTTCACAGCAAGCGACTTCTACGCTGAAGTCAGTGCAGTAATATTTGTTTCTGAATGTTTACCTTTCCTGCAGCTGGGGATACGTCCACCCTCGGCTGCTTGGAGTGCCAGAACTGTGTCACCATTTGGCTGAAGGATGGGTGTCTTGGACCAACTTCTTAAGTAATCTCTTTGTTTTCAAGAGGCAAAGCCCTGGCAAGGTGAGATTTATAGACTTTAGTAAATTAGATAGTTGGTGTCCAATCTGCTGACTGCTGGCATCCCTTTGTGATGGTATTCAGCACTGACTGAGTGTATTCCAAGCATGGGAGATTACTACAGAAAGTTTCCCAGAAAGACATGACTATTAAGTGTTGGAGAGAGATAGAAAGCACAAGCAGAATAATCAGATTATGGAGGAAGGAGGAGAAAACAAGTATTAACAAATACTGGCATGTTGATTGTAGTAGTGAAGTGGAAGCGTAGGCCCACCTTCTGTAGGTTTCTAGCTTTTCAAGTGTCTGTCAGATGTATCTCCCTCACTGGATTTTGACAGTTTGAGACAGGTGTGTCCAGATTTGTTTGTTTTGAGACTTATGCACAAAGGAACCTGCAGCTGTGCTTGTATTCTTCACCTTGAAAGACTTCTGTCTTCTTCAGCCTCTTCTTTGCTTTTAGCATATCTGCTCTGGAGGCTCCTTATGTTCTGAAGCAAGAGGCTTTTGTATGCTGCCTATTGCTCTGAAACAGATGCTTCCTGTATCTGGTCTAATCCTAGAATGGGGTGGCTGAATGCTAGGAAGGCTTTGCTGTTGTTAAGAGTTAGAACTTTACATAGAATTCTGCGGAGAGCAAGATGGTCAAGAAGTGAGTAATTCCATCGCTTAACCTTGGAAACTCACCGTCTCCCATGTCTTCAGTTTTGCCTTCTAGTATGTGGAGTCTTTACTTTCCTGGCTGTTCTGGGCCGGTATATCCCTGGACTCCTGCTCTCATACTTGCTGTGTAAGTAGAAGAACCCTGTGCCAAATGCAGACCTTAAAATGAAAAGGGGTAGAGATATACAGGACCTGAATGTCTGAGGGATAGTGCTTTCTGCTCCCGAGGAAAACCTATGTAAGTGGCTTTGAATTTAAAATAATACATTCTGCCTAGAATATGTTGATTCTTGACCAGGACTCTAAGGTCTCTGGTTCAGACAGAACATGTTTGAGTGCTTGTTAGCTACAAATCTGAGCACTGAAGAGTTGGTCTCTCTGTTTTCTTGAACTGGCAGAGGTGATTGCACCCATCCTAACCGCCTTCTGCAGCGTTACCTTCAGCGCTCAGATCTTGTATTCTGTACACATGTGACACTGACTCACAAATTGGGTAAGATATTTGCCAAGTAACGTGTGCAGTTTCTAATCAATGTTCCCTCTTCTCTCAGTGCTCTTCGTCCTGCTGTGGCCTCTTGCTGTGTACCACAGGCTGGGGCACCGCATGTACATGAAGCTGGAGCCAGCTCTGCAGAGGCTGGATTTCAGTGTTCGAGGCTACATGATATCAAAGCAGCGGGAAAAGCAATGTAAGTTACCATAGTGTGTTTCTAACCCGTCAGGTGCTGGTGTTTGATACCTGGAACAACGTGCAACTAAAGCCCCTCCTCTCGGAGTGAGGGCGTAGTGCTGCACGGCTCGGAAGGCAGCCATTCCAGCGCCTTCGGCAAATACTTGCAACGGCTTTGGCAGGGAAGCAAGGCAGCCCTGCCTGCACAGGAATCTGCCAGGTAGCGAGCGCTGGGTGTAAGCTGTTCACAGTGCTGGACTGTGCCTTTTCTCAGCTGCCAGAACTGTTTGTTCTGCACTAATGAGTCCTTCCTCCTTTTTCAAAATAACTGCAGCAGCCCAAGTCAGAAATGATCATATTGCTGTGTTGATAAACAGAGCATGCTGTGTTACGTCCCAGTCTGCCAGTTCTGTGTTTTCTGCACAAACGGACCTCTGTCCAAACAGCAGTAATAAGCTTTGCCTCTGTTTCTGGCAGTACGTCGCCGATCCATTAATCAGGAGGGTATGGATGATGGGAGTGACAGTGAAGAGGAGCTTGCTGCTTTCTGTCCCAAGGTAATGAAGTGACTGTGAAACAGAAGAGCTCAGCTAACAAGAACAAACTGTCTGCACTGTGTAGTCGTGCAGTGCTCAGCGCTGTATCCAGTATGTTGCAGCTGCCTTGAGATGGAAAATTAGATGAAGATATTCTTTTTTTAGTGAAGTCTTTATGATTCTGTCTTGTTCAAGTATGTTACACTTTGTACTGGTGAAGTCTGAAATGTCTTCCCCTCCAAACCTCTACCTCCAATCCTGCTCCTCTAGACATGGAGGGATCAGGTAGAACTTCCAGGTGCTCAGCTGCAAGCTTCAGCTTAATGTTAATTCCAAGCTGGCTGTTGAGGATAATGGGCATAGAGATGAGCAGTTCTGTTTGTACCAACTACAGCCTCTTAGGTTAGAGAGTGAAGCATTAATGAGCTGCAGATACCAGTGTCCCTTGAGGACTGGGCTTACCTGGGAGCCAGTGGATTGCGTGTTTTATCTTGAGGCATAGGAGTGAGATTTCCAGTATTTGACGTTTTCTATTGTATCTTCTTTTTCAAAGCTGGATGACTCTGTGGTTGCCAAGGAACTAACCATCTCTGACTCAGAACATTCAGATGCTGAGGTATCATACACTGAAAATGGGATGTTTAACCTTTCAAGGGGTCAGACTCCCCTGACAGAGGGATCAGAAGGTGAGTGAAAATGGTCAGCTTCTCAAAGATATGAAATACTGAGCAGGTATCAGTGTGATGGGTTGCAGGGAAATGCGTGTTCCCTTCTATCCTTGAGATCTGGCTGATTAATCTCTGTCTTGCTGGCCAGGATGAGATGAAACTACCTGTTGTTTTTTTTTCAGTACAGCTTCCTTTGTAATTTGTGTGGTATTTTAGTAGAGGAATGATGGTTGTTCTTCAAAGGCAGGTCCAGCTCTGCCAGTCTGCAGAGATCTGTTGCAGCATAGGCTTTGTCACTATGACCACTCTGTCCCTCTGGTCATGGCATTATACTATAGATGTAGCCAGCTCTTCCATTCTAAGACCTTTCTGCACCCTCTGCTTATCTGTTGAATGAGCGAGAGGATGGTTTCCCCTGACCAGTGTCTTGTTCAGCATCTGCATTCCTTGAGAGTGAGCTGGGAGGTAAGCAAACATCCAGAATAACTATGTGAGGGAAGGATCAAGGCAAGTTTGATCTTCTGTGAAATGAAAGGAGGCAGACAGGCTGTCTTGGTGAGGTAGTGGCCCAGCTTTTGCATGCTGTGCTGCCCTTGCCTGCAGGGTGTTTGGTGTGTGCTGTGTGTTTAACGTGTTCCTTCTTCTCTTCTAGACCTGGATGGTCACAGTGACCCAGAAGAATCTTTTGCTAGGGATCTCCCTGACTTCCCTTCCATAAACCCAGAAGCAACTGGCCTAGACGATGAAGATGACACCAGCATTGGAATCCCAAGTCTGGCTTACCACCCACAACTAACAGAAGATGTACATCTCCCTTATTACCAGGAAGAAGCTGGTGTACTGCCATCTGTACAGAATCTTACCAACAACATAGCTGGGTTTGTCACCAGAGGGATGATACAACTTGCACTGTCAGGAGCCACTCAGCCGGGCTCCTCGCGCAGTGACAATCCCCACAGAGATGCAAAGACTTACCTTAGGACGGGCAGCTTGGACTTGGACACAGATGCAGAAGGGGATGACTTTGAACTTCTGGATCAGTCTGAGCTGAACCAGCTGGATCCTGCTGGCTCACGGGGCCAATAAGCAATCACATCATTTCCCTTCTGGTTTTCTGTTGTGCATAACAGAGGGGAATCCTGGAAGGAAGAAGCATTGCACATTTACCTAGATTGTCTCTTGTGTGAGTATGAGTGATAACACTACCAGTCCTGCCTGAGACGTCAACTGACCTGTGACTCTGTAGCTTCGCTTGGATTTTTAAAATGAACTATGTTGGTAATTCAGAGGGAAAAGGCACTGATGTGATTGATCCACAATCACTCATGCGTTGCCCTGCCAGGATGCTGCTTGCTCCAAACTTCCTCACCTATGTCAATTAGTCTGGTGTCTGCAGCTCTAAAGACCACTAATCAGACTGACTTAGCATCACTGAGAACAATCTTGAAGCCAATCTTCTTGGGGCTGTTATGTGATAAGGTGAATGGGATTGGTTTCCCCTCAGACTTAATGTCTAGGACTTAATGCTGTTCTGTCTTTAAGACAATCATTCCCTCTTCCTAAAACATACACAGAAACCCAATTCTTCTCTCCCAGCAATATTCAGCTGTGGGTAGAAATGAACACCTCTCCTGTTGTGAATGTGATGGTGTACAGCCACATGTTTGTGACTTATTGGCCACTCATCTCCAGTTAAAACTTTCTAGTGATGCTATTTTGTAAGAAACTTAATGGCAATAAGACATCTACTGTGAAGACTAGAATCCTGCAAAGAACATCTACACGTGGCAGCTGTACTTGTGTTGCTTTCTGAAAATAATGGACTAACAATTTACTAAAAACTTCCTGTGTTATTCCAGAACACGTTCAGCATGGACAGTAGCAATACGTTTCCCTTGACACTGCCTCCGAGAGAACTACTAGGGAGAGATTTTCTGGAGGATGGAAGAAGCAGACTTGGCCTGCCTGGCCAGTTTTGTTCTGGGCTTCCAGGATATCCTGCTGTTTCACAGCTTTGTGTAGTTGAGAGCCTACCAGCAGGAGTTGAATGGAGGACAGCAGCTCAAGTCACAAGTGACTGAAGAACTACTTGTTGTGGTCACTTAAACCAGCAACCCATAGGGGAGAGACATTCTTGAAGCTGGAGTGTCCAAGCCTTCCAGCCCTTTCTGAGTCACTGAGCTTTCCCATTGCTTTTTCTAAGCCATAGAAACGGATACAGATCACTTACCTCTTCAGGGAAACTCCCATCTATGTGCTTTTTTTTTTTTTTTTTTTTTTTTTTTTTTTTTTTTTTTTTTTTTTTGTCTGAATCTGCTTAGCTGAAGGTGTTGGCCATACAGTGTGCGGACTGTCTTGAGTTAAGGAAGCAGGTGATTTTTTCAGCTATGACTGAGGTGGAGGCTTTATTTTATACAAGCATAAATCTGCATTTGGGCCTTGCAAGACCAAGCTGTCGTCTGATAAAATGTCAGCCTACTTTGCAGTGTGAAGTAAAAAGCCTGTCACAACCCCCTAGCAGAGCTGAGTGAGACAGAAGATGTGCTCAGCACTCACTTGTGGAATTAAAGTTTCTTGTTTCGTTTTGGGATTCTTCTTTCATTTTGTGGTAATTGAGTTCTGCGGGACGGCCTCTCACTCCCTCTGTCCCTCTCGTGTCTCCCCGGCTTCCGGGGGAGGGTTGCCCCATTTCAATCTCCTCTGCTTCTTTTTCTTTGCCCCAGAGGCTCTTACGGGAACCGAGCTGGGATGTGGGGAGGTGCCGCTGTGCAAAAATGGCGGCGTTGGGGAAATGTTCTGGGAGCAGCGGATGGGCCCCCGGCAAAGCGCAGGCGCGGGGCTCTCGGTTCGAGTTCAGAGGCCCGCACAACACACGTGGTTCTCTTCGCCGGTTTACTTAATTCCCAACTCCGCCTTTTAAAGCTGTCCCGTATCGTGCGAGTTAACGTTAAAGCGTCTGCCGAGGAGCGGCCTTCCATCAGTCTCCACAGCGCCGAACGACACTGGAACTGCAGGAGCGCTGCCGCCGGAAGCGGCGCGAAACGGGACCACTGCGGGCGGGTCGGGACAGGAAGCCCCGCTCTTTCTCCGTGCGTCGCGCCGGAAGTGCGTCACACCTCCTGAGCGTGGCGCGGGAAGAAGATGAGCAAAGGGCGCGAAGGCCCCGCGGCGGGCAGCGGTGAGGAGCGGGGCGGGACGGGACCGGACCGGACCTGAGCGGGCACGGTGACAGCGGCCGTGTCGCGCAGGGGCCACCGCTGTCCTGCTGCGCTACCTGCGGGAGCAGAACCGGCCGTACAGCGCTCAGGACGTCTTCGGGAACCTGCAACGGGAGCACGGGCTGGGCAAAGCGGTGAGCGGGCCGGGCGAGGCGCGGTGGAGCCGGGGAGAGCGGGGCTGGCAGCGCGGGGCTGACGGCGCGCTTGCTCAGGCCGTGGTGAAGGCGCTGGAGCAGCTGGCGCAGCAGGGCCGCGTCCGTGAGAAGGCCTACGGCAAGCAGAAGGTGTACTTCGCCGACCAGGTGAGCCCCGGGCCCGGCCGAGCCCCGCTGCCCTCGGCTCCGCTGAGCGCCCGCCCTCCCGCCTCCAGGAGCAGCTTCCAGCCGCCGGCGATGCGGAGCTCCGCGTGCTGGACGCGGAGATCGCCGCGAGGTCCGCCGAGGTGCAGGCGCTGTTGCAGGGCTGCCGGCAGCTGGAGGCAGGTGAGCGCGGCCCCTGCCCTGCCGCACCGGCACCGCCCGCGGCGGCTGCGCCGTGGTTGCCGGCCGTCCCGGTGATCGCCGCTGCCCTCCAGAGTTGAAGGACCTGAGCGGTGCTATGACCACCGCGGACATGGCCCGTGAAGTTGAGGAGCTGAGGAAGGACTGCGCCAGTTACACAGAGAGACTGGAGAGGATCAAGTCTGCTACCAACCGAGTAACGCCAGAAGAAAAAGAGAAGGTAAAGAGCTTGGGGGGTTGGGAGGAATGTACAGCGCAGTCCACATTGAGGCTGCTCATAGCAAATGCTTGGCTGCTTTATCTGGCCTGGCTGACCCCGGGATGGAAGCAGACTGCTTTAGTCCTGGGCTGTTCCCACGTGGGTACTGCAGAGCCCATGTCTGAATTGTGGTGGGGAGCACACTCTATGGCAGCTTCAATAGCCTCAGCTGTCCTTTCCTTGCAAATCTCTGGCCAGTTGTTAGGCACTATCAACTCAATTTCTTCCTGTTTCTGGTGGGCCATTTCAGAAAGCAGTTCATGTTCCTGCCAAGGAATCAGTTCTGCTGCCTGAAAACACTCTGTCTGTAGCTGGGGTGTGTGATGTCCTTGAATTCAGATGTTTCCTGGCTTTGAGCTTACAGAGGCTCGATGTATGGCTGCTGAGTTGTTCTCACTTTGCCTTGCCTTTGGCAGGTCTGCAGCGAGCAGAAACTGTACTGCAAGGAGTGGCGGAGGAGGAAGCGGATGGTAATGGTTTCCCCATTGAACGTGGGGAGGGCAGAAGTGTCAGTGGCCACGGTGATGGTGGAGCAGGCACAATCTGCAGATTATCTTGGGGAGCTTTATCCAGGCTATGGGACAGCATTTTCTTGAAGTTTCCACAATCAGTAACTTTTAAGTGGAGCTCTGTGCTGAGTGCCACCACAAGAACCGCTGGGGCTAGATGCACTGAGATCCTCTGTTAAAGGCCACGTTGCTGTAATGTGTAAATATGAGATGTTCTTGATTATTTTATTTGTTCTTGAGGAAGCAAAACAAGTTCTTGCATCCCTGTGCAGGGGATAATGTGGGAACAGTTGTGTTGGCTCCCCGTATGGGAGGCAGCATCCCACAGCTGTGGCAGAAAGCTCAGCATCACTCCTGCAAATCTCATCTAACTTCCCTGCCAGGCAACCGAGCTGCTCGACGCCATCCTGGAGGGATACCCCAAGAGCAAGAAGCAGTTCTTTGTAAGCCCCACCCCTCTGTCTGCGTCCCAGCGCAGCTGAGCCTGCTGTGCCAGAGGGCAGCTGTCTGCTACAGGAGCACTTTGTCCTTGCACAGGAGGAGGTCGGAATAGAAACCGACGAGGACCACAACGTCACGCTCCCAGCAGCTGTGTGAGGTGCAGATGGCTGGCCTTCCTTTACAGAGAGCACGCTGCAGTGGAACTGATGATTAAGCTGTTGTTGGGTTTTAGATTTGTTTTCTTCTGTAATTTTTTTCAGGGCTTGCGCTTGTCCTACATCCTTGATACAGTTCTGTTTAAAAATGCTTTGCCCTTGGAAGGGTAGTTAGAGCAACTGACTCAGCAGTGGACCCTCTCCCTTTCTCATGTACCAAGGGAACGTTGTTTTCTTACCTTTCAGTGCTATAGGCTGTTTTGGGTGGGTGTTTTCACCAGGCAGTGGCTGGGAGGGTTTAAGAGCACTGGCTTAGAGATGTGGTGTTATGGTAAGAGCAGGAAGCAGGTGCCTCAGAGAGGTGAAGGAAGTAGTTAGCAGTATGGCCACTATTTCTGCAATTCACACGTGGAGGGGACTGCTGCCCACGGCCTGCACCGAGTCGTACGCAGGACCGATTCACTGAACACCCTGCTTCTGTTTCAGATGTGCTCTGCTGTGGCATCTTCTGTGTTGAGAAGGCAGCAGGGCTGGCCTTGGATGTGGTTCAGGCACAGCAGCCCTGGCTGGTGGGGAAGGCGAGAGCTGGGAGGATGTGCTGTGCTGTGCTGGTAACGTGAGCTGCAGCGGTGGCTGGGCTGCTGTGCACTGCGGGTCCATCTCCTGCCTGATCCCATTAAAGTCTCCACGTACACAGCAATGGAAATAAAAGCAGAAAAGCCCTTAAAACGTTCAGCAAAAATTATTTATTTTTCACAATAGAAAAATATGTCACTTTCACACATGAGGTCTGTAAAAATCCACATCTTCCTCACAAGGCAAGAGGTTGCATCTAAGGGAAATTAAGCCGTGCCGCGTGGCTGTTGACTTGTCTGTCCCTCCACAACAGAGTCATTTCCATCACAGGGCAACACCTACCAGCAACATGTCTGCCCCTGTATGCACCATCACTTCTGTGCAACACCACAGGGTTTGACTCCTCTTGGGCTTCTATTGTCTTATACTGAAAAGGTCACAAGGCTTGAAAAATAATTTTGTATGGAAAAAAAAAAAAAAAAGAAAATCAACCCACCAAAATGCTTTTCTTCATTTAATAGCTTAAACAATCTCAAGCTGCAGCATCCAAATCAAGCAACCCGGAGCTGAGAAATTTAGCATTATCTCATCTACAGTGGAAAAACTGGAAAATAAATAGTTGCTACTGGTGGAGTGGTAGCAAGAACATGATTAGAGAACAAACCCTGCTGTGTGTATCAGTGCCACGGAGGATGATGCTGTCCAATGCACTCATTGTGCTTGTTTAGTTGAATCACGCTGACAGCAGCAGCGTGTGGCAAATCAGACACTGCAGAACTGGCACTGATAATACTTTACAGTGATTTCAGTGATTATAAAATAAAATCAAAGCTGGTTACATGTCTATAAATATATACACTCACGTAAAATTATGGTGCTAAGGAAAAGCAGTGAGAACTCAGCAGTGCTGTGCTGCAGCTACTAAACTACTTTTCTGTTCAGTGTGGCCACAAAACAACCCGGAAAAAGACAAGGCCAGGGCAACTCAGCACTCAGCAGCACAAGCAGGAAAAGACTGCAAAAAAAGCTCACTCCCTTTTCCCATTCAGGGGTGTTAAAGTTACAACTGAGGAGGTCAGGACAGCACAGCCCCACTGCACTCCTTCCAGCATGAGAACTCGCTGCTGCCCCACATCTACCTGGCAGTGACATGCTCATCCTTCCCTCAGTTCTCCTGGGCTTTCTCCAAACCATCTAGAAGTTAAAAGCAGCCTCTTGCTTTTCTGAGAACTGTTTCAGAGGGAGGTACTGGAAGCCTGCAGTTGCAGGAGAACCCTATTCCTAATCTGCATTAGCAGAGACCAACAGCTTTTGGTCTCTCCTTCTTATTTCTCCCTGCTCCCAGGGTCAAAAGGGTTTGTATCAGGTCTGAGGTTACAGACCAGATCTGTTTCACCAGCTGAGCTGCAGCACTGGAGTCAGTGGCACAGGCAAACCCAACTGCAACACACCTGCCTGAGCTAAAGACTCTGGCAAGTTTAAAGACCTGTATTCAGTACACACTTTTTTCTTTCCCTTTGCTAAATCCTTAGCAGTATTTGGTGATGTTGACTGTGACAGTACCCGTGAAGCAGAGATGCTTGCACAGCCTTGTTTTGGTTTTGTAGTGACAATAAATAATCGGAGAAGCTTTGAGGACAACCACAAGGGAGATGGCCCAGCCTCTCCTGGAACCTGCCACCCAGTCCAAGGTGCTCCAGTGAGGGAATGCTCAGTACAGCTGACTCTTCACCTGGTGCAGGACCCCGATGACGATGTCCCGTAGAGTCTGGGGCAGAGAGGAGACAGTCAGTCGTCCAGGGGAGGAAAAGTCCTTCCCAGGCTCAATGCTACGGCTAGCACACCTGGTGCCAATGCCCACAGAACGCGTATGGGAAACGATCACCTGTCTATGTTGTCAGGCTGCAGGGCTCCATGCAGTCACAGCACAACAAGGACCTGGCCTTGCCCATACAACTCCCTTCTAACAAAGCCTTCTTAATTCCCTCCAAACTTCTAGGTGTCTTGGGGAACAAGGACCGTCTTTCTAAGCTCTGTTTTTCACTGTCTGGCTTTCACTACCAAACCAGTTCAGCAAGCAGCTGGGGATGAGAGGGACCCGAGCTCCCATGCCCCAGTCCAGTGTCAGCCACACAGGAGAAAGGAAAGTTGCCCCAGGAGAAAGGAAAATTGCACATGGACCTGCACTCCAGCTGGGCGCAGCTGTGCACAACACCCTTTGCCCTTGCATCAACCCACCCGTGTTTGCTGTACTCACGTGGGGCTTACAGTGCTCCTCAATCCAGCTGAAGACACATGCTGAGAGCTCCTGAAAACTCGTGACTGAGATGGAGGCATTAAAGGACTCAAAGAGGGAATCCATAATGCCTTGGAAAACATTGAATTTCACCTGGTCAGAGACCTGGTCCTTCCCCTCACTTGGGTTGTCCTGGTGAGCTTTCACAATCTGCTCGTAGTTCCTGAAACAAAACAAGAGCTGGGTTCAGTGCTGCCGTGAAGCCTCGTACTCGCCAGCGCCTGAGCAACAACTGGACGCTGAAAACAGCTTCAGAAATGGAGAGGAGAACAAGTCTGCAGAAGATCCTGCAAGTAAAATAAATGCTGGGAAGCATGACACTGAAAGCAGATTCATTTTCAAACCTGAAACCATCTCCATACTTAACTCTACCAACTGATCTGAGTCAGACCTCCTAACAGAGAAGAAACGACAACAGCAGAGTGGTACAGCTTTGGTACGACCCCAGGCGCCAGACTGCCTGCAAAGCACTGAGCCCAGACCATGGGGAAAAACAGCAGGAAGAAGAGGGCAGCAACCAAATAGCTTCTTGCTTACACTTTCATTATCTTCAAGGCCATCACATCTTTCCTGAGAGTAGAAACTTCCTCTTCTTGCTTCTTCTTTTCCTTGTGCAGGAACTGAATATAATCAATGGCTGAACACAAAAATACAGAGTAAGAAGCTGCGAGCACACGGAAGCCCCTCTGATCTCCTCAAGGAGGGCTCCCTGAGGCAGTCACATAGAATCCCTGTGTTGAGGTGTTTGGGGGCTTGAGAGAAAGCCCTCCCACCTCCCCGCACTCAGACTCACTTTTCTGGAGAATGATGGCCTTGCTCAGCTTCTGGGAGCCGATGGAGAAGTCCTGCTGCTGGCAGGTGGGCACGATGGCCTGCAGGTCATCATAGCCTTTCTACAGGGGGCAGAGCCACGGCTCAGGGACACGGGGCGCCACACGGGGCAGCAGTTCCACGAAAGTTTGCGGTACGGACCCACATCCCAGCTCCCACCACAGCCAAAAGCGGCTCCCGGCTCACACGCGGCTGAGGGGAGCGGATCCGGCACGAAACAAAAGGGAAAAGGCGTAAAAGGAGCAGCGCGGTGCCTCTGAGGTACCTTGATGGCATCGCGCCTCTTCTGCTCCGCCTGCGTGTGCGCCCGACGGCGCTGGTCCTTGTAGGACTCCTTGTAGTGCTCCTGGGTGTAATCGCTGTCCTCGTCGTCTGCGGAAAGAACCGCGAGTGAGTGCCGGGCCGGGCCCGCCCCGAGGGCCCCGCGTGTCTTTGCGGGAGCCCCGCAGCCGCCCCGCTCGCAGTTCGGAGCGCCGCCGCACCGGCCTCGTACCGGTGTTGGGCACGGAGGAGGCGCTGGTGGAACCGATGCTGTTGGCGCGGGACACGACGCTGCCCTTCCGCGCGCTGTCCATGAAGAGCGCTGCGGGGAGAGAGAGCTCAGAGGAGCGGCTCAGAGGAGCGGCCCCGGGATCCGCCCCGCCGCGCCCCGCGGCACGTACCCGGCTCCGGGCCATTGTCCCCGTACGCAGCGTCCACCTGCGGGCGGAGGGCGGCGGTCAGCGGACGGAGCGGCGCTCCGGGCCTCCGCCCCCCGCGGGCCGCCCGCCGCCCCCGCCTACAACCCCTCGCCCTCGGCCCGCCGCTGCCCGCCCCGCCTTCACCTTCCCCCACGCTTCCTCCGCCGCGGCGCCGGGCGGCTCCGCCATCTTCCCCCCGCCCCGGTCACGTGAGCACCGCGGGGGCCGACGGGAAGCGCAGTCCTCCCGACCGCCAGGCGGCGCCCCGCACGCCTGCGGGCAGCGCTGCGGCGAGACGGGACACAAAGAGCCACGGACACCGAGAGAGAGGAAGCGCGCTTTAACCGCCTCTCGGCCGCGGGCTCACGGTGCGCGGAACCGTGCGCGCCGCTCGGCGGGTCGGGCTCAGCTCTCGGAGCCGCGGCGCTTCCGGTCCGTTCCGGCGCAGCGGGCAGCGCTCCCAGCCCCGTGGGGTCCGGCCGCTCCGTGCCGACTCACGCCCGGTGCCGGGACGCGGCCGCCGCTCTTCCCCCGTCCCGGCGGCGCTCAGTTGGCGGGCGGCCCCGCGGGCGCGCGGCTCAGGCGCTGCTGCAGGAGCTCCCACGCCTTCTCCACCTGCCGACGAAACGCCATCAGCAGCGCCGCACGCGGAGCTCGGCGCCGTCCGTCCCTCCCTGCTGCGTTTCCGACCGGCGGCAGCCCCGCCGCCGAGCTCCCTTTTCTCCTCTCCGCTCCCAGTGCCGTCGGAAGCGGCCCGCGGCTCACCTGCCTGCGGGTGACCTCCGGCTCCCAGAGCGTGCACAGCACCACCTGCGCCTGCTGCACCCTCTGGCTGTCGCTCATCTGACTCCGCAGCCGGCTGCGGGCAGCCTCCTCGCTCAGCCCGTCCCTCCTAACGATGCGCTTCACGGCCTGCGGGGACCACGAGGGGACACACGGGGCTCACGGGGAAGGCCGCGCGGCCAAAAGCAGCCGGCGGGCTTCACTCACCTCCTCCTCAGGGATGATGGCCACCCACACCTCGTGCACCATCTCCTGCCAGTCGGCCTCCAGCAGCACGGCGGCATCCAGCACGACCACAGCCTTTCCTATGGAACGATGCCGTTCCTCGTCACCTGGCAACTCCAGGGCAGCACGGGCGCTCCTGGGGGCCGGTGCGGCCACTCGCGGTCATGCCGTCCTGCACGCCGGCAGCGAACAGACCCCATAGAACCTCACATGGGAGGGGCAGCGCTGCCCGATGCGGGATTCCCATTGAGCTCCCAGCAAAGAAAATGATTCTGCACACACCATGCTCGCTAAGGGGCATTGAACCAAAAAAGAGAAAGAAGGCAATGCCCGCTCCAGTTCAGAACAGGAAGTCTGAGTTACAAATGCAGTCAGGGGAGTGAAAATCTCCAGTAAAGAGCAGCTGTGAGCTGGAAGATACTCCATGTGCTACCCGAAGCAGCAGCTGCCCCAGAGCAGCATAGCACCGTGCACCCACTGTGCTCCTCACAGCCACCCCTTACCTTGAGCTCTTGCCTCTCCGATCCGCTCCCTGACCATCCGCGCAATCTCTGGCCACACGATGCCTGTGAGGCTCTTCAGCCGCTCCTGCAACAGAACCACAGTGGTGTCAGGGGTCCTCCCAGAGGTCCTGGGGGTCCACAAGGGACAAGCTTGGATGGACAGAGGAGGCTACAGCTAGGGGAGCAACAGGAGCTGCTGCCTGGACTGTGCATTCTGTATGGCTGCTGATTTGCTGTATGCCACTGCAGCAGGAATGTGGCACCAGCTCAAAGGGCTGAAAATCAAAGCCCCAGCACAGAGTTCCCTGCTCAGGAGGTTAAATATTGACATTCCCTCTGCTGCTCATACCTGGTTTCCAAATACTTTTGCCCCGAGGGCCTTCCTGTTAATTGTTCCATCTTTGTTCAAGATCTCTGTAAGACAGAGGGAGATGGTTCGGGAGCAGAAACAAATCCAACTCACACCTCCACAGCACCTCCCGGCTCACCCGGCCCTACCTGCCCCAAATGCAGCCACCACACGCCCGTGGGCCTGGCTGCCAGGCAGGTATGCAGCGTGGCCCAGCGCATCGGCATCGATGAGGAATGCTCCCATCTGCCCCAGGCGTTGGGCGATGGAGGTCTTTCCGCTCCCGCTGCCCCCGGTCAGACCGATGATGTAGGGGTGGGGGGGGAGCGTGGGGCTGTCCTGGGGAAGGAAGGGTCAGACGGGCGCTGGTCCTGCAGCTCCCAGCCCCCAGCAGCTCCCCCTACCTGTGGGGGCCGAAGCAACGTGCCGAGCAGCCGCTGTCGCAGGCTGGAGGAGCTGATCTTCTCCTCCTCATTGTGGCCGTGGTAAGGGTCCTCCATCAGTTCGATCTCGAAGAGTTCCAACGCAGCGAGGCCCTGCCAGGAGGGGACACCACTGAGCCCCCCAAACGAAACTTTGGGGCCCAGAGATCTCAGCCCCTCCAGTTACATTCTCGATCCTCTTCTTGTTCACGGCCTCCCCGCCCCTGCGCGTCTCCTCGCTGACAACGATGCAGCGCAGCTCCGGGTCCGTGACTGCAGGGCCGTAGGGGTCGCCCAGAGGCACAATGTCATACAGCACTGAAGGCTTCACATCTGCCAGGAACTCACGCAGTTTGGCCGCCCGCAGTTCGTAGGGCTCGATCAGCTCCCGCAGGACCTTGTCTGCAACAGCGTGCAGTGATGAACAGTGAGAGAGGCAGAGCAAATGGTTCTACGGTAGGAACCCTCCAGTGGTGCCCCACCACCACCACCATCCTGCCCACAGGGCCCCACAGGTCTGCAGGGAAGGACAGCAGCTGTGGGGTCTAGGTTGTCCCCATAATCAGTGCCCGCCGCCGACGCTGACCCACATCCCCTCCCACCGGCAGTGCCCAAGCACTCTGAGCCACCCGGATGCCTTCCCAGACCCCAGCCCGGGGGAGGCCCTCAGCCCCCACTGCGTCTCATCCCATTTCTGGCGAGCACAGCGCTGTGCCCGTCTACACCACCATCACAGCAGGCATTGCCCGCTCCCCACCACGCCTGTCCCGGCCCCCCTTCTTCCGGCACTCACGGCGCAGCAGTTCCCCATCGGCCACCCCGACCAGCAGCCGCCGCCGTGCCAGCAGGCAGCAGGCGCTGAGCAGCAGCCGGTGGGCGCCGTGCAGCCGATCGAAGGTGCCGCCGACCGCCACGTCGGGATACGCGGGCAGCTCCGCGCCGGAGCCGTTGGGCAGCGCCTCGGGGCCGTCGGAGCCGCTCAGCAGCAGCGCGGGCAGCCCGGGCGGGCAGCCGTAGGCGGCGGCGGCCAACTCCCGCAGCGCCACCCGCACCGGCTCCGCGTTGCCCGCTCCACCGTCGGCCAGCAGCACGCGGGGCGGCCGCGCTAGGCGGTGTCCGTGGCCCAGCAAAACCCGCACGTCCAACCCCCGGTGCGCCGCCGCCGCCGCGTAGAGCGCGGCCAAAGCGCGGAGCAGAGCGGCGGCGGGCGGGGGGGCGGCGGGGCGCGGCGCGGGGCCGTCCAGGCGCAGCCCCGGCTGCAGGTGCACGTAGAGCGGCCCCGTCACCACCCCCGCCGCCTCCGCCAGCGCCGCCGCCGCCCTCCGCGGTAACGCGCCCAGCGGGGCTGTTAGCACCAACAGCCCCGACGGGAACGGCGCCATGGCCCCGCCGGAAGATCGCACCGACCCCGAACGCGTCACGGCCCCTCCCACCGCCCCGCCCCCGTCGCGCTGCGCCGGGCTTTGGAGTCGGGAGCGACGCGGCCGCCGCGGAGGCGGGCCGGGATTGTGGGGCCCCGGGTCCGGGAGCGCTCATTCGACAGCTCCGATGCCACCCCCCCCTGGTCCCGGTGCCGTCCCCCCGTGCCCGATCCCCGCCCCTCAGCAAGAGGCCGGACCGAAGCCGCGGGCACGAGGCTTTATTGCCGGGGCCATCCCGGGGCCGCGCTCACGGTTGCTCCTCGGCGGCTTCACCGGGGCCGAAGACGAAGTCGTGCATGGCCCGCACATAGTCAGCGCCGTCGGGGCCGCCTGGCCTCAGTCGCGCCAGCGGGGCCGGGAGCCGCGCGGTGATGCAGCGCAGCGGCGGTCGCGGGGCGGCGATGGCCTCCAGGAACACCTGCACCGCAGCGCCGCTCAGCTCAGCGCCCGCTGTGCGCCCCACAGCCCCACCCGGCGCCCACCCCGCGGACCTGCAGGACCTCGTCCACCTCCTGAGCGGCGTCGAGGAACAGCTGCGCGCAGTGCTGCAGGTAGCGGCGGTACAGCTGCTGCGTCTCAGCGTCCAGCGCCCGCAGCTCGTGGCCCTCGGGGTCGGCGCGCCGCGCGTTGTCCATGAAGGCGGTGTGCACCGGGCCGCACTCCACCAGCGTCATGCTACGGGAAAGCAGCGCCCCTGAACTCACAGCCCATCACGGGTCCCACACCTCACCCCATGGCGCTCACTGGATGTTGAAGGGCCGCAGAACGATGGCCAGGCTCTCGCACAGCCCCTCCAGCGCGAACTTGCTGGCGCAGTACACGGCATTGAAGGGCACCCCTGGGGCGGAGCAGCAGCTGAGAGCTGCGTCTCTCCCCCTGCAGCCCCGCGGGCGGCCCCATGCCCACCTTGCAGCCCCCCGACACTGCTGGACACGAGGATGCGCCCGCTGCGGCGGTGCTTCATGGCAGGCAGGAAGGCCTGAATGGTGCGTGCGGTGCCAAAGACGTTCACCTCGAACACTGCTCTCATGGCCTGCTCCGAGCACATCTCCAGGGGGGCCATCAAACCCACCCCTGCGTTGCACACTGTGGGGTACGGTGCTGGTGAGCAGGTGTCACATTACCCCAGCACTGTTTGCATACAGGGACGTGGGAACCCAGCCCCAATCCTCTCCGTGCCCCAGCACACCCATCCCCAGGGCTGCAGTGCCATCCAGGCCCATCCCCATATTGGCTTCCCCGCTCCCAGCTGTGTCCTGGGGAAGGTGCCGTACCCAACACGTCCGGGTGCTGCCCCTGCATGCAGCGCACAGCCGCAGCCAGCGAGTGCGGGTCGGTGACGTCCAGCTGCAGCAGCTCCAGCGTGTCGGGGCAGCGGCCCCCCAGACGCTCCAGCAGCTGCTCACCCTTGGCCAGGTCACGCATAGTGGCAAACACTGTGGAGAGAGCGCAGCCGTGCTGTGCCCCGCAGTGCTGGGACCCGCACCCACAGCATCATCCCTTTACCTTTGAACCTGCGGGAATCGTCGGCCGCCAAGCGCACTGCCAGCCCCAGCCCGATGCCCGAGGAGCAGCCGGTGATCAGCACTGTGGTCTTCTCCATGGGCACCACGGTTCTCTCCACAGCTGACACTGCTGGACGTGGGGCCGCGCGGTTTTTAAAGGCTGGGCTCCCTCCCACCCACCCGCCGTGTTGTGTCTGCCCGCTTATCTCAAGGCCCTCCACCTGCAGCTGAGGCGATAAGGACCCCGCGCTGCTGCCACAATCCCCCCAGCCCTGCACCAGCCTGGGACGGCCCCGAGCTGCCCCACATCCTGTGGTACTTTTTCCCTGCACACCACCCACATTCCCTCCGTGTGGGTCATGAGCTGCTTCCTTCAGCTCATTAGAAACAAACTGCGTGCTGGAGGGCAGCAGAGACAGACACAGGAGCCCAATGGTACCAAGCACCCAGGGCTTTAATAGCCCCTCGTGCTGACCGCCAGTACTGGGAAGAAAAGGCAGAGAAAAGCCCGCCATAGGGAGCCTGGCAGAATCTCTTTCAATACAAAGGCACTGTGTGTAACTGGGGCTGCCCTTGGAGCACCACAGTCCTCCCAAGGCTGCCCCGGGGACCCATATTTTGCTGTTCCAGCCCTCACCAGCTCCTGCCTGGGCACCACCCAGCTTCCAGTGGGGCAGCAGAGCCCCACTCCTGCGCCTCCATGCTCTGTGGGCAGCCCAGCAAGTGGCAGGCTGGGTGCTGGCAGGATCAAGCAGGTCTCTGGGCTGCAGCAGCCCCTGGGGCAATTCCCATCCTCTGGGATGCAGGCCGCTCCCGCTGGTGCTCAGCTCCTTCATTCTGGCGCTGGTCACAAGGGTGCAGCACTCAGGTGTGGGGGCTCTGCCCTCCTCCTGGGGGACTTTGAGTGGCACAACCCCACATCAGGGGGGCCCGTCCCAGCCATGCTGTGTGGCACTGGGATAGTACTTGAGGAAGATCTTCCTGGCAATCTCCAGTGTGTCACCGACAGGCATCGCAGGGTAGCGCTTCTCATTGTAGACGAAGCCCCTCTCCACTTGGAAGACAGCCTGGTTGAACTGCTCCTGGTGGAAGGGGCTGCCCGTGTTCAGGCTCTCTACCAGCAGAGAGACAAAGAGGGTCCAGCGCACCCCATAATAATCCAGCACCAGCCCCGCCAGCTGCTTGTTGGCGTAGTCCAGGATGTTCCCGCTGGGCCCCCACAGCGTCACCTGGTTGCGGGCGTTGTGCTCGTACTGCTCAGCCTCACGCTCACTGGTGGCGACGGCGCGGGCGGATTGCAGCATTCGGCCCAGCAGGAAGAGGCGCTGGGAGCCCAGCAGCGCATCCAGCTCGGGCAGCAGATCGTACAGCAGAACCCCGCCGGCCGCCAGCAGCTCGGGCAGCGCGCGGCGCTGGAAGGAGTCTCGGATGCGCTGGTAGTAATCGCCCACCAGCTGCTGCACCGCCTGCCGCGTCACATCAGCCAGGTCGTAGCGGAAGGCCGGGCTGGAGCCCAGCGCGGTGCCGGCGCTCAGCAGCAGCCTCCATGCCTCAAAGACGTCGCTGGCGTTGTACCAGAGCTGTGTGTCCATGTGCAGGGACGGGCGGCGCACCAGCGGGCTGCGGTTGTGGTTGATGCAGGTGCCGGTGCAGTTGTAGACGCTGCGCAGCAGCAGCTGCCATGCAGCACTGGCGGCGGCATTGGGGGCCCCGTAGCGGCGCTGGGCGTAGCGGGACACCCACACAGGGAGGTTAAGGGGCTCATGGCGCCAGCCCAGCTCGTTCATCAGCTCGTACACCATGTCGTTCTGCTCGATGCCCTCGGGCACCAGCCCTGTGCCCACCATGGTGGAGTTGGGGAAGTGCCGTGCCACAAAAGGGCCGCGATTGATAGCATCCACGGCACCGAAGAGGCCATGGTTCCCGCCAAAGTTGTGCAGCATGCACCAGATGAAGGGCTGCCCATAGAAGGACTCGGTCCACTCGTAGACAGGTTTGGACTCAGCGAAGAGGTCGAGGACAATCATGCGGCCCAGGGGCACAGCACGCAGCACCGCCTGCACCTGCGGCGGCTGCCAGAAGGCCGGCTGGTGCTGGAAGAGCCACCCCTGCATCAGCCACTGCGCCTCGGGATCCGCTGCGGGCAGAGAGCAAAGTGAGCACGGCAGCCACAGTCCCAAAGGCAGCTGTGGTGGGGCCTCAAGCGTGCACAGCACGGCCTCGCAGCGACCCACCTCCCGTCATGGCCCTGAAGACAGCGTTGGTGATGCCCGCCAGGTATGCGGGGTCAGAGGACAGCGGGCTCATCTCGTTGAAGGTGTCTGCGCTGTACATGTGATCAGTGCCAAATTCCTTGATGAGCTCCTTCAGGAAGAGTGTCCCAATCACCTGGAACATGGGCTCCTCAGGGGACAGCAGGTAGGCACAGGACAGCGTGCAGTCAAAGTGGCTCCAGTTCCCGAGGCGCGTGGCGTTGATGCGCGGGAAGACCCTGAGTGGGGATGGGATGGGGGTTGGCAGCAGGATGAGGCCTGGGGGCCTCATGGAGGGACGCAGGCAGGGTCCTGCAGGGCGCAGGGCTGCGACTCAGAGCAGCCACCCTCAGTCCCACTTACCGCAGAACCCCCGGCGGCACGTGGCCTGCGAAGGCCGGCAGCACCGTGGTCATCCCCAGCGAACGCATCCGCTCCACGATTCTGTACTGAGGGGGAGAGAGCAGGGAGAGGAGCCCCGCGCCCCGAACGGGACGGGGAAACGCCAGGGCGGGGCGTCCCGTCCCCCCATACCTGCAGGTACAGCTGCTGGAGGTGCCACGCACGCGGCAGCGGCCCGGCCCAGCCGTGCAGGTTCCCCATACGGTTCCACGCCAGGAACGCCGGCCCCGTGAAGTGGGCGTCGATCTCACTCTGGTTCAGCCCCAGCGTGCGGTAAACCTGCACGGCCTCGGGTCAGCCCCGCGCCGCCCGCCACGCCCCGCCCGCCCCGCGCGGCACCCACCCGCTGCCACAGCGCCTCCTGCCCGGCGAATGCGGGCGCCACGTTGATGCCGCTCAGCGCCATCCAGTCGATCTCGCGCTCCCAGCGCTCCCAGTCCCACCAGGCGTACGAGTAGCTCTGGGCGCAGACGTTCTGGTAGTAGCGGTACCTGAGGGCGGCGGGACGCTGAGGGCTGGGAGCGCTTCGTGCCGCGCTGACGGGGGGCGCGAGATGCCCGCACCGGGACACGGACGGGCGGGAGGGAGGGAGGAAGCCCGGAGCCCAGAACCGGGGGGGCCGAGGGGTCGGAGTGCCGGTGGAGCGGCCCCGGCCCCCGCGGTTCATCGCAGCTTCGGGGTGCCCCGCCGGTACCTGTTGGGGGTGGCGGCGCGGATCTCGGTCTGCAACCGCGGCAAAGGGTCGGGCAGGCGGAGCTGAGCCGCGGACCACGAGAGATGGCAGCCGCAGAAGTCCCGCAGGTACCGGTAGAGGCCGGCGGCGGCCGCCACGCCGCTGGAGCCCGTCACGGCCACGGCCACGGCGCCGCCGGGCGGGGAGCGCAGCCGGTACGCGTCAGGCCCGCCCGCCGCCAACGCCGAGTCCACCGACAGCGCCACGGCGGCGGCCCTGGAGCCCAGCAGGCGCCGCGCCAGCGCCCGCACCGCCGCCTCCTGCCGCGCGTCCCCCACCGGTCCCCGCAGCTCGGGGGGCAACGGAGCCCGCGCCGCCGCCAGCACCGCCGCCATCGCCGCCACCCGCAGTGGTACCGCCATGGCCGCGCCGCTCGCTTCGGGCCGTGCCGAGCTCCGCCAATCCGCGCCGCCGGCGAAAGGGGGCGGGACCACTGAGAGCCAATCAGCGACGGGAGGCGGGAGGGAGACCGGGGTGGGACAGAGCGGAAGCGGGGCCATGGAGATGGGCGGGGCCATGGGGGGTGGGCGTGGCGTGGCGACCCTCTCCCTCCCGGCCGGAAGGGGGCGCTGTCAGTCCGCGGCGCTGCAGGAAACGGGGAGGAAAAAGCAGCGCCTGGGAGCGGGAGGGACCCCGCACCGCCCGCAACTCCGCACCTCCGGTAACAGGCCAGAGGAACGGCCGCAGGACTCCCAGCTCCTGCCCGATCCCTGGGAGCAAAAAGAGACCGCAGCCTGCAGTGCAGCGCCTTTAATGCACGGCGACTTACATTAACGCATACAGCGATCCCCAGTCACGCGGTGGGTCTCGTTCCGCAGCCCGCACCGCCCCGCACCCCGTCGCTGCTCCCGCACATGGCGGCGGCGCTCCGCACGCACACGGCAGCGCTGCAGGAGATGCGCGCAGCTCTTCCACGGCTTCCGGCTCAACTCCAGGCTGGGGGGATTTGTGTTACTGTTCTACTCTGTTCACACACAATACAGCAACAACTAAAACTGACAGAGTTACACACAGCACAGCACACAGCACAACACAGCACAGCACTGCACCTCATCGGGCTGAGAAGGGCGGGGGCTGACCCATAATTTGCACAGGAGAAAAAGGGGCGTCGGCAGGGGACGGAGCGGAGCTGCTTTGCCATGCACATCTTCAGCGCCCCGCAGGGCCGCCCGGCACGGAGCTCGGGCAGCACGGGGCGCCGCAAGCAACGCAGGCATGGAAGCACACCGTGCAGCTCCGTGTCCGCGCCAAGGAACCACACACACAACTTCCTCCGAAATCTCTTTTCCTGAGCAGGAGGCTTTATGCAGGATGGAGGTACTGCGCCCTCCTGTCCCTGTGCTCCTCAGCCCACGTTATTCTCACAGTACCCTGACAGACCTGGCAGGAAATTCACAGCACAGCAGCACAGTTACACCACACTGACACGCCGTGCCGCAGCAGCGGTAACTTAAGGGAGAAGTTTCTTGATCAGGATCACTCATTAACCCAGGAACGTCAAAGCATGCGGCTTCCAGCTTCCTGGTCACACTCAGACTGCTGCAATAAGTTACATTCACTATGGGGACACAGACGGGACACGAAGCTCGGGGTGCAGCTCAGGGGATGCTAATCGTCAAACTTCCCCTCGCGGATGGTGTCAAAGGAGAACGGCAGGAACTTGAAGCCCGTGCCAGTGTAGAACTTGTTCTGGAACTCGATCCTGCAAGAGAAGGAAGGAAATTGCTCGTTAGGAAGGCGGGTCTCTCCTAGGAGTTAGAGATTAGCAAGTAGTTGCTTATTGACTATAAAAAGTAAAGCCTTAAAGATTATAGAGGTATATTTATAATATATTTACAATACTGTATTATAGAATTATACATATAGCATATATAATCTGACCTTTATAACAGATATAATGGAAGATGCTATAATGCAGCACTCCCACTGGCACAAAAACCATTCTGGTGTTTCTGGAGCACAGTCGCACTGCAGCAGCACTCCGATTCCACCCACAGGCAACAGGAAGAGCGACAAAAACAGGAAGAAGTCCCTGACCATGCTTGCTGAGCAGCACACACGGTCACGTTACCAAAAGGCTGTTTCAGCTGCAGCAACACCCAGCCTCGTGATGCTGCTGACTTCCACCACCAGCAACTGCTGCTTGGTTACTGAGGCGCATTTGGTTTAAGCCCACACAGCTCCTGAGCTCAGGGCGTGCGCTCTGACAGGGCACGCAGCTCAGCCTGGTGTGCCCAATAACTCGGCTTAAAAAAAGAATTATTCTGGAGATCTGAGCAATGGGAACAGCCAAATAGGGGGAGAAAAAAGAATCCCGTGGGTCACGCTAAAAACAGGCATGGTGTTTCATGAGCCTCATGAGAAAAACTTTCCATTGCGTGGTCCACCAGAACAACAGGCCTGTAGGAATCAGGGGACAGCAAATGGCACGGCAGTTCAAAACAATTCAGAACAAGTAGAAAAAGACTCAGTTATTTTTTTTCCCAAATTGAAATCAAGGCAAAATCCAAAGTCGCTGGTATTTCAGGGCAAAAAGGGGTTTCTTGGCAGAGCTCAGGACTGAAACCTTCAAAACGTTTTCCCCGAGAGGTTCTGCTGCCTGTTGGTGTAGATGAGATCAGAGCGGCCTGCAGAGGAATCCCTGGGATGAGCAGGATTTTCCACGTGGGAGGAAGGGCTCCTCGCCAACAGGCGCCAGCTTTCAGGAACCTCAATCACCTCCATAAGTGACTCAGGAACGACTCCGTAAGCAACGGGAAAACAAGAGGCAGCTGGTTGGGTGTCTGACTCACACAGAACCCATTGTAAATGCAATTTTAACCCCAATGATGAGCTGTTCCAGCTGACCCTGACATCTGAAAGTGCCTTTTGGACAGACTGAGTTACAACCAGCCTCGGCTGAGTGCCTGAAACTCAAGGAGCGGCTGTTGGGAGCCTGGAGAACTGCTGAAGTGGTTCAACTAAATGCCACAGCTTAAACGTCTGAGTGTTTCCTGAACTGTGCAGAGGAACACCCAGATCCCGAGGTCCCTTCTGGAATCAGAAAATGCTGTCCCCAGGAACACTCCCTGTCTGTGTGCTATTTCTGCTGCTGAGCTGCATCTCAACATTGACCAAGTTCTGCAAGAGTATTTTACTGGACAGCACTGCCCTGTCGATAAACAGACAATGCTGTCTGGCAACTTGCATTAATGAAACAAACACCTTGCTTCAGATTTTTCTGTAGTGACAGCTGAGCGCTTGTCAGGCTGCAATTGCATGGATTTTCCAACAGGCAGTCACAGAATGTCCAAATGTCTGGAAAACCGGGCAGCTCACAGCCCCAACAGAAAGCAACTGGAGGGAGAGAGCAGGAAACCCAACTTTTGTTTGGTACGAAGGTAAATTCCTACGTGGTAGTTTTGGATTCTCAGTAGTGCTGAGGCGTGAGGCCTTTCAATGCATGAATTAGCGGCAAACGGCCCAGGCAGCACATGGTAAAGAAAAAACACACTTATGTTTCTCTCAAGTCCACAAGAAGCATGAGCGCCTCCCAGGGATGTCCAAGTCAGGCCTAAAACAGAGCCTAAAATGCTGCTTTAGGCTGAAGGTGGCTGCACTGAAACTATTTCTGCATCAACCCATGATGCTGGGAGCCTGCTTTGCTTCCAGTTACCATTTTCTCCTTTTGGACAAAGTGTGTTTGCTCAACTGGAATATCTGACTAGATTTAAAGAAAAGATACATTAACATCAATGTCAAACTAGAAAGCAAAAAAAAAAGAAAAAACAAACACAGCATTATATTTCAGTACAGTGATGTTGCAATGAAAGGAATAGTTAAGGCAGCTACCAAGCTCCAGCAGAACTGATATGGAATCGCAATCTTGGCAGCACTTTGAGTACTTTCTCCACCCCAAAACGCCCCAGAAGAACCCAGCCTGCAGAAGGAATGCATGCTTTCTGCAAAAGCACACAGCAAGTCCTCCTCAACTGGCACTGGTAGGTAGAACTCTCAGAAGAACCCACTCTTCTCACTAACGAGATGTGTGCTAAATGATTCCCTTTCCAGGAAGGCTGAACCACCCACACCTTCAGAATTCCAGATAGGTGACTCTCCTCCCAGAGTAACAAAATCCGATCTGCTCCTCCCAGCACAGATGTTTTGTCCCCCTCCCCCATACACACACCATTGGAAGTTTACCAATTTCAGGTTTGGAAACAAAAAGGGATGTTAACAGCACGTTGTTTTGAACATCTGCAGGTGCACTTTTCACTCCACTGATACTGGAAATCCAAACAAAAGCAAAACAATCCCAGCACATCACATTCAGTCTGAAGTAGTGCCTTCAGATTGCTTTTCAGAGACTAAACTTGAGCAGGTTCTATCTTGGAGAATGTAATTTAAGGTTTTACAAGTTTGAAACACGTTCAGGGGAAATATGACTGAAGAGCTTCAGTTCTGCAGCTCCCAACAAGGCCCTGCTACGCTGTGCATAACACCTGTGACTTGCGTGCTTACTGCTGCTGCTTAGTTGTTTTTTTTTTCCTCTTTGCTTGCCATTCATGCATCTATCTTCCCTTTACACATTTCCAGATCATTTTAATCACATTTTACAATGTGAAAAACTCTCTTTGCTGAGCTGTATCCTCTCACTCACACTTGATTCAGATGCTTTGTGAGCAGTATCCTTAAATGCAGTCTGATTATTAACACAAAATTGGTATCTACAGAAAAAAACCAAATAAATGAACAAAAACAAGAACACACTTTCCTAACTGAGGCCATTCCTTTGAGTAAGCAGGGTTACATCTGCCAAAGAAGAGCACTCAGAAACGTGCACCTCCTGTTATGCAGCAACGCGCCACCAAGCGCCACGCTCCAGACAAACAAGATTTTAAAAATCTTGTAGTTTGCACACACTGAAGACCAGGGACTCCACACACAGTTCTGCTCGCTCTGCTCTTGGACTGTTAGCAGCAGCACTGGGCAGGGTGTGCAGGACTCCCCTCACACTGACGCAACATGCAGTACGGTGACAGCAGTACGAGGATGAGGAAACGCCAGCCAGCAAGAAGGCCTCCAGTGCCTGGTATGAAGATTCCTAGGCCAGAAGCCAGGAAAACAAACAGAAGCACCACCCAGCAGCCATTTCCAGCAGCAGCCCCCACATGGGCTCCCTCAGCACAAGATGGCCACAGCCAGCCCTGCATTTCCTGGTCCACCTCCACTCACTTTGCTACAGGGACGGCCGGAACATCTCAGTGCTCACCCAAGTAGGCTGTCAGCACAGAGAGCAAAGGGACGCAGTTACCACTGCTGAGAAACTGGAGGAAAGTGCAAAAAAGGGCGTTTCTGCTCGCTTTTGAAAGGCACAGACTTCCCACTTGGGAGACTGCTTTTAAAAAGTGTTCAGAACAGTTTTTCTTCCATTTAAGCAAAACAGAAAGCTCCTTCTGAACTTCACTTTGCAATCTGTGCTTACAGGACCAGGCAGAAGACCAAAGGACAGAACAAAAAGCGATCCTACTGAAAGCCAGAAGCACGTTCACTCACCTCGCACAGCGTTCCCATCCTACTATTCACAAAGCTCTGTCTGGTCTAATTCATTTTTAATTACAGTTCAGCTACTCTCCACAATTTCTAAGCAAGTTTATGATAAGGAGAGAGGAGAGCATTAACAGAATGAAGAGTGAAATCTCTGACCATATTTAAGACTTTCTGCTGTCAGAGCACATCTTCTATAGGATGTTTAGGGAAGAGTTATGGTCCTCCAGCACTTCTGACCATGACCAGCTCACCACAGCATTATCCACCACCACAGTGCTACAGCCTCACTCACTGCGTAACAACCAGCACGATCTTGTGGAAGATGTGCATTTCTCCACATGACATCAATCTCCTTTCCATGCTGAGCTCATGATTTCTGAGCATTGCTGTAACTCACCAGTGCAAGCGAAGAGCATGGAGGAAAGCAGACAGGCCCTCCATGACCAGGAGAATTGCCACCGTCAGGGTAGCAAAAGCAGCAAAAATGAAGAAAAGGCCAAAGCCTCCAGCCAGACTCCTCACGCTGAGCCCAGTGTGGATCACCATGGTCCACAGCACCTCCGAGAGCTCTGCCAGGAGAAGAGAGGAGAGGACTCATTTCAGAGCATCCAACCATGAGAGAGCTGCAGTTTTCTCATAGAGCAGAAACCGAGATCAAGAAAAAAAAATCTTCCACCGTAATGAAGTGGGAAACACAGGAGAGACAAGAGTTTTTGCAGGCAAGTATGTCAGGACATTGCTGCCCACTGCCGCACGCAGTGCAGGCCCACTGCTCAGCAGCCCTGTGCTTCATTCCGCTCTTCCAATCCCACCCATCCTTCCAGATCCAGGCGGCTGTCAGCAGGGTGCTGTGCACGTAGACAGTGGTGTTCACACACAGCTCTGCCCTCCTCCAGCAGCGCCCGAACCACAGAGCCGAGCTCTGGGGAAGCCGCCGGCGCTGCTGCCCTTTGCCCAGGCCATCGGTGACACTGAGCTGGATTCCCAGCCCAGGAGTACTCACGTGCGTGGGCTAAGCTGAGAGCCCAGAGCCTCAGGTAGGACGCAGTGTTGGAGATGCAGCCCAGGCAGTACTCAATGGTGTGGATGGCCTGGTACACCACAGTGTCAGCAAAGTCAAACTGCAAAGCAAACACAGAAGATGAAGAGAGCTGCGAGATGTGCAGGCAGGAAGGGCTGGGAGGACGAGCAACTACCTGGCGCTACCACCGAGGACATCGTGTTTGAACTCAGACACTGCTACTGTCTTCTCCTGGGTTAGCATGTCAGTTTTATGAATTAAAACCAAATTCCCCTGTCTGACTGGGTTTTGTAGAATCACAGTTCACTGCTGTAGTTTAATGATTGTTTTCATGCCCTATTGTACAAAATCAAGATATCTTGAATTCTGCCATTGACTTTGCCAGGAAAAGACTGTACAGCAACAAGATGGTGTTCGTATGAATTCACTGGTAAGCTGCATGTGCTTCTACAAGAACAGAGACGGTATGCCAAGTCAATACTGCGCACCGTTGTGAAAAGACCGCTTTGCAAAACATGACTTATCCTCTTTGAAAGCAAAAATAATGCACAAAGCAGTTTTGAGAAAGCCCTACCCGTACAATTCATGAATCTCTGAAATAATAATTAAGAAATCATAAGGAAGGAAGGACAGTTTCTTATTGTTCACCTTGTGAAAGCATTCCGTACATTTTGGATTTAATCTGTGCTTCAGAAACTGCTCATATTTAAGTCAAGTCATTGGTATTTTAAAGACATGGAGCAACCCGCATTGCAGGCATGCACAGCAGGCTGCGTGTGCTGACTGTGCTCTCAGCATACACAGGGCAGTAAATATCGTAAGCAGCAAAGTTAAACCAAGTGTCAGAAGTGCAATTCCTCCTCCACAGAGTGAGGGCTGCGACGTTCTTCAGCAAAAACTGTCCCAGCAAACAGTGCCACCTCCCAGCACACATCGCACACCAGCGTGCAACTGATGGAACGCGATGAGTATTTCAGCAATGACAATTCAGCTTCATGCAGCTGCTGGAGAGAATCCATCACTGTGCTGAAGGCTCAGCAGGACCCCTGCGTTGGGGTGGTTTTACACATTTTTCAGAGGATTACAGAATTAACACCAGTTCCACATGGAACTTTACACCACAGGTCCACCTTCCGCACAACAGAGCCACCTTCAGCATCATTTAAGACAACATCATTCTTGCAAAGCTACTCTACTTTCACGGCCTTTACATTTTTGTAACAAATTTGGTTACTGATCTCCTGACACCTGCAATGAATTCTGCACAGGAGTTCCTAAAACCCACTCAATACTCGTAATTCTTACAACTGTTTATGAATGAGCAGTTTCTCAGAACAGAGCCTCTCTTCTTACAGAAAAATGCAGGTTAATTAAGCTGCTGAACTATATGCAAACTGGGCCGGATTTGCTGTATTTTCTCATTGGCAACAACCAGTACTGTCCTTAAAATGGAAGTCAGTTAGGGGTGGGGGGGGGCATATCAGCTTTAAGTGTTTTATTGCAGTGCAGAATTACCAAAGACACAACATAAGGCAAATGAGACTTCTTTAGAAGCTTAAAGCATAAACTTCTCAGTTTCAGAGTTCTGGCTTAACAGCTTTCTGGGTGAACTAAGAGATCTGCAGACAGGGGATAAGACAGACAAGCTAAATAAATGAAGTAATCAGAGGTCTGTTAGTGGGTGCGACACTGTATGAAGGATTAAAGATGGCCTGCAGCGTGGCAATGGCTGGATCTTTTGGAAAAGATGCCATGACATAACGCTCAATTCAGTGTGTGGTTTACACCAATGGGAAATGTTCCAGATACACATGAGTGCAGCAAAGCTGGCTGTAGTCTTACCACCTCATCCTCTGTAGGCTTGAAAACATAAGTTCACATTTAGCGTGGTGTCTCAATCAACATTAATCATGAACACATTCAATCATCCCCTCCTAAACACGACACGGTGAAGCAGTAACAAATCACATGCACTACGTGGAGCAACAAACTCCCAAATTAAAAGAGATAGTCTCCTTTTTCTTCTCTACCAGCAGTAAGGCAAAGCAGGCAGTGCGACCCCAGCAGTCAGAACAAAGACAGGTAGGAACTCAATACTATAGAAAAATGGCTTTGGGTTGTGGCTAACAGTAGAGAAGCAAACAGCAAAAGCACTCTGCAACCCTCACTGCACAGCCTGTGAGATGGTGGTTCCTTCTAATGAAGACAAACAGAACTAAATTTCCCTTTGCCTGCAAATTATACTTTTTCCCCGCCTTGAAGTCCTGGGAATGACCAGAAGACTGCAGTACTTTACTGCTATGAAAACACTTCACTGAGAACGTTGCTATCTAAACAACTGGAAAATACAGCCAAACCAGCACGTTCTGTTCCCACGTGCACTGAGAGAGGACGCTCAGGTACTTACCTCCTCCCCCTCCTCAGAATGGGTCGACAACTGATCATGTTGGATGATCTCAGCATCCTCCTCTGTCGGTCCATTGCCCACCCGGATCCCACCAAAGTTGTGTGTTCCCTAATACACGCAGAAAAAGAAAGAATAAAAAGTGTTGTTTGTGGCTTACTATGACAGCAGAAGCTTCTTTTGACTCCGTGCACAGCAGCAGTTGCTCACAGAAGAAAACAAAATATTAAAGCCCAGGTTTAATCAGCTGTACAATTCCTTCTCTCAGTTTGGATAGAAAAGATGCTGAATCCTGTAAGGCTGGGAAAAAAGGTCTGAATAAATACTCGATACGTTCTATAAAGTAACTGCAAACCTAAGTAAAACAAATGCCCAATCTCTCATGAGGACGTTTGCTGTAACTGATGTGAACAGACCAATGTTTTGCACAACAGCAGCTGTGAAGCAAGCACGTAGAACCCGAGTGAAACACCACTGTTGTTGTAGGTGGGACAAGTCACACCGTGGCTCAGAAATGCACACACACCATGTCAGGCACAGCAACACACGTGGGAAATCAGACTTTCCCTCACATGGAAATTCTGCGTTGTGCAAGCAGTTCCTTTTATAGAGAACTGTTTTGACATTCAGCGTCTGGCAGCCATAAACCCACCGCACTCCAAGCAGAAAAGAATAAACCACAAACCAATCTGACACCCTCCGAGGCACCCAGTGACTGCAGTCACTGTTAACGTGAGGCTCACGGCAGGCACCTACAGCCTCACAGCCGAGAACGGACGCAGAGAGCTGCTCCCCATGACTGCGCTCTCAAGCTGAGCTTTTCTGCGCTGTAAATGTGCGCCACACTACGGAGGCCCGGCTGGCACATCACTATTTCTGGACTTCTGCTCAGCAAGTGGCACTGCACTACAGGATTCCTCCTTCCTGCCACGTGTTCCAAAGACATGGAATGCTTGTGACTGACCTGACGTGAACACATCCGACTCTGACCTACCTACAGAAGCAAACTAAAGTGCCACAAATGGGAACAAAATCCCCGTGTTCAGCCTCAGGAGTGTACTGGGGTCATCTGTGACATGGAATGCAAACAAACTACGTAGCAACATTAATTCTTGGTAAGTTTAGGGCTGGCAAAATGAAGCACTGAGATTCTGAGAGCCGACTGCTCTCACACTGCACGGCTCTGGCGTCCAGCAGCACTGCTGCTCAGCACGCTGTTCTTTAGCTCATCTGCTCTTAAAGGCCAGCTTCTGCTTAACGCTGAACGTTTGCCCAAAATATCAGACATGAATTTAAGATTTGGCTGGGATGTTTCTAAAAAAAATAAATCAGGCATTTATGCTCTGAAAACAGAAATAAGATGAAAACAGCCAGACTACATTTCTAGCTAAGATAGCACTTCTACTATGATTTTTATCACAGTAAAAAAAAATATCAGTAGTTACTGATAAATAGTATCAGTATTCCACTTCTGTGTTCCTGGTTGCATGAATCTGTACCTTGAAGCTCTTCCCTCACACTCAACTTGTGTCTGCTCTCTGCAGCCAAACTTCACACAGCTCCAAAAGCTCCAACCAACTTCACAGTTCTAACCACACTTCAAGCAAACATCTTCACTCACAGCTTCTCTTACTGGATGCACTTAATATGTTGGATGAATTATGCACAAGAGATGCACTGTCTTTTCTGACCTGTGTAGCTACTTAAGATTTCATAACAGAAACAGGAGCCAACAGCTAAGAAGTTGTCCCCAAATCACCTCTGACACAAAGTACAACGTGTTTCATAGCTTGAAAGACTTCATCTCGTTAGAGAGGTGGCATTCAGAACTAAAACCCATCTAAAATACGATGTACAGGGGAAGGGATGAAGTTCTGGAGCTGCTGCAATCTTTGCTCTCCCAGAAAGCTTTCACACTGAAGGGCTGCCTGTAGCTTATTTGTGCACCACCTCATTACAGCAGCTTGAAGTCAAAGTGCCACACAGGCACAGATGCCCCAAACCAGTAATTATTGCTGTGATGTTGGGAGGCCATCACTAAAATGCCTGGGAACACAATGTAAACAAAAATGCTTCAATGAAAGAAATCCTACTCTCGCTTAAACAAATATGCAAGAAAAGGAAAAAGGGGAACTTAACTTGGGGGGATGTGGCAGCAAGGTACTCTTGTGCCGCTCTGCAGGTTGTGATTTCAGCAACACTCCTGCAAAGAGGTGCCTGCATTCTGTGCGTATGTAACTATTATCCAGCAGCCTGGCAGCTCTTCCAGAATGCATCAGCTTTGCTGAACTTTGCTTTCCAAGAGAAAGTCTCTTTCACCCTAAAGGTGCAGTAGTCATTCACTTATGGAATTCAGGAACATTTCATGCTCTCGTTAATTCGATACAAATCCATCAGGTGATTTTTAAGTCCACTCACTGTTGCAGCCGCTGCTGCCTCTAGTGCCTGCGCGTTCGGGACTGTGCTGACCTGGGCCTCCACGGGCTGCCCTTCCTGATAGCGAATGGAAGAAAAGAAGGGAGGAGGAGGAAGACAAAAAGAGAAAGGGAGACGAATGGAGGGGACATGGGAGGATGAAAGATGGTCAGAGAAGGGAGAGGGAGTGTCTTTAACTGAACTGATCTTTGACTCGCTTAACATCCTAAAAGCTATCTGCCATACATGCAGGGAGAGTTTTCAAGTATCCCCAGTGCACACGTGCCAAGTTCCTGCATTTTCTAGGAAGGATTCTTTACAATACACTTGGAAACCTAGAGATTACCCCAGGAGATAGTCTCTCACATAAAAAAGAAATAGACTTGTGCTATCTTCTTTTTTAAACCATCTGAACTGCTTTACCAAAGATGGCTATTAAGTCTGCAGGCCAATGAAGCTAACTCCACTGCTTTTACATCATCACCCTAGCAAAGGCCCAGAAGTGCATCCAGCAACAAGTAAGACTGGGTTCCTGAACCAGCTGACAATGCTCAAGGCGGTTTTAGTGTTTCTTTCAATACCAACAGGCAGGGTTTTTAAAGCTGGTTTGACGCTGGATCCAGTTTGAGGAGCAGGCAGGCAATGCTTCGCCTCCAGTAACAGCCACCTGCCTCAATGGCCAGGAACACGCAGAGAGCCTTTACAGGTCTGTAACACTGTGTGAACCCACATACCAAGGACAAGGTGGAAAACAGCTTTTCAATTATAATTTGTTCTCATACTGAAAACATACAAAGTCGTCACCCACCAAGTGCTTTCTCCTTAAATACTGGTGGCGAAGGACCAGAGGTTTAGCTACCAGCATCCACGGCACGCACAGTAATGCCACCACCACGAGGAAACACTGGAGTCCTTTCTGTAAAAGAAAGAAGCCTCAGGTGATTTAGTGATAGTCCATGTTCACACAAACGCTTTCAGGCAGTCTTAAGCAACACGGAATGACTGAATTCCCAGAGTACGTGGATGCATCACACACTCTCTCCTCCAAGATGTGCTGTACTTGATACCTGACTGCAGCTGCCCACTGCCTGCACACAGCAGGTGGCACTGACACCGGTCAGATGAGGGGAAAGCCAAAAGATCCTGCAAGCAGCATTCACACGTGCTGCTGGGCGCAGAGGCACTGCACTGTAGGTGCAGGGCAACATTCCTACTGACTTCCCGCTGCTGATTTGGATCCACGTATTCTGGAGCCACAGCTGATGTGCTCAGACTGATATAAACTCTGCGCACAGAAAATCTGTCTTTCTTCCACATTACACAGCATCGGGCTTCAGAAACAATGCCACATTTCTTCTCTCACAAAGTGCTTAATTTTACAATGATTATAAGGTCGATCAAAGACAAATATCACAAAGCACCTCTGACCTTACGATTCAAAAAGCAGTACACACCTGCCCTTTATAAAGCATCTTGTTACTGGTATCACCATAGGAAAACAAGAACATGTTGATAAAATGTATTAGAAGGCTTGGGGCTTCCTTTGATGTGTGAGCATCGTAGGCTGTCCATTTATAGAAAATGAGAATAACGAGGTATCCAAACAGCGAGGACATGAAAATCATCTCTGGAATAAATCCAAGGTATATGTTCAGTGGCTTCTTAAAATATCTACAGGAAAATAAAAAGAGGAAAGTTTAAAATTACATTTAGTTTGCATTAGTCTGATGTAGGGCAAAAACTTCACATGAGAAGGAAAAAGGAGTTTGGTGACAAAACTGCAGAGGCTGTGCATTTCTGTAAGAGCTAGGGCTTAAACACAGTTAATTACTTGACTCGTGCAGTTATATGCACACACAGAAATAACTACTGTGCCCTTCAATCAGAAGGTTAAAGTCTGAGGTGTCTGCATCTTAAACTGATACACAAACTAGACCCAGAGAAATTCTCCCTCCTCTCCCATCAGAAAAACAGGAATCAAGCTCTTACATGTGGTTGAGAAGACTCAACATGACACCAAAGAGCATGTGGATAATGCCAAGAATCACAGACATTTTCATCTTAAATGAGTTGAGGAAGGCCAGTTTATTGTTGGCAATATTCCAGATCTGTGAAAAACAGCAACAGTGAGTCAGCCCAACACGGAGTGAAAGGAAAACACAAAAGAATGAAAACGTTCCGCTTCAGCTAACCCGTGTTTGTCATACAGAGATCTGCTCAGGAAAGCTCAGCAGACAACCTTTCTGATAAGAACCCTCACTGATCCCACCATCAGAGCAGGAATCAAACCTTGCTTATTTTCATTTTGCCAAAAGTAGCAGGAAAGGAGTGCAGAGGGCTGTTATCTCAACAGAAAACCTGTTCATACATTTCAACGAGAAATTACACATAACTTCTGACTTTCTGCCACCTCATCTTTCATGTAGAACACATGCAAATTTTTCTATCAAATCCTAAAAGCATAGGAGTAGCGTTATTGAAATAGGCAGCTACAAAACGACTGTTACTCAGAAATCACATTTCCAAGACTGACTGGAAAGAGAACTGGCTTTCTCCAAAGTAGGAAAAAAAGTAACTTCACAAAGCGATTTCTAAGTCTCATCCCAGATATGACTAAAATGCAGGTTGGAAAGGGTGAGGAAGAAATCTTCCATTGTCCCAAGAATAAGTCTTTCCATCCTGCACCTGCCTCTTTGGAACTAGATTCATTTTCATCATTCACAACTATTTCAAACACCCTTTGCTGGGATGTGGAAAACTTTCACAGTGATTCGAACAGACACTTTTGTGCTTACACACAGGATGTTCTTGAAGGACAGCAGAGGAAGGAAGAGCTCTTACCGGGTCGATGCCGAAGGGGTAGGGGCCACCAAACACTCCTGCTTCAGCAGGGTCCAGTTGAAGCAAAGGAGTAGTCTTAAGCAGTTCATCTCTGTTTGGGTGTAAGCAGATTATATAACATGTCAGCACAAGCAACGTTGACCTCCTTTTAAAACTAACAGCATTCTTCCTTGTGCGTGCAAGGGATATCTCAAAATGAGAGAACTGTAAGGTTCCCATGCAGCCCTGAAGATTTTCCAGGAACAGACCTGACTCTTGACCTGTTACGCTGCGTCACAAGGAAAAGACAGAGGGACAGGAATGGCGCTACGTCAATAAGAAAGGTGATAAAGTGCATCTTTGTGAGTTTCCTGAAAACAAGCAGGTTCGCAACTCGAGAGGTATCACATTTGCACCCCTCTTCCTATTCCACCTGAAACTGAGTCCAGAAGTTTTTGTCTTCCAGAACTGGTAAGACAACGGTGGAAGATAAATCACCTACTTGCCACTGTCACACTTCATTCAATTAAGAACTATTTACTCACGACCAATTGGCTTTGGAGAACATCGGCCGGACGCTCCATGACGAGCCGAACATATTGAGAGACTTGGAGAAGCAGTCGTTATAGATAAGGCCTGTGTAAGTGGAGAACAGCCCCATCAGCAGGATGATGTATCGACCACTAAAAACAGTGTTGAACATCTAATATGAAAGAGGAGAGGAGAAAGTCTGTGAGAACAAGGGACGTCTCATACAAACAGAACAGCAAAAGCAGGCAGCAGAACAAGCAATGCTGGCCCATGGACTGACAGCACAGCATCCGTTTTGAGGGACATCAAGGGTGCAAGAGGTAACTGTGCAAGAACAGAACCTGAATGTGGAGGATAAGCAGGCTGATTAGCTGAAGGGGATAAATTGCACTCCATGAGTGATGCAAACCCCAGCTGGCAGCACCACTTTGGAACTCAGCAGTGCTGACCCTGTTCCAGCTTTCTCCACGCTCTGTCCATGGACATTAACTGATTCATCTCCTATCAGTCTAAGCCCTGAGTGAAGCAGACTTGTCCAGAACAGCAAAAAAAGAACAAAAATAATTGAGATGCACACATTTGTGTGCACAAACACTAGGAGTTGTGCAATGATTGCAAGCCTTTATGATCCAATCTGGTTTTGGTTGATTCATTTACAGCAGCTTAGCTGTCCAACTGCACTCAATAAATGATTTCCTTCAAATGTCTAAAAGAAATAATTTCCTACAAATTTCTGAAAGCAAAATCAAAGAAACTGACTGTTACTATGAAGTGATGCAGCTCAGTCTATGCTGTACAGACTGGCATTCTGCTTGCGTGCTTCCTGTTTCAAGGAACAACAAAGGGGGAGATACAAGTAAATCCAGTCACAGCTCTGTACTGCACACAAAGCTGAGCACACCGCCTCTCCTTACCTCATTGTCACTTTTCTGTGACAGAATACGACTCTCCCTAAGCACCATCCAGATAGCAATCAGAGTCATCAGGATTCCGTGGCCAAAATCTCCAAACATCACAGCAAACAGAAACGGGAAGGTAATGATGGTATATGGGGCTGTAAGAGAAAGGCACTCCTGATGCACTGTATTTGACCAGGCCCAGATTTACTACAGTGCAGATTCCAAAGTTTGTTCCCCGCTGCCAAAGGCTGCAAAGTCCCATATTAGACATTTTCACACAGGACAGGCAATGGAGGAACACCATGACTAGAAATTACTTCATTACTTCTTGAAGTATGGATCTACCTGGATTTATTTCCCGATAAGTTCCAATGCCATAAGCATCAACAATGTTCTGAAAGCCACAGGTGAACTTGTTGGTTTTGTTGTATGTTGGTGGGGTTTGATTGGTTTGCATCCGATTTAAAATAGATGGGACAGTGGAACCACTGTGCTCCTGTTGTGGAAGTAAAAGAAAAAGAACAGATCAGGATTAGAAAATTCCTTGGGCCAATGGAAGACAGAGTAAAACATTTATTTCCTGCCAGCATTTGGAGAAGTACAGGCTTTCATTTTTGTAGACTGCTTCCCTGATGGAAGATACTTCAGCCGTTGAAGAAGGCTGCCGAATTTCCTCTGCTCTCCTGTCACGTAACAGCAGAAATAAAATTTTCAAGGCGCCCAACTCTTCATTTTTACCTGAGCAGAGGAAGTGAGCTTGCTAAAGCTCTGGATCGTTCCTTTAAGTTCCACTGCATGTAAAAACAGCAGGACTGCAAAGCACAGCCAGGCTGACCAAATGACTCCAACACAGGAAAATGTTTTATCACGGCACTTTCCTGAACTTGAAGGCTTACACAACATTTTTGTAGCTAAATGAGGTGCACAGCAGAATACCTATCAGCCACGACTCCTGCATGTTAGATAGACCCTCCTCTGTGAGGGCTGATTGGAGCAGTCTAAAGAAGCGGTTTCCAGAAAAATCAACTAATTCCTGTTGCATTTGCTGAGATCTGCTTGAACAGCAGACAGGAGCCGTGCAGCAGCTACTCACAGTGCCTCTCCGGAGGGCAAACTGGATAGAATCGAGGTCAGCAACAGGACACCAGACTTCAGCAATCAAGCACTTCTGTGTCACATCAATGTTGCACAGATTCAGGGTATGGTAGATGGCCTTCATCTTGCGGACTTTGATGAACCAGACCCGAATATTTTTAGCAGCTGCCTGCAGAACTCTCTGGCGGTGATCCTCTGTTTGGTTCAGCACCTTTCGTGGAAAATGAGACAAAGATGAGGCAAAATCAGCAGCCAAAACTCACAGCATACAAAGAGCACAGCAGGGCTGACCAACAAGACAAGCCTTATTCAACAGACAATGGATGAATAAGCCCTGGCCCCATCCATGCACAGCACTTCCACACGCTGTGAGCTTTAGTTCCCATACTAATTACTCCCTTCTGCTAAAAGGGTTAGGGCTTCTTTCCAGGTATAGTCTGACTACTTTCCTCCTCCAATCCCAAGGTCAGTGGGCATTTCAAACAATGAGCTAAGCTGTTCAGAGACAACAGAGAACATTCTTTCCTCCACCCAGGTTAAAAGAGCAGAGAAGAGTTCTGCAGGCGATCCACACAGCACCTGAAAACCCCCTAAAAACCCCTAATAACATCATAACACTTTTTTTTTTTTTTCCCTGAAAAGGATAAAGTGTGTTTTACTAAGAGTATTTTCCAACTGGAACGTGTCTAACTCAGGCAAAGTCAGATTCCCAGCCTGGAAAGTCTGAGACTCAAGGGAAAGTGAGGACACAGGGCACAGCTATCACATGCAGCTCTGAATGTTAAGTCAAATTGCTTCTGCATTCTTATCTACTTTACTAAACAGCTGCACCACAAATCTCCCAGCCCGATACGGGTTCTGTATCAAATAAGCCATTCAAATGCAACCATTTTTCCTTCTAGTTCCTGAACTTTCTCCTGATTTTCTCTTAAGATCCCTCTGGTTTTTCTGCATTATGACATACTGCCTTTTCTCCTTGAAGCAAATGTCAAATATTTCAGAGCTGGCACTTCATAGTTTTGTGTGCTGACTGCTTTTAAACAAGCATTTAGGCTGCTGCACAACAGTTTAATCACAATGCAGAAACTCTTTAGGAAAGCAGAAGGTGAAAACATGCAGACAGGCAGAAAAACTCGATAGGTTAAAATTAGCATCGTTATCTCAACATGGAGACAAGTTTAAAAATGTTTTCTAAGCTCTTGAAGATGAAACAGGCAATTATACAAGCATGCTTTCAGAGTTGGAAGCACAGTATCTTCTTACTCATGCACATTTCTCTCTGCTCCCTGGTATTCTGGTCTATATTGACACCATTTACATGTATATAATTAACTGCTCAGACACAGCAAAGACCAAACCACCACTCTCAAGTCTGAAAAAGAAAACAAGCAGAAAGCCTCCAGCAGCTTTCCTGCAGTGCTCAGCGCTGGTCTCAAGCTACCCTCAGCTGAAAATATGGTCACCTAACAAGGCCAAAACAATTCTCTTTAATAGGACCCAAAGATGAATTTAACTATTAATTACACAAACAAGTACTGACTGCATTTATTTTACCATCTGGAGATCATCAATTCTGGTGTTGACACCAGAAGCCATTTCCTTCCGCTCCTGTGGTGTTTCTGGGCATGGGTAGAGGGAGGCACGGAATCTGAAAGACACACAGGCAGCCTTAGTAACAAAGATGGGAGAAACATTAACCCACAGGGAAACAGATGGCTGAGACTAAACACAGAAATAAAGCAAGGAGCATCTTAATGTCAGCAAAGCCAGCCAAGCACTGCTTCAGCCTTCAAATCAGACGGGTACAGAAGTTTGCTTAAGGCCAAAACAAAGTTGAATACTGAAGAAACAAAAAGCAAACCAAACACCACCTCTGCTCCCTGCACCGACAGTCTAAAAGCACCATTGTGAAGTCGATTGGCCACCCAGTTCAGGGTGCTCCTATCATGCCAACGCAGCTGCTGCTAGAAGCAGTCACTGCTGGTCTCCTGTGACAGTGCTGCCTGCTGGCAGCCTGACAGATCTGCGTGAGAGTTCAGCACAAAGCCCATTGCTTTTAGGCATTCTCTAACACAAAGCAGTTGTCTGCTTTGAGCGCTACAGGCTTAGGAGCAGCCAGCGTGACTGCAAATGATACAGCTATATCTGGTACATTTTATTTGCTGTCAAAGTATGTACTTCCACAGTCATCGCAGAGCAAGGAGCTGAAAACTGTGGATATGAAGCCATTTCAACGTGTTTCAAATATTTGAGAGCGTTCTTCTCAGTGTTACACGCGGCAAGATGCCCAGCTCTAAGACTTCCAAGTAACTTGCGTACCCTTCACATATCTTCTTGACTCTGTTCTTCAACTGGTCACCTTGGAAAAAGATGATAAATACAGACTTGTGCACATAGTCCCCCTAGAACAGAAGAAAGGGTGTGTTGTAACAGCTCAGCCAGCTCCAAATATCAGCATTACAGCGAGTTACAACAGTGTCCTACTTTCCCCTCATTGGAATCTGTACACATAGAGACCATAACTGCACAGCGAGTCAAGAATGCACCTTAACACAGAAAGTCACAAGGATCAGAGTCAGGGTTTCTTGGCCTCAATACTACTTCTGTATTTCTGTTTACTGAAGCAAAATGTTCTAGATTTTCTATCCTATCTCACAGAATAAACATGAAAATCTGGGAAAAATGGCCAGAAGAACAGGGATGCAATGAATAGATGTATCATCACTTACTGTGGGCAGCTGACGACAGAACCAAGCAAAAAGAGTGAACTAAAAAAAGATGGAGTTCAGCGGCCTTTTTTCTCCAGGGAGGCCAAGAGCACATTCTTTGCACAGCTGTTTTCATGTTGGTAGCCAGTTCCCCTTTCCTGCATTTGTTGACAAGTTATTGTTCTACTTCACTTAGGAAATATTTCCATAATGTCTAGAAATTAATTACATTAGGTGTAACCTCAATTTAAGGAAGTGCTGTGCATTAAAAACAAAGCCGCTCCTTGCTGACAGATAACTGAACAGGTCAGCGACCAGAAGTTAGGACAGGAGAACAAGGGAGCCTTGCATGAGAAACAGAGGCAATTAGTGAGTTTAATACGCCGCCTTCGTTCCAGTGCAGCCTTCATGCAGCCTTTTTTTTTTCCCCCACTTTAAGATCCAAAAATTTGCATATTGTCCACATATTTGAGCAGAGAGGACACCATGTAAAACCAGCCCCAGTTACAAGATTTACTAATTGTACTCACAAAAAAGCCAACCATTCTCAGGTTCGCACTTAAATTTCTGGTTAAGATATTATGAAAAGCACCAAGTTCAAAATGAATGAGCCACGGCTGCCACGCACTGCTGCTATCTGAAAGAGCCTCTCTTCCACAGAAGTCTAGTCCACGCACCAGCTGCACTTGTGTGCTTGTGGCAGACAGGCGACTACGCTCATCCCCCCTGCAGCAGGGCTTATCACCCACCTCTCCTTTTGTCACTGAAGCCTAAAATGCAGTAAGGAGGCACTGTGAAGAGCTGCAACACAAAAGCTTGCCTTGGTGGAGCTCAGGAGGGCAAGAGGCATAAAACTGTGAGTGGATCATTCTACACATCTGAGCCTTTAGCCACCGTAAAGGACGGGTAACTTTACCGTGACCGGGTCCTCCAGGGGGTTCTCAATTTCGGCCTGCCGCAGGAAGACGTTCCCTCGGCACACGCGCCACAGCATGCGCTCAAACGTGGGGAGCCGCTCGCGGTTGATCACCCCGGCCACAAACCTGGAGAGGCACAGCGTGAGCCCTGCGCCCACAGCACCGACACCAGCTGGAGCTCGGCAGCGTGGGGAAAGCTACAAAATCTCGTCTCGAAAGTCGTTCTTCGTGCATCGTGGGAAGTCCTCTGCATACGCAGAGATGGAACAAAAACAGCAGCACGACACCAAGCTCTGAGACTTAACAGAATTGTCCATTAGAAAAATTACTGACTAGAAGAGGACACAAATGCGTTTAGGCATACAGTTTCTAAGCCCACTGCTGCTCATTTCATCAGGCTCCTGGCACGTCACATGCAAAGGATTAGAGAGGTCAGCATTACCACTGACTGTGTTCTAGGCATGAGCTTCAGAAGACCCCACTGACCCAAATCCCCGTGCCCACACAGAGTCACACAGGTCTGGAAACAGCCCGGAAGCAGCTTCTTCCCAGGGCATGGATCCGTGGGTCCCTTCACCCCCTTGTCATGGAAACTAGCTAACAAACCTAACTGTGACAAAGATACAGAACCACCGTTTTCTCATGGTAGTACATGCTCACAGTTACTGGTTTCAACAAAGCTGTGAGAGCTCAGTGTCTGAAAAAGCAAACAGAACAATTTACAAGGAATAGACTAGCACAGTTCCTCATGTAGAAGTTCATGTATGCAGGACAAGAGCACAGACTGGCAGTCAGCTTTAGGTCAGCCTTCATCTGCTTCAAGCACAGTCTAAATCCTGCAACAACAGTGCTCAAAACACTGCAGACTCTGCAGGATGACCAAAAGGCAGCTGCGTTAACACAAGACAGAAGACAGCACAAATTGCCATTACCCAAGCCGCAGCGGGGCACCTCTTCCCATCTCGCTCGGCTCCAGGAGCGACGAGGATTCCTCCAACAGGTCTGGATCCGCCATCTGCTGATGATGCAATTCAGCCTGAATTCACAAATCAATTAACATCTAATGAAACTAGTTAGTGGCATGCAGGGAACGAGGAACCAGGAGATAGTTTGGGGAGACAAAAGTCAGAACAAAACAGCAGAAGAAGGAGACAGGTGATAGACAAGACAGCAAGAATCACACAAGGAGGAAAACAACAAGAGGAAAAGATGGAATGGCAAAGCAAAGCTCCTGAACAAGAAAGGTCTGAAGGCTGCTGCAACAGAACAAACAGGCTGTGGGATATATAAGTCTGAAGAAAGGTAGAATACCAAGAAACCTTTGCTTTAAATACAAGTTATGTTCCCAAGAACCTTTTTTTTTTTTTTTTTTTTTTTACTCATCTTTTCTGACATCTCAAAATGGAGAGAAAAAAAAAAGTAGATTCACTCTTGCCCTGTCTGAGCATTTTCTGCATATTAATAAAGATGCTGAAGGCACTCAGAGTGCCTGTGCAACTGCACACACAACACTGGCACAGACGGAAGGTCGTGGTTCATCTGAGTCTGGCAGTTCATCTAACCTTAGGGCAGCTTTCCACTCTGCAGTGCAGTCCTACAACCACGGTGCATGATGCACGTGCCCTGCCCATGTCTGCCTTCTGCCACGTCTCACACACAAGCCAATTCCCTTTCATCTTGGAACCAGGCGACAACCTTTCGATGGATTCCATGTTTCTCGTCACATTGCCGTGATGCAGATCTTGTTGCTGATTCTGACTGCAAGTGCCAGGTAACAATTGTTCCTTACTGGCTGTAAAAAATCCTCCCTCCAGGAAAAACACAGTTCTTGCACCTTAAAAGCATGCTTAGTGCTTAAATCCATTTATTCTTCAAGATATTTACCCCATTCACTGCACTTATTATCCCAGACAAGTGAGATGTATTGCTTAAGGCAGTCTGAGGACGCTTTCAATTCCTGACCAGTGGGCATTAAAACAGGAAGCAGTTCACACAGTCCCTCACTGCAGGAAATTTGCAGAGTAGAATTCCTGGGAACGTAGCTTGTAAGAATCAGCAGTTTGAGTCAGGAAGGATGCTCAGACCACATCCTCCCGTGCACCACCTTCGTATTTCATCCAGAGCCCCACAACACAGTGATTTCTACCTCTGCAGCTTATATAGAGAAATGGAGAAATGCACAGAGAGCCAAATTCTACCTTCTGTGAACAGCTCTTCCCCACCGCAGCGCAGGGGAGACTGCTACAAAACACCTGAAGGTAGAGTTTGAGAGCAGAACATGCAACACAGCCTTGCAAAAGCACACAGACAGTTTGTGAACACAGCACGCTGCCTTCATCTGTGCAACAGTCACACGATAGTTTTAGTGGAAAACTCAGCAATGTTCTACTTGCCTCCCAAATGGAAGCACTGTGGGCAAGGAAAGCTTTTGTAAGGCTGACAAAATGCAGCTCAATGGCTTGTCCACGCATTTGCTTTAGCTTACAGACGTTACAAAAGTAGGGGAGCCCCTAATTTACTTTGGAAAGGTAAAACGAAGCTCTGGTTCATTCATCTTTAACTCAACTTGTTGCAGCATCAAACAAACTCCATGAATATATTCACATTGTTTCCATAGAGGACACAACAAAAGTTTGGTACCCCAAAAGAAAACGTACACACTGAACATACCAGCAATCATTTGACATTAAGATCTCAGAACGTTGAAGAACAATGAGACAAAGTTAGGATTTCAAGAGGCTTGTATTGCATTTAACAGCCAGCAAGATGCTCTGATGATGCAGGGGAGGCAGTGCCAGTCAGGCTGAAGCACAGCTGCTGATCACCACATTTCAGCACACAGAACAAAAAATATCAGCACGTGTGAAAACTTTGGATCCTCCTCATTTGGGAGAGAGTTTGCATACATGTTTATCGCCACCTCTGACCCTCCTGGGGCTGCGCCCTTCCCGTGGGACAGCTCACAAAACAAAGAGGAGCCCTGCTCAGCAAAACTACCAAACAGCTTGTGGGAAAAAAAGATGGCTAGACTGGCTTCACTAAACAAGAATTTACATACAGAAGAATTTACTTGTATAAAAAAGAAAAAAAACAAATGTGTCACTTAAGTTTTTCTCCCAAGTGCTTTAATTTGATGATCATGCTCTTTCTACAAAGAAAATGGTGCGGTAAGATCCGCTCTGTTCTGGAAGTAAAGGTGTGTCAGTGTTAAAAGAGCTAACAAACAGAAAGTGGAGAGACCATAAGGAAATCAAAGGGCCATCAGCAATGATGCAGAAAGATGAAACTCCAGGAAATGTCCTTTGAGCAAGAGCTGCCTCCAGCAGTGAGCAAAACATCCAAGTCACTGTGAAGTTGTATTTATGTGTTTTTGTTGTTGCTGTGACATCAGGTCACACTCAGTTTTAAGTGTTCACCCTCATCAGCACCTTCACCCTCAAGGTATGAGGAAAGTTTAGTTTTCCACGCTCTCGATTCAGGTTCTGCTCTGTGCTGGCTCTGGATTGCTGCCCACAACACCATGCAATTCAAGCCCCTTCCAGGTCACGATCCAAACAAAAATCAATTTTCACAAGGACTACAAGGGATTCATTTCACCACCTCGCTTATTAACCCAGAGCCCAGGCAGAAATGACAGATGCGAAACAAACAGAAGAGAAGCAGATGATGAGAGAGTTAGAGGGAAGAGAGACGGGGACTGCATGCCATTAACCATTACTTTTCCAGTCTTCTTTTACGCTCACACTTTAGGATGCTTATGGCAAAACTTTCAGAGAAATCTCTCCAGCCCATACTGTTCTTTATAAGCAAAAACAAGAAGACTAAGAAAAGGAGCATAATCATCAACACAGCGTTGAAACAAGAAATGGCTCTGCTAACAAGAATGGTCATAGCAAGAACTGAAAGAGCTTCACAACCTCCCACCCCCACTGCAGAAACTCCAGACAGCAAATGCCAAATACAAAAGACTAAGTAGCACGCCATTTCTTGTGCAACTTATTACTATGAATAGCAAAATCTTGATTACAACTCATTAAAGTCTTCCAGTGTTGAAGGTACCGTACAAATGACAGCATGACAAAGTAAAGCATCAGTGTTTGAGGACACCTAGGACTGCACAATGCCCAGAAGGCCTGGGCTAGCCAGGACCTCACGCACAGCTTTCTGATCACAGTGTGAAGAGAAACAGTCAAAGTTTCGACAACTTCAGTGGATTTCACACATGGACTGCTCGGTTTGCTTCTATCTGCAGCAGTACGTGACGTTTTATTATTACAGAATACAATCACCAAGCAGGAGGATAAACATCTAAACCTTCACTGCCCAGTTCACGGAGGTCTGACAGATTTTTAAGTAGGAAATTAATTTTAGTATGTTCACACTGTCCTTGAAGAAAGGCAGTAGGCAGCTCTCGCTAGATGAGTGCAATTAATGCAAGTGCAAGAGGCTTTACTCAATATTCAGTTAGAACAGGAGAGCCAATCAGCATCTGAATGCAGCTATGTAACAGATTATTAAGTTCATGCTGGTCATCCACAGAGACTCTCAGCAACTTCCAGGTGGGCTTTCAACACTCGAAGACGAGTCTTTAAGCTCTGAACAAACCCCACGAGCAACCAACAGATCACACGGGCAGTGTCCACACCAGCAGCAAGGAAGGCCTGCTTTGGCACAGGAATAATCTTACTGCCTGAACAGGCACCATCCTGAGCCAAGAAAAAACCGTCAGGTAAACGGCCTGAAGTTTGCAGGAGCCCAGCTCCTCTTGATCACAGCCTTTGTGAACACCAGGAGCCACATCCAGTAAGAACTCTTTGATCAAATCGTTGATCAGAGGAGACTGGAGACATTCTCAGCAAAAACCGTGTCTTTACTACTCAACAGCCACACAGGAGCTCTTTGAGAAAACTCCCTGGGTTTTGAGATACTGATGCTTTAAGATGAAGGACAGGTTTTCTGTTATGCAGGCTTTAGGCCAACACACACAAGTGACACCAGAGATGTACGTCCCTCTCTGACCTGGCTCTCATTTGACAAAACGTTACTGATTTTAAGCGCTATTTTCCTCCAGAACTCACCTCTAAAAGTTTTGGGGGCTTGATCAAAGGTTCAACACATTAAAAATAAATCCATTAACTTCAGTGAACTTTGTCTTACGACTTAATGAACAACCTCCATACAACATTTCAAACACTGAAGTTTGATTTTAATACCTCGGTGTAACTGAGGCATGACTGCTTATCTGTACTCATCACGAAGAAACTCTTGCTCACTGTACCTGCAAATTTCCGTTCTGTCAACATGCTTTCAGAACTACTGGTATTTATTTTGCATATTTTTAGTGAAACCATTGTTTAAGTTAAAGAAAATTAAAGAGGTAAATCATGGGTGGCTATGCATAGTGCATGAGAAATGGAAAATAACTGAGAAGCTTTCCTAGATAAAGCAGGAAGATGAATCTGCTGCCCAAAACAACTGAAAATATTTGAGAATACAAATGGCAGTTTGGGGGAGAAGAACCTGCTGCCCAAGTGCCGACCCACCCCCGGTGTTCTGACCTCATCAAAAAACTGCTGAGTTTTACGCAGTATAAATTTTAACTCTGTCAGCTCCAAGAAGTTTCTTTTCAGAGCTTCCTGATTTGTGTTGATTTCTTTAAGCTCATTTTCAATTTTCTCAAAGTTTGCCTGCAAGAAAGAAGAGGAAAAAAAAAAGTGCCTTAAAGCAATTGAATAAATAAGTGCTATTAAATCTATTAAAACAACACAGGCTGCTTTATGCTCCCGTGAGATTCGCATACAATGATGGAGGCTGCACACAAACTATTTGTGACATTTTCTTCGGGCTGCTTGAAACACTCCAGACTCAGGCAGTCTCCACTACAGGACTCGCAGCATTCTTCACATCACCACAAGCCCTTAAAACCTCAGCTCTGACCCAGTCACTATAAAACGTGCTGCCAAACAGTTTTTCAGGAATTTCACTTCTTTAAGTGAGTCAAAGCACTGCCTTTCACTTTTAGCCGTATCTGCATAAATGTGAAAGCAAAACAGTGTTGGTGAATTAAAATCAAACTGATGATGAGGACGCGTTTCAAGTGAGTGGGGCCCATGGCTAATGAATCTCTACCACTAAATACAACAGATGTCTGCCCATGGAGCTGATGCCACATGCTTTCACCGAGGTCAAACACTACTTAAGTCTTAAGACACATTATTACCTCCAAATCAATCATGTCACGTGGAAATGGCACCTCTGGATTCTCACCCGTGTCCATGATAGGAATATTTGCTTTTTTGATCTCCTTTTCAACAAATCCTGAAAAGACAGTACCATCAACATTAGCTGAAAAGACACCTTAATGTCAAGTTGTCACTCCTTTAACCCACACCCATCAGCTGATCTGCGAGTCCTTTCACCTACAAGATGGTGCAATCGGACTATTTTTCAACCAGGAAATGAATCCTTGGATGCAGCCTGACTGGCTGACATACAGAAGAAAGGCAGCTTTCAGTTCTCCAAACTGCACTTTGCCTTTTAATGCTGTTCTAGGCTTACACTACGTTACTCGTTTCCCCATAAATGCTGCAGCACCGGGACGCAGCGAGGGACGTACGGAGCTTTCGGTCCATTTCTTCACACCTCCTGACTTCATTAACAAATTTCCGCTGGAACACATTCACGTCCGGGTTCAGCTGCCGAGAGAAAAACGTTTCCTCGACGCCACCCTTATGTCAGGGACCCCCAGATATGGGAGCGAGGGGGCAACGAGGGGGCAGGCGGGGAGCAGCGGGCCGCTCCCGTGGCCCGGCCGGTTCTCCTGCCTCCGCCGTCACTTACATCGCGGAACTGCACCTTCCCCAGCTCGCCCAGCTCGCTGACACAGCAATACGCGGCCTCGGACTGCAGGAAAAGCTGGGCCAAGGTCATCTCCTCGCTGCGGAACAGCTCCCCCATGGCGGCGCCCACCGCGGCCTCTGACGAAGAAGAGGCGATATAAGCACGGGAGGGGCCGGCCAGCCGGGCGGGCCTCCCCGCCGCCCCCTCACGGCGCCCTTCGAGCTCGCACGGGGGTGGAAGCGAAGCCTCAGCCCCGTAGGACAGAGGCCCCGCTGGGCCGCACGGGCCCGGTTCCGCCCGGTATCGCCGCCTTACCTGCCGGCACCACCCGCACCGCCTCGGCCACCGGCTGACCGGCAGCGACGCCCGGCTCTGACGTCACTACGCACGTCTCCTAGAGACGGCGCGACTCGCCGGGCCGCACCGGAAGTGACAACGCGGGAGGACCGGAAGCCGCGCGTTCTGCCGCACTGCGGCCCTTCTGACGTCACTGTGCGCCGTGCGACGGGCAATGACGTCACTTCCGGCGTGGCCGAGGTGTGAAGGCGCGGCCCGGCCTGGCGCGCGGGAAGCGGCCGCGCGGAGCAGTTGGGCCGGGGCGCTGCAGCCACGGCCTGATGGCAGCCGCTGCGGGGCGGCACCCGGCTGAGGGCGGGGTTCCCTGCGGGGCTGGGCCGCTCCCTGCCGCAGCCCCGCCTGCCGCTCCGCGCCCTGCCGGCCCGTGCCCGGCTCATTGCCCGCAGCGCCGCCGTCTTACTGCAGAGCTGCGCTGCCGAACGTGCTGCCCGCAGAACTGAGCAGAAAGCAGCGCGGCGCCCGTGCTGTGCTTCACCTTCTTGTTCAACTCCACACTTCTGACTGTTTGCTTTGAAGCTGAAGGATGCTTCTGTTTGCACTGTCCCTGCCTACAGGGAGATCCAAAGGTCAAACTCGATCTACCGCTCAATAACAGCACCGAGAAGCTGTTCGTGCTGCAAGAGATAGAGACGAATCCACTGCCCTTAGGTGTCCAAATCAGAGGGAAGGCTGCAGTTTGCCACCTATTGGCTTTCCCTGGTATGCCTCTGCTGCGGAAAATGGCTGTAAGGAAGCGAGTCTTAACATAGAATCTTACTCACTGCATTTCAGCTTGGGGTGTGACTGCTGTGTGTGCAGCAAGCCCAGAATGTGACGCTAAATGTGCTCTGCTGGGTATCGAGACTGAAACCAAGTTCCTGTTCTGTTGGTTTATGTTGCTCTATCTCGATTTATGTAATCAGTTTGGTGTTGTTGCTTTTGTTCCCAAATGGGGAACCTAAGGCTCAGGGATTGCAATAAAGTCACAGAAGGAACTATAAAGAGAGTGCTGGTCTGCATCCTGCTCTGAACATAACATTTCACAGAAAATTGTTGTGGGAATCCACTCTGAGGAGATCTCCCCAGTGACAAACAACTGCAGAGCTTCGTTTCTGCCTGGCAGGAGGGAGGGATTTTTACATGGAACTGACTCATCAGCACCAAACACTGGAAATAAATGCTCAGGAAAAAGGTCCCTCCAGAAAAAAACAGGGTGTAGAAAAGCAAGCTATTTTTAATACATGACATAATACCTATAGTGGAAGCTGCACAACACAACTTTCTGAAACCAAATCCAGATCAATGGTGTGCTGTGGGTAAACAGCATTGAAAAGCAAGCTGTCACATGGCAGAGAACACGGGGGCACAGAAAGTGCTAACTGCAGCAAGTAGTCCTCATTAAACAATGATCCTATACATCTGTTGTGTGTAGTGGATTTCCCAGCTTGTATGCTAGGAATTAAGGATTTCTTCCAGTACTGGCTTGAGGTATGAACCTGGATAAACCAAACTTTGTAGGGCCTTTATTTTATTTGCCTGCCAGGGGCAAATGTCAAGAGTGGGCTTGACCCCAATCTGAGGCAGGATGTGCTGAGCATGGGTTGCTGTCATCAAGGTACAGGGCAAGAGGGAACCTGCAGCCTTCCCAGTCTGCTCACAGCCCTCCAGCTGAACCTGGAAAGGTTTCATCTGCCCACACCAGCAGAGGCTTCACAGCAGTGATTTCCTCTGGCTGAGCCACCAACAGTACAAGTAGAGAGATCCCATCCAGGGACACTTCCAGGATAGAAATTTTCCTTCATCGCGTTCCTCTCCTTGGTCGTACCAGGTTGTTGCAGACACTTTGGGAGCACATCACGAGTGTCTTTTAAGGCAATAAGCTGATGGTGGTATCACAAGCCATAAACTTCTGCCAACACTGTAAGACTCCATGACTTGCCTTGTGCCAAAATCAAGGTTAAAGTTAGCAAAATAGGATGATTTTCTCCCCTCGTTTTCAAAAGCTTTATGTACTGTATTAATTTCTGAACTGATCAGGTGATTGGTTTGTTTGCTTGTTTTACCAGTGATGCCCAATGTAGCACAGAGTATTTGAGTATTCCTTAGAAGTACATTTCTGCATGGCGTACGTGGCAGCATGTCCTGCACTGAAGCCTGGTGGTGGGATTTGTTGGTGAGCAGAGGATTGCAGAGCAGAGACAGCTGCTTTTAGGTAGGAGTGGCCGTTGGCTTCACTTCAGGGATGAATTACACTTATTTCTTTTATGTAAAATCCCGCATAGCATTGTGGCACTCACTGTACACATCGTGCACATTCCTGCTGTGCGTATTCAGACACATGGAAGCATGTGATTCTGTGATCCAGAGTTTATTTTTTGTAACTACTCTGAATTTCAGCTGCTTTTTAAAAGTAGTGAAAACCAAGCTCTCAAAGTACTGGAAAAAAATGCCAACAGTTGGCAAAAGATCTGAATTTTCCAGCTGAACTTGAACGTGTGCAATTGTTTAAGCTCTAATGTACACAGCTGCAATGTTTCTTTCCAGCCGCTTCCTGCGCCGATGTTTTTGTTTTTTCCTCTCATCGCACGTAATGCCTTTAGACTTATGGTAAAGGAGAGGCTGCCGGAGTTTCAGAGCTTTGCATTCCTTGCTGAGCTGTGCCTGTGTTTGCATGCAAAGCCATCGCCAGCCCTCCAACTATTTTAATCATTTCAAAGAGGGTGGGCCATCAGGCATTTGGCAGCGGGCTCCTTTTATATAGCTGAGGTGGAGTCAGCCAATGACCTGCAAGCCTGGAAAATTTCGCAGGGCAGTTTCACCGGACAGCTTTGCAGAGCTGTGCCATTTGAATTTCAGCACAGACATCCACGCACTGCACTCTCCATTTCTGGCGTGTCTCCCAGCGCAGAGTTTAGCTGAGGCTCGGGTTCAGCTTTCCCTGCTCTCCCTGCAGCGGCAGTTTCTCTGGGCTCTCCTAGCCAGGACTCCCCAGCCATCATGGAGGATACTACTTTGCAAATTATCGAACCACCAACTGCTTCTGAGGCCTCCGAGGAGCAAATGCCCGAAGAGCCCATCAAGTCAGACCAGATCAACGGCGTGATGGTGCTGACCCTTCTGGACAAGATCATCGGAGCAGTAGATCAGATTCAGCTGACCCAAACACAGCTGGAGGAAAGACAGCAAGAGATGGATAGTGCAGTGGTCAGCATCCAGGGAGAGTTAACCAAGCTGACCAAAGCTCACACCACCACCAGTAACACCGTGAACAAAATGCTGGAAAAAGTGCGCAAGGTGAGCGTCAACGTGAAGAGCGTCCGGCAAAACCTGGAGAAGCAGGCTGGGCAGATCAAGAAGCTGGAGGCCAACGAAGCGGAGCTCCTGAAGCGCAGGAATTTCAAAGTCATGATCTACCAGGTAAGGAGCAGAATTCCACCCTTGCTGGTGGCTGTTCTCATTCCCGCTGGCTCTGACTCGCTGCACGGTCCGTTCCTCACCCAAGCTCCCCTGCCTGGCCGGTGTTCCACGTGAACGTGGGTCTGGAGTTGCTCTCATTCATGTTTTAATGTCGTCCGTGTGCTCTAAGGTAGAGTTGCTACTTTTTTAACAGGAGCTTTAATGAAGATAGCGCGAATGCCCCAAAGTGATTATTGTGGAGGACCAAAGTGTTACAATAACCTGATGTACTGTGAACTGAAAAAGGGGCAGGAATGTTTGGTGTTATGGGGGGTGAAGGGGGGGGGGGGGTAAATCCACCTGCTGACTTCTTTTGTAGTCGGAGAGCAATAATGTTTCCTCTGTGACACGCATCTTACGGCCGGGCGCAGTGAGCATCGGGGCTGATCTCACTGGTGGGACAGACACACAGTGGGGGAAACAGCAAACAGGTCTTTGAGGTCAGAAATCCTTTGCCTTCGTGCCTGCATGTATTTCCACATTCTTTTTATGTGAGCTGCACATCCTGAGTCTCCTAGTTGTCTGATTACAGTAACAGCTTTGGTTTGCTTGGTGTTCATAGCTTGTGTGGAGGGGTGGATTTTTCCTTTAATCTTAAGGAAGAGAAGAAAAAGGAATATATTTATCTCTCTTTTCCTGTCTGGAGTCACTCCTCTTTATCAGAGCAAACTCTTGTGCTGGGCCATGGAAAAAAAGTGAGTGAAATAGTTAATGATTCCGTTAGGAGCCTCAGGGCTGATAACAGTGTCAGGGACAAATAGAGAAATGTCCACTGCTGACCACAGAGAGAAGAAAACCAAAACAAAATGGGAAACAATTCTTACTACAGTGTCTGAAGGGAGAGCTGATGATAATGAGCTCAGGAATCTGGCAAGTGCTGGGGCCTCTGCAACTCTGATTCACAGCATAAGCATCTGTACTTTTATTGTGCATGAAGGACTGAAATACGTGAGCATACTCAGACCCCACAGGCAATCTGACCAGTTTTGTGTCTATTTATCGCACGCTCTTTATGTAAGGCTTTTGGAGGACAGACCTACCCATGGAAAGGGAGAATGGAACCTGGAGGTACAGCAGAGGCAACAAACGGTGCAAAATGAGAAGAGCCAAGGAAATTGTTTTACAAAACATTCCGTGTGGGTTATGGAAATAGGTAGGAAGTTGGCAAACTGCTGAGTGCAGGGGAAGCATCCAAAATATTTGCAGCTTGTCATTTTCTGGGCTGCTCCTTTCTGTTCATTGCTGCTCATGAGTATGGAGTAAAATTTTTCTTTGAATTTAAAAAAAACAATTTTGCTTCTGAATGGCATCAGGGCAAAAGTAACAGAGACACAATGAGGCTGGGACAACTGCACCCGAAAACAAACTCCATTATGGGTCTGTGATGTGTGAAAACCAGGAAGAAATGATTGTGTTACGGTTAATGTGGTAATCACAGCTGTCGCACTGCTGTGCTGCGTTGCTGCACAAAGATGGATCCATGCAGTGAGGATGGTGCTGGCAAGCCTTAAAGCACAAGAAATGCGCTCAGAGCAGCAGTGTAACCAGCCCTCCCTGCATGCAATGATGGAAACAGTTTTGTTCAGCAGAAAACATTTCTAAACGTTATCAGTCTGCAGTCTGTCGGAGCTACAGGAGTTAATATTTCTCCTTTGAAAATGGGTGGTTGTTCAATGGATGCATTCATCTGTAGATTGAACTCCATGAGAAGTTCATCATATCATTTTAACCGTACAGAAACCTGGCAGGAGGGGTTGGTGTAAAAAAAAATCGCTGCGTGTCAGAATCTCCTTTTCTGCTGGAAACGTTCTCTGGAAGTCAAACATCTGGGAGGATTTGGGGAGTTCTGCTTCTGGGTTGGGAGATTTTGTTTTGCCTCGTTTTTCTGAGAGGAAAAGAATCGAGTTTGCGTTTTGCTGTGATGGGAAGATGGTGCTCCTCAGAAAGTTGTCAGTCTGACTCTGGGAACTGCACAGCAGACACTGAGCATCAGGGCGCAATTTTTTGTCTCAACGAATTCACTGCTGTGTTTTATCACGGCCGGTAATAATGGGCTCATCAACGACGAGGGTTTGCTGCTGGGATTATGCAAAACAGATGATGCCATTGCACTGACATGATTTGGCTCCATACAGACAGGAGCGATGCTCGCTGTGTGCGCTCAGCAGAGGTGTTCACCCGGTGGGGACGCCGTCCTGCTGCTTTACCTCCATCAAACTCTGCTTGTTGGCTGCACCCCGCTGATTCTCCCTGCTTTTACTAATATCCTCCCGTGTCTCAGTCTTAATCATCAACGCAGTTTTGCAAAATACAGCCCATAAAGCCAAAACTCAGGGATGGCCCACACTGTGCGAGTTGACATGTGGAAATTACGCTGTTTTTCCGAGCTGTGTCTTACTGTAGAAACAAACAGCTGCATTACAAAGCAACTCCCATCTAATTTGGTGTTTCGGTTCTTCAGGCCCAGCACCCATCAGGGTCTAAGCGAGGTTCTCTCATGTTGACTTAATTACTTCTCTCACGGTGGATGAGATTATGACTGCTCAGGGAAAGCTGCCTTTGGAAAGCTGTGATTAACTTTCCTGCATAACTGCATTTCCAGTTGTGGATAAAAAGGCAAAGATTTGCCAGTGTTTTCTTTTGGGTAACAAGAGAGAAACTCATCTTAAGCGACACAGAATGTTACATGAAACAGCGATGGCTGTTTTTAAGCAAGGTGGCTGAACAGAAAACTGTTTTGCGCAGATTTAATTTTGCATGATTCGGCGTTATGAGAGTTAAAAGATGTTGAGGACAAATCAGCATTTACAGATTGCAGATCCTGTTATTCTTCCAGCAATCAATGCTGCGTCTCCGGCAGTTGTTCCAGGAGTGCAAATGGGCACCTTGAGAGAAGAGGTGGAACTGCACACGAGTGTTTTGCTGTGCTAGAGGAGAGGTTAGGAGGAAGAGAAAATGAAATGCTATTCGGCTTGAGCTGCTGGATGAGCCTGAAGCACTTCTGTCTGCTTGCTTTCAGGGTGAGTGGGGACGGCAGTCAGACGTTCTTTTGAACTCAGTGTTGTTGTAAACAGGACTTTCCTTCCTGAAAGGCTGGATGTCAGATGGCTGCGTGTGCCCACAGGGAGCGCATACAGAGCTGCCAGTGCTGCCTCTCTGCCTTCTGCCCTGGGCTCCCGCCTTGCTGAGAAATCAGCACAGCACATCAAACTGAGTTGGAGTGGCTGCTAATACAGCAAAATGGGGTGATTCATCCCAGAGCTCCTGTTTACAGACAGAAATGGGGTGGTTACTGCAGTTCATGTTAGGTAACAGCAGCTCTTGAAGCACACCCTGCACCCCGTTCATCTGACGAGCAGCACGTGTCAGCGTTACGTAAGCATGCAATATTTCCTCCAAACTCTTTTTTGACAACTAAATGTATTCCTTCAAATGCCAATGGCCTGTTTTTGCTACAGCCAGATGCCGTAAGGCTCGCAGCGTTCAGCAGACATATCGAGTGTTTCTAAAACGTGCTGGTCCCTTACTTGGAGACTTACGTGAGAGCCAAACTTTAGAGGCATTCTGCCTCCTGAGGGGCAGCTTCATTATCAGAGAAGGATGTTTGTGACGGTTTGCGGGGCCAGAAGCTCCTGCAGGGCTTCACTGCGCTTTGGTGAACTCCGCAGCTGCCCAGAGCCCCGCGTGAAATGGAGCTGCTCTGGGGAAGGGCCGGGCAGAAAATGCACAGTCTGTACAATGGCAGGCTGCTAGCAGCGGTATAAATAGCACAGTTTGGCTTTTGTGCCTCCAGTAGGCCTTATACGGATGGGAGCAGCAAGATCCTGGGGAGGAGGGACGCATTGCAAACCCACGCACTGCGGTGGCGGAGTCGGAAGCCAGAATGAAAGGCTCTGAGCATCCCTGTGCCCTCCGGCAGCTCCGTGTGGGCAGTGCTGCAGGTGGAGAGAAAAAGCACTGTGGCAGCTTCGCTTCTGTTCTGCTGCTCGTGGAGCGGTGGGAAAGTGCTGTTCTATGGGAAGGAGGGAAACATGGTTTGAGTTGTTTCCTTTGGGCTGCAGCCCTGAGTTCAGACCGCCATCTCCCTCCACTGTGAGGGGCATCGTACTGACATCTCGACGTGCAAAGCTTCCTTTCTATTTCCTGCGTATCGCTGAATTATATGAATCTCAAAATGATTTGTGGGAGGCTGTGCCTCCACTGTGCATCTAAAGAGTTCCTGAATGTTAACAGCTCATTTCCAGGATTTTGCTTAGTGCAGATGACTCTTTCTACCAAAAGGCAGTTCTGGAGCATGGCTTTCTCTGTTGCAGCTCGGAATCAACTGCTTTAATATTTCATTGCTCAGATATTATTTATAAGCAGCCAATGTTTGCTGAAATCCTCTCTGTGCTGCAGTTCCATACTGAGCTGTGCAACAACAAATTCTCTTAGAGCAAAGGGCCAATTTCCACTCTGCTGCACTGGGTTGTGCCTGTGCCCAACGTAAAGCACAGTGCTGATAGGCAGCAGGCTTCACCCTCGTTGGCCCTGTTTGGGAAAGTGTGGCTCTGCAAGATGTTATCCAGCACTGTCCAGGTGCAGGATAAGACAGGGACCAGAGACAGAGATGCTCAGTGTCAGTGAGGGAAAATGAAATATTTAGAATAAAAAGTCGCAGGATGTTTAGTCAGTGCCTCCTACTTGAGGATGCAAATGTCAGTATCAGCACTGATGTGTCTGTGTGTCAAACTCCACCTCAATTGGTTTGCCTTCAGAAACAGCTGCGGAGTTGTTCATCAGCTGGGCCAGGTTTATCCGGGAGGAGCACCTGTGCGAACAGGCTGACAGTGGGATCGAACCCCTTTCCTTCTGTCAGCGGAAAAAAAAGAAAGAAAAAAAGGCTTCTATTTCTTTGGCTGTCTCCTGCAGCCCTGCCTTTCATCTGACTCATTGTTAGGCAAAAGCATTTTTCCAAATAGCCTCCTTCTCAGCTAGGATGTCCTGCACCGTTCTTCCCTGTCTCTTCACCGCCAGGTTTGAGGTAACTCCAGTGCCTGCACCAAGCTGCTCGTTCTCAGCGGCTAATGGAGAATATTTGGCCTTCTAAGAGAGTTTCCAGCAGATAACGTAACTGGAGTGCTTGTAGAAAATGATGCCAAAAAGACTGTACAGGACACAGGATTTCAGAGGATAAAATGACTTCTGCTAGTCAGGGAGGTACTGCTTGAGAATGAACCAGTTCATCCCTTCAGCACTTGGCTTTTTCCCTTCATATTTTAGATCTTTTCCTTTGTTTCTGCAGCAGCTTTCTGGTGACTTCTGACTGTGCCAAGGAGTCAAAGCTTCTCTTTCTGCACCTCTCCTGACCCTGCTGGAAAAAAGATCTGTCCAACCTTTAGAAAATGAGAGTCAAACCCAAGGCTGTGAATGAGAAAGGGTAAATTCTGTGTGTCAGCTGCTCCTCGGGCTTCCCAGTAACCACCCAGTGTCCTGGGGATACATTTAGCAAAAGAAAGAAGCTTTGATGTAGGGGTGAGGTATTTGCTAGGGTGCTGCTGTGGGTGTCTGAGCTGCTGGTGTTGTAGGGGTGGTTCAGGGTGTTGTTGGTGCTTTGACAGAGCCAAATGGATGCAGGTCTGGAACCATACCCAGCTTTTGCCATCTTTGCAGCTCATGTTAGCAAACATAGACTTAGAATCTTTCTCTTTTCATGCTATTACACGTAGAAGAAAATTCTGCTTTCATCTTCGTGAGAATAAAACAGAGATCCATCATAACTGATGTCAAATCACTCTGTGAACTGCGGTGTGCAGAGTCTGCAGCACTCAGCAGGAGTGTGTCTGAAATCACAGCAGGGGTTGTGCACCTCCCAGGGTGTGCAGCGAACAGGAAGATACTCTTCCTTCCAAAAATCTTTGCAGATTGCCTTTGCTGTCACAATTTGCTACCTAGCTTCTCCCTTTACTAAATCACACCACCGTGCCTCTTCTTTCTGCTTGTTCTTCTACTAATCTGGATGATGTTTGTCGTCATTCCTGATCAGATTGGCCAGTGGGGAATAGGTAAGCTTTTTCATGACGCCTCATTCTGCCGGCCATTGAAATGCCATTTTCCTCACCTTAGCCTGAGAAGAAGCAGAGAATGCCCTTTGAGTCCTCGGCAGAGCTCTGAGCCGTCGCCAGCAGCAGTTCCCAGCGCTGCCCAAAGTGCCGTGGCCCAAATCAGCAGAAGACATGAGAGGAGGCAGCAGCCGTAGGGCCCCAGGAGGGGCATCCGCGACGACTTTCTGAACCTCTTCCGAAGCTCTGAGAGCCGCTGATTGTTGTGCCTTTGTGTTCTCGCCTGTTTGCGGCTGCTATGAGCATTTAGCCCCGCGGGGCTGATGCTTCCAGCTGGCAGAAATGCCTCTGCTTGTTGACTAACTGCTTGCTGCTTGCTGCCAGGGTTGTAATGGATGGTGAGGAGCTGTAATTCTCTTGCAGGCGTTGCGGGACTTGTCTTATGCTGCCTCTGTGAGCAGGGAGGGAGGCGCTGCCCTTCGCTTTGCACGAAGGGCTGCAAGCAGCGCAGGTGGCTCAGCGAGAGTCACACTGTGACTGGGCAAGCCCTGCAGTATTCTGAGCCTCAGTTTCTCCCTCTGAAACACAGACCTTATAGCACCTACCTCCTCAGACTTGCTGTAAAGTTGAGTTTATAGGTATATGTGAAATGATTTGGAGTTACTGTTTTAAATAGCACAAGCTGCTTGATATGAAACTAAACCTGCCTCGTGAGGACATAGCAGCACCTGTCTGTTCAGTGCTGGGCTCTGCTCTCTGGGAGCTGTGCTTCTGCTGCGGACTTCAGACAGCGGTGACTTTCCTGGCTTTGTCTGCCCCTTTCCTCAAGCCATAAAGGCTGTGGGTTACAGCGCTGTGGGGCTGCAGGAGATGTCTGAGGCTCCAGGTGCCCACAGATGGACTCGCACTGTGTGTGCAGAGCTGCTCTGTTGGAAACCCTGTGCTTCGTGGCTTTTTTTTCCAGTGGAAGGGCCCAGGAGCCAGGCAAAGGTGAACTCAGCCTGGGAATGTGGGGATCAGGGGAAGCTGACAGTGAAAAATTTTCATTTTCAAGGACGGTGAAAAGATATAAATTTTTTTAAGCAATTACCATTTGTTGTACAGCCATACAGGAATTATAATCTCCAAAGGCAAAGACGCTGAAACACAAAGCACAGCTTTTCTCTTTGGAGGCATCCGAACCTCCCTGGACTCTCTCGGGCTGCGGGTGCTTATCAGGAGTGTTGCAGCTGCACAGGAATAGCTGAATCCTCCTTCCGAGGACACGGACTCAGGGTCAGCACTGCACAGCATCCCTGAAGACCAGCAGCCGAGATGCTGCCGTGGCTGCGGGAGCACAGAACTGCTCTGCTCCAGGGCTTTGCTCTGCCCTGGCAAGCTGCCTGCTGCCAGGGTGCTCGGCATTCCTGCCCCAATTCCTCGGCTGTAGAGAGCCCTGGGCAGGCAGAGGGGGTGGCAGGGCAGACACACACTGAGCTTGGGCCTGGCCAGCATCGGCCCTTTGTGGTCAGAGGAGAAGCTGGGGATGTGAGCGCTCGTGTTGTGCATGGTATGGCTGCATGTCAACGGAACTCAACTGTTTGTGCCGTTACAGTTGTGTAAAAATAACAGAACAGAATGAATTGCAGGTGTGAGTTGCATGCACGTGTGAAAAAAGCTCCATTAAACCTTCAAAATGGAGATCAGAGTCGTGAGAGTCCCGGGACTCGTTTTATGTCCCGATAATGAGATCCTCTGTTCAACAGCAGCCTAGGAGCCCCTCTCCAGTTTTGGGAGTGTTCCTCTTATCTGTTGGTGATTCTGCAATCCCTGCAGAGCTGTGCTGGGCTGGGAACGCAGCTTGGCTCCGTGCCTCATTGGCCCTGTCCGTGACAAGGGAAGTATTTACTCGTGTTGTAGCAACAGGCAATGCGTGTATGGCCATAAAGGGGCTGACGGGGTGACTCACTGCAAGGGAACTCAGCTTGGAAACATGGATAAAAGCCCCCTTAGTGCAGCAAAGCAGGCACTGCTCTGCCCAGATGGAGCAGCTTGGTGTTGCTGCAGCAGGAGCATAGGGCAGTTCAGCCCCTGGGTACCTCTGCGGGCTCCTGTCAGCTCTGAGCAGGGAATGTCCCCAAGCGCTGCTCCCCAGCCCCACACAGCTGACACGGTGCCACAGAGACAGCACAGCTCCTCTTGAGGCCGGGGGGTGGGAGGGGGTGGCACAATGTGTGGGGCGAGAGAAGCACAGGACCAGCAGGGGCTGGAGCTGAACCTTTCTGTGCTTGGAAGAGGCTGATGGCCTGGCTCAGCACACGGCCACCACTTGCCCCACACTGAGCACAAAGCAAGGAGGATTTTTCTTCTGCTGAGATAAAAATCTGAGAAATCTTGTCTTTGTGCCAGCTGGATTCAGGCACAGGGAACAGAGCTGGTTTGCATCTGCTGATGGGAGGGAGTGTTTGAACGCCCCAATGTGGGGGATGCCAAGAGCGTGGATTTCGGACTCCCCCACTCTAAGGGTCAGTGTTTTCCCAGTAAAAATATCATGTTTAGAATGCCTGCTGTTAAAAATGTGCCTCATCTGGGTGAGCCACGAGTGGAGCAAAGTGTACGCAGCACAGAGCTGTGCCCTCAGCAGGGATTTGCACAGCAGCCGCCTGCAAAGCCGGGGCAGTTTGGGATCGTTCTGGTGGGGCCCCTCTGTCCTTGTCTGCAGCAGGCGTGCAGGGAGCACTGATTGCTGGAGACCTGCGCCACTCTGCCTGCATGTGCTGTCGCAGCCCCTGGGCAGTGCCTGGGATGCTCAGAGCCCTTTGCTCATCTCAGGGCTGTCGTGCACTCAGCTGGAGCCTGCTGTGTCAGCAGGAGTGCTGCCTGGTGCAGATGGGCCTTAAGTCAGGAAAGTGACCCAAATCAAACACTGCTGTTCTCAAGATGGTTATCTGCAGATCTACAGATGGAGGAAGAGTCAGGGCCGGGGGTGAGGGCTCGCAGCCTGAGAACGAGGGTGGTTTGGGGGAATTTGGGTGCAACAGCAAGGCAAGTGCTGCTCCCGGGCCCTGGTGGGGTGGATGCCTCCATGCAGTGAGGGCATTACAGATGGTGACACGGGGGAGTGCTGCTGGTGCAGCCCAGCCCGCTGTGTTGGAAAGCACAGTTATAACAAGAGGGAAGGCAGTTACCTCTGGGCAGATAGGGAGTTTTTGTGCTGGCTTTTCTTTCTGTGCACATACGCCTGGGAGTTCACCAGGATTAGGATCTGGGTTTGCAGGATGTGGTCATTTCCAGCACTGGTGCCAGGGGAGCGGGGATGCCTTTGTTCTGTCTCATTGTGTTGAGGTGGGGGAAGGAAGTGCTGCAGTTCCCGATGTTCTTGGCAGGGCAGGTCTCCATGGGTCTGGGGGATTACTCCTGCAGGTGTTGTGCAGAATGTGGTCCTGCTGTCCTCATGGGGAACATTGGCTCTGGGCTTTCCCAGCCCCCCTGAGAGCTGAACATTGTTCCCTCCTGAAGGGGATATCGAATGGAGGAAACATGCGTGGGCTGCCTCACCTTCCAGAATTTATCCTGAGTGGCGATTTGGAGGAGGCAGAGCCTTGGCCCTTGCAGCTTTGACAAAACCCAGGAATGGGACCCTTGGTGATTTTCCACTGTTTACACCATTTTCTTCAAATTCCCTCTCAGTTCCGGAAATTCTGCTTGTTCAAGGAGCAGTGCTGTCCTGTGCTCGGGGAGGAATGAGAAAACCAAAGCTATGTCACATCATGTCACAGCAGCAGTGGTGCACAGGTGGGCAAACATGCACTCCTTCCCTGCATCACAGGAGACATCAGAAGGTCCCCAGCCTCCCAAGAAAACTTGCACAGAAACATACATGGGGCCAGCGTGCCTCTTCAGGCCCTGTCCCCAGCAGCTGTGCGACGCTGGGATGTCCTGGCTCTTGACATCTGTGCTGCTCATTAGCCAGCAGGCAGTTTGATGCAGCAGCTACAGCCAGCGTTGTATTTGGACCCCAGCCCTTTTCTTCTGAAGCTGCTGCCCCCAGGGCTGGCCGTAGCACCTGCGGGTCCTTCTTTCCCATGGCCTTCTCCAAGCCCCAGCCCAGTGCACTGTGCTCTGTGTGTGTTCCCAGTGCAGGGCTGTGCCTTGCTCCTGCTAGTTCTCTGGCTGTGCTCACTGCAGCACTCCCTGCCTCTCCCTCCTAGCTCCATTGGTTAAAATGACTTGGGTGTAAATTTCGGGGCTGTGTGCTGCAGCTTTGTACAGCGGTGGGCTATTTCCAGCCCGTCCTGGGAACGCAGTGGTGATTCATTGCAGCAGGGACGCACACTATGTGCTGCTCAGATGAAAACCAATCCCACCCCGGACCTGTGCCCCTCTCTTGGCTCCAGTGCCCCTCCTGTGCACATGCCTGTCCTCTGCCACAGAGATCACAGATTTGGCTGACCCAGGGCAGTGGAGAAGCTGAATGAATTTGCCTTTAGTCCTCAGGAAAGGCAGTATAGCTGCGCTGTGTGCATCAGGATTTGTCTCAGCCTCCTTCAGATACAGTCTCAGAAAAGCATGGCGGTGAAATGGCAAAACCGCCCACATGCTGCGCCCCAGGAGGCATCCCAGCCCCACATCATCTCCTTGCAAGACCTGGGAAAGCCTGGTCCCCAGCCAAGGCTGCCACTTGCAGCCCAGTGCTGGGTGGGCATTGGGAGGCGGGAGGGAGGTGGGGGGAAACTCCTGAGGAAGTCAGGGAGGGCTCTAAGCAAGGCACAGAGGGACAAGGAGCCTGGCACCGGGGAGCAAACCACTGCTGCCTGGCAGGGAGCTCCAGCAGCGAGCAGGATCGGATGCACAGCGCCTGCTGAGGCAGCCGAGGCAGCAGCAGGTCAGTTCACAGCTCGCAGTTCGCAGCCGGGCCCAGCTGAGCGCCTGCACAGCGCCGTGAAAACACTCGGGAAACTGAGCGCTGCTGGTGCAGCTGTCAGCACTGGGTGCCCACAGCAGACACAGCTCCACAGGGTCCCAGCCGTGCAACCAGGGCTCTGCAACAGGCATAAGTACACGAACGAGTTGCATGGCAGGAGCCCGAAGTTTGGTTTCCTGCAGCACGATTGCAGCCTCCTCCGGCTGACACAAGCAGCCGTGAAGCACCAGAGCCATAGCTGTAGGTGTGTAGCTGTGGCATCGCCTCCAGTCCATGCTGTGTCCCATAGCATGGGATGTGGGCCGAGCACCTCACATGGAGGGGAGTCTCCACTGCAGGCCCCAGGAAAGTTGAGGACAGAACTGGTGGGGATGGGGCTGTGAGAGGGCCAGGAGATGAAGGGAAAAGTCTCTGGGACCAGCCCAGAGAGTGCAGAGCTCATAAATGTGAGCTGAAATACAGCAGAGCCGTGAGATCCAGTGGGAGAGAGCAGCGTAATTTATTAGCAGCTCTGATGGGGAGGACAAACCTAGGCCTGAGGCTGCCAGGTTTGTGTCACCATGAGTCATCGCTGTGCTTCTGCTCAGTGCTGAGCAGGGCTGCTGAGGTGGGTGCTGTGTCTCACTGGCTCCGCTCTGTGTCTTGCAGGATGAAGTGAAGCTCCCATCCAAACTGAGCATCAGCAAGTCTCTGAAGGAGGGCGAAAAGCAGGAGAAGGAAGGTGAAGGCGAGGAGGTGCCCGCAGGTGAGGACCATGCAGAGGAGGATCACATCCAGCTCTCCTCTGATGAAGAGGTGGAGATTGAAGAGATTATTGAGGAGTCACGGGCAGAGCGCATCAAAAGGAGCGGCATGAAGAGAGTGGATGACTTTAAGAAGGCATTCTCGAAGGAAAAAATGGAGAAGACAAAGCTGAAGACCAAGGAAAACCTGGAGAAGACCCGCCACAACCTGGAGAAGACCCGCCACAACCTGGAGAAGAGGATGAACAAGCTGGGCACCAAGATTGTGACTAATGAAAGGAGAGAGAAGATGAAGACTTCTCGAGACAAGCTGAGGAAGTCTTTCACGCCTGACCATACCATCTATGCCAGGTCCAAGACAGCCGTCTACAAAGTGCCACCCTTCACTTTCCATGTCAAGAAAATTAGAGAGGGAGAGGTGGAAGTAAAAGCCACAGAGCTGGTGGAGGTGGGTGGAGAGGAGGGAGAAAACTCGGATCTGATGCGTGGGGAGAGCCCTGAGATGCACACACTGCTGGAGATCACAGAGGAGTCTGACGCGGTACTGGTGGACAAGAGCGACAGTGAGTAGGGCAGGCAGCAGCACGGAATGGAGGATGGAGGCCGAACACGTAATCATTCACATGTTGAGATCTCTCTTTGCCCCGGTGCCCGGGGGGAAGCGTACACAGCATCTTTACTACCCTGCAGAGCCAATGCCAATCCCCTGCCTGCTAGGACAAGGTGTATTTTATATTTTAGTTTTAGCACACATAAATGTTAGGAACACAGGACTGTTTTTCTTACACTGTCAAACCACCCTTGGAGACCATTCCTGCCGAAGCTGCGCGAGAGCCTTCCAGAACCCAGACCTGGAGAAGGGCTCCGAGCAATGGGGACCCAGCCCAGCTGGAGAGTGCTAAAACCAAGATGACAGCTGTACACCTGAAATGCTCAAGCGTCCTCTGTGAGCACAGACCTGGTGTCAAGAATGCCCGCCCAGCCTGCAAGGCCCCAATTCCCTGTGCCAGGCTGAGTGGCTGTCACCGCAGACAGCAGATGCATGGGATCCGAGCTGCCACCCGAGGAGCAGGGGGTCTGCAATGCACCCAGCATGCGGGAGGGAAGAATGGAGCAATCCTGTCAATGGGCAGAATAATGGTGAAGCTGAGCAGCCCGGCGGCACGCAGGCGGTCTGCTCCATCCTTTCCTCCCAAGGACCAGATCACTGCGGCGGAGCCAGGACAGCTTTGCCATAAAACCAACCTGCTGCTGGGACTGCAGAGCCCTCACAGCCTGCGCCTGCTGCCTCACCCCAGCACTGCCATCGCCGGAACAGTGTGGGCGCACGCTCCCCAGCTCGAGTTAAATCCCAGCTGCCTGAATTCTGGCTGGGCAGGGAATGCAACGAGCTGGACACTGCTCCCACCTTCGGTGCGTGCCACCATCGGTGGGCAGTGAGTGCACCCCAGCCAGGCAGAGGGTGGCTGTGGGTGTTTGTGCCAGAGGAGCCCACACCAGCTGTGTTGCGTTGCCAGAGGAAATTGGGATGCGCTGATGCTGTGGGAGGCACCCGGCCGTCAGCGAGCAGCCTTGACACCAGTCCAGCACCACATCTTGAGCATTTCTGAGCATCTCCATCCTTCAGGGGTTCTGGCGCGGCTCAGGCTCGTGCCCACGTCCTGCACTTCCCTCCCCATTTCCCACTTTTCGCGGCTTTGCTCTGTCCCTATAGGATCACACGCAGCCCCGCGGCACTGCCCGGCTCAGCCCGCACAGCTCTCACGCGCAGCCACCGCACGGCAGCAGAGCAGGAGCAGGCGGGAGGCTGCGGCCCCACAGCTTCTCCTGGGAGCCGTGGGTGCCCCGGGGCGGGTGGACGTGGGGGGTGGGATGCGCCCATCCCTCCTACTCAGCACCGTCCTACGTGCCGCTTTCCTTCTGGCCCTGCTCCTCCCCGCACAGCCGGGACCGCTGCTGACATAACCACGTATATAAATTTGCTTTTCCTCTCAGATCGTTCTCCCTCTCGTTGTCTAACGCACCCTGCCCTCCCCACCCCGCGGCCCTGCCCTGTGCCCGTGGCTGCGCTGTGCTGCGTGCCCCGGCCCCGCGGGCTCCGCGCGGCGCTGCAGCCCCGCACAGTGCAGCAGAGCCGCCGGGCATCGGTCCCACCGCGGTGCCCACCGCGGGCGCGTTGGACAAAGCTCTGATTGTTTTCTATGACTGCATCCTGGTGAGCAGCACAACTAATAAAGGCTCTTTTGTAAAGGAGCAGCATGACGCCTGCTGAGCGCCGGGCCGGGGGTGGCAGGGTGGGGAAACGGCCATAAACCAACACGGGGTGCTTTTGGGTCAGATGTACGGAAGGAAACCTCCGCTCGGAGGGCGGCCGTGCCCACACACAGGGCAGCTGCGGGCGCCCGCCCCTGGGGGCGCTAAGGGCCGAGCTGGGCGGGGTCCCGGGCAGCGGATCTACGGAAGCTGTCCCTACGCCACGGGCCGGGTGGGGGCCGGGCGCCCATCCGCGTCGATCCCCGCCGCTCCGTGCGGTGTCGCTGCTGCGCTCCGACAGCAACGGGCGGGGATACGGCCCCTTTAAGAGGCGGTGGCGGCGGGCCGCGCGCTGACGTCACAGCGCTGCCCGGAACTCAGAGGGTTTCCCGCACGGCCGTTCCCGGCAGTCGCCGCCTCCCCCCGCACCGCCCCCTGCCCAGCGCCGCCCTGCGGCGGGGAGGCGGCGCCATCCGGGAACAGCCGGCGCGGGGCAGCGCCCCCCCGCGGCGCCGTCGCGAGCCGTGACGCAGCCTCGGGACGGCCGCGCCGATTGGCGCTCAGGGCCCGTCCCTCTCGAGGCGGACGGAACGCCGCGCCGCCATTGGCTGCGCCCCGCGTGACGCGCGAGGGAGCGGGGCCGGGGCTGCGGGCGCCGCAGTCGGGCAGCGACCGGAGCGCGTTCGTCAGCGGCACCGGGAGCCGCCGCCCCGCCCCGCCCCGCCCGGGACCGCCGGTGAGCGCACCTCGGGGAAAGCGGGGGGACCGAGGGGCACGGAGAGCGAGGGGCCGAGACCGGGAGGAACGGGGGGCAGCTGGGCCGGGCCGGGCCGGGCCTCGCCTCGGGGCGCGCTGGGCCTCACTCCGGGGCGGTCCGCGGACGCCAGGTGCTCCGTGCTGCCCTGCTGCCGGCGGTGCCCTGGGGGTCCTCGCGGAGCTCTGGCCCGTGGCCCCCGCGCTGCCACGGTGTGGGTGCAGCTGCGGGCCGGGTGAGCTGTCGCTGGAGGTAGTTCGGGTAACGCTCCTCTCCCACAGCTGCAGGCGGAGCTGTGTCCTTCCCTCGGTACGGGGATCTCTGAGCGGATTCCTCTCGAACCTCCCGCCCTGTCCCGAGCAGCTCTGTGCTGGTGCTGCTGGGAAGCCTAGCAGAGCCGTGTGCCGCGGGGCCGAGCTGTGATGAGGGCTCCCCGGAGAGGTTTGCGGAGCTGGGGAGCCCCAGCACTGATCTGGGCTGGGCGATGTGCGGCCGCACGCTGCTGCAGTGACCGGGTGCCCCAGACCCGGGCTGCAGGCCGAAGCTGAAGGAGCTGAGAGCGCAGCGCTACGGCTTTACCCCTCTGTGTCTGTCGCTGCACAGCGCTGCCCTGCCGGGACCTTTTCCTGGGACACGGCTTAGATTTGGTGCTTGACCCCGAGGCTGTGTGGCAGAGCCCTGTGCTCCTGATGTGGAGGAGTGCAGCGCAGCACTGCCACACGCTGCCTGCCAGAGGGCACACGGAGGCCCTGGCTGTGTGACAAGAGCTCAGGCGCTGGAAGAGCCCTTCTACGTCCACAGGCCATGGCTGCTGCTCAGGGTTGCACATCGGAGCAGCTGGCTGAGAGCTTTCTATGCCTGGTCACTGTTGCAGACAGTCTCTACAGGAGGCTGTTCTGCTTCCCAGCAATATGCCTGAGCTGCTGGTGCCGTGCTGGCAGAGGGCTGCTGTTTGCACCGGGCACTGCCTGCCTCAGCCATGGCTGTGAGTGTGCAGTGGGTGCTGTGTGTTGGGTGGAGCCACAAGGTGCCAAGCTGCCCTGGGAGCTGCTGGCTGCAATGTGATTTGCCTGGAGAGATCTGTGTTGTGAGGCTGCCCAGAGCCTCCCTGCCTGACACAATCACCTTTCTTTCCTTCCTCACATCTCTCCATTACCTCTTCATTTTTCTATCTCCAGGGCTGTCTTCGAATGCACTCCAGAGGAGCAGAGCCAAGTTCTCTAAATAGCCGCCTCACAATTCTTGTGTCCAGCACAATTAACAGCTTTCTGGTAGAACAGCTTTTTAATCAGCCTGCTGCTGGCTGTGTGGGCCTGGGGGGGTGCTGGGCAGTGCCTCTGCCCTGGGTATTGGAGCAGCTGCTTTGTTCCTTCGAGAGCTGGAGCACAGGTGGGCAGATCAGTGCCAGGGGCCGGAATGTGCTGGGGATTGCTGTTATCGCAGCAGTGCTGCACTGTGGGCACTGAGCCCTGTCCAGGGGCGGACGCGGTGTTCTCAGGGGTCTCTCCAGTGTTTCCCCTCTGCTCACCCTTCCTTGGAAAATCGCTGCTGTTGGTGAAGCCCCTTGAAGTTGTGGCATGGCGAGATGCACTCAGGTACAACCCAGACACGAAGGCCATCGTGGGGCTGTTTCCCATCGACAGCAGCGCTGCTCAGCGCGGCTGTTGGAGTGCGTGGAGCTGCGGTGACGCTGCCCAGCTCAGGCTCTCGTGCTCTGTCCTTGCAGGGAAGCTAAAGAAAGATGAACTTTAACTCCAGGGCTACTTTTAGCTGCTCTTCTCTGAGCTCTGTACAGCTTGTTTACCTCAGCGCTTGCGTCATGCTGTGCTCAGCCCTGGTCACGTCAGTTGCTCTTTGGCTCTGCTTCAGCAGTGAGAAGAGGCAAACCGCAGAGGCAGCAAACCCGTCAGAATTGGAAGGGTTCAGCCCTCAGGCTTTTTAAACTTGCTCCAGGGAGCTTCCCCACAGCAGGATGGGCTGCAGAGGGATCCGTGTGGGATTTTGGGCTGACAGTGTGGAAGCTTTCGTAATGCAGGTGACTGGTGGTCAGGGGGGGTCACAGGGCCCCTTTTCCTCACAAACAGAGCACTGGGAGGGCCGGGCTCTAGTGCTGCACTGAAGGAGGAAAATCCTCTTCTCCTTCTGGCTGCTTCCCAACTCCTTGCTGCTCCCAGACGTTCCCTGCCTTTCCACATCCTCCTGTGGTGCTGGTGGGTTGGCAGCCTCATCAGCTGTTGCAGCAGAGCTGTCCTGCTTGGTGAGAGCCCACGTCGCAGCAGATTGTCTGGATGCTGTTCACAGCCCTCTTCCTATGGTGGCGTGGGGGGGGGGGTTTGTCAGGTCAGGTACCTGTTGAGCTGAGGGCTGTAAAAACCTGATGTGATGCTCCTCATCTGTGCTGGCATCCCTGGAGAAAAGGGCTGGGAAGGGACCTGATGGACTGGCAAGCAGTGAGCACAGCTCACAGCAGTGACCGTTCCCACAGCTGCTGCTTCGCTCCCACACAGGGTTCAGTCCTCTGTGGTGCCTCTTATTGTACTCATGCCTGTGTTCTGCAGCCACTTCCTTCACTCCTTTGTGTGCCTGAGCTGTGAGGATTTGCTTGCAGTGGGATGAGGCTGAGCAGCTCATGTTTCGCTTTGTGCAAGTTCTGTTTTTCAGGGATGAGTGTGGCTGAACACTGCAGGACAGCTGGGCTGTGCACAGGAAGGTGTGTGTGCCTCCTGTCCCATGCTGCAGCCGGTGGGAGCTCAGGTTTTACCTCTGGTGCAGTGCAGGTTTGAGTTCAAACACAGCCCAGCAAGACCCAGAGCAGAGCTTCGTTCATGGAAGGTCTGCCTGGATCGGGGAAGTGCAGGGCGGGAGCTCCGGATGTCGGTGGTTTGTGGATTCTCAGCTCTTGGCTGTGCATTTGTTGCTTCATTTCCCCCTCGCCTTCAGAGGCAGCACCTCATAGTTCACACTGTGCCAGCAGCCTCTATAGCACCCAGCTAAAAGCAGTGCGAGTGCCTGTGAGTGCTGCTGCAGCCGGACAGGCAGCCAGTGAGGAGCTGAGCCCACTGCAGAGCAGAGACCTTCGTGCTGTGCCTGGTGAGCAGCAAAGGGCCCAGGCTGTCGGGGGGCAGAGGTGCAAAAAGGAGAAGTCCTGGGGTCACGCAGGTGGCAAACAGAGTCTGGTCTTCCCTCGAGTCTGACGGAGTGTCTGCTCCTTCACAGGCTCCTGTTTCTCCTCCTCCCTTTCACCTATTGCTCTGTTAATGCCAGGCTTTGTTCACGTGGTCTTCTCTAGAGATTGCACCAGAGGCTGTGGTTCAAGGTTAATGTCCTGTGGATGCTGCTGCTGTCATCTGGGCTGCGCGATGCCGTGAGGCTCTAAAAAGCAGCTTAACTCCTTGTCAGGTGCCGACGTCTATCATCTCTGCACATGTCGTGGCAGGGCCGATTCCCCTTTTTCTCCCCTAAGAAAAACTATCCACAGAAATAGAGGAAGGGTCCCATGCAACAAGCACCAGAAAAGCACAGTGTTCACTCATGCTGGAAATGTCAGGTGGCAGAAATCAGGGAGAGCTGCTGGCTGAGCCTGGCTGTTGGTGCTGAGCAGCCGCTCTGGGGGCACCTGGGCTCAGGGCTGTGGCTGGGCAGCAGCAGTCGCGGCTCTGGTGTCCCTTGCTCTGTGTTGTGATTCCCTGTTCCCAACCCATCCTGGAGCCCGTGGGCTCTGCTGTACAGAAAGGGGGCCAAATGGAGCGGCCTCAAGGAGCGGCGCCGGCTTCCTCCCACACCCACCGACCCCCGGCAGCTCAGGGCTGGGCGCTGCTCCCAGCCCCACTGCCCCCATCTCGGCTGGCGCCCACCAGGGCTGCCTGTG